>NC_056738.1:334646229-334958294 GCF_019279795.1 Protopterus annectens | reverse complement strand
TCCACAGTCAGTTGTAGGTAGTGCTTTTTGTTGGAATTAACTGTTTCTCAGTAAACATGAGGCAATTTCTACATTGCCTCAGGATGCCAATATCCACCAAGCTGGTAACAGGGATAGTGGGAAAGCTCACATCCATGGCAACAGACCCTTTTTTATTGATTATACAGTTGGAGTGAGAATATAAAGTAATGTCAGGAGTATCTGGTTTGCAACTCTGGGGGCAGTGCTTGTCACTGCAAAGTAGTCCTGTGTGCAACTAAGTATTAGTGAAATTTCAATGGTGCTTTTACAGGAAAAATATCACCTCAAGGTGTCCGCGTCTACAGAGGGTGCTGACAAACACTTGAAGGGAAACTAATAAGTAGACCCTAATGATTTATGAATGAAATATTTTGGCAGATATTCTGAACTTAGGTTAGACAGCAGCAAATCAAGTAGTGCTTACTGAAAAGAAATAATTAGCTTATCAAGAATGATGAAAAGAGGGGAGTCACCTACAGTGCTGGTCTCACATGCCCTGATCCAGCCGTTATGGAACTGTTACACATCTGCAAAACAAATATCATCAGAAATGCCTGATCTAGGGACCTAAACATTGTCTGCAACATAAATAAGACATGTTGAAGGGACAAGTATATTTCTCAGAGTCTCTGGAATAGGCTTCCCACCCATATGATGCAGAGTTCCCCATGCACTTATTCAAGCACACCTTGGATCAGTGGATAGAAAATCATAAGTTTTCTCCTGGTTTTCCACCTGTGTCTGTATAAGAAAGAAGCAGCATATAAATGCTCAACTACTATTCCTCAAGTTATATCCCCTATACAATGAGTGGAATAATCTGTCAAATACATGCAGGAAGCAGGCTAGGCTTGAAAAGGTCCTTTTGGGTCTTCAATACAATGAATGGTATCATATGTCCAATACATACGGGAAGCAGGCTAGGCTTGTAAAGGTACTTTTAGAGTCTTCAACCTAGTAGTTACATATGACCCTAAGTGGATTTGGCACACTGTCCTTCCACCTTGTTTCCTGGATATACAGGATGTCCAGTCTCCTCCTTATTATTATGTCATCAACTTCCATGCTGCATCCTGTCAAGTTAACCTATATCGAGTATAGCAATCTGTTGTTCATGTTTGGCAGATTGATTAGTTTTACATCCAGCTTTTGCTCAACAGAGCTAATACAGACATGACAACTGGACACTGGCTGCCCAGTAACTTACTGACCTAATGTTGCTGAGCATTATGGCAGGCACATAGTGGCTCATACAGATGCATAGCATCCCACCCCAGGTTAGCATGGGTCCCTGACTTAGGTCAGACCTCCTATCTAGAGGACTCTGCACCACACTCAATGCCTAAAGTGGTTTGTCTATGCAACTCTTCCCCTACTAGGCACATCCTAGAGTCTTGGGATGAGTTTGAGGTGGAAAATCTAGTATATTTTTTTTGGAAGGTGGGAGAAACTCCAGAGAGAGAGACATGGAGAATATGAAACTCTAGCAGGCTCGAACCCTGTACCTTGTGTTTAGGAGGTGAAAATTTTAGCTGTTATGCCATCCATGACTCCAGTGAGAGAGAGAGATACATAAATTATTTTAACACATGTGTGTTTGTTTAATAGTATATAAACAAACTAAAATTATATAATATAAATATGTATTGGTTGATGAAACAATGTTGTCCTTACATTCAGAATATATTAAATACTGCATCTAAGTGCTTCAAGTAAAAGAGAAACAGTACTCTGTTTAAACACCAACTTAGGTCAACATATTAACACCAGCCTGATTGAAACAAAGATAAATACAGAGAAAAGTCAGGAAACTGAAGGCAAGATGATCTTAAATTAAGTAGTTATGTAAGAAACAGAAAAAGGGTAAGGAAGGTGGTGGCTAGAGAACAGTAAGATTGCAAAATCTGACATACTAAGTCAATAATCTTCTTCTTCTTCTTTCGGCTGCTCCCGTTAGGGGTCACCACAGCAGATCAACTGTTTCCATTTCTTCCTGTCCTCTGCATCTTGCTCTGCCACACCAACCACCTGCATATCCTCTCTCACCACATCCATAAACCTTATCTTAGGCCTTCCTTCATCCTTTGCATCTTTTTCCCAATATACTTTGCATCCCTCCTCAGCACATGTCCTAATCAATGTAATCTTGCCTCTCTGGCTTTGTCTCCAAACCTTCCAACCTGGGCTGACCCTCTAATATACTTATTCCTAATCCTGTCCATCCACGTCACACCCAGTGCAAATCTTAACATCTTCAACTCTGCCACGTCAACCTCTGACTCCTGCCTTTTTGTCACTGTCTCCAACCCATATAACATATCTGGTCTCACTACCCTCTTGTAGAACTTCCCTTTCACTCTTACTTGTACTCATCTGTCACAAATCACTCCTGACACTCTTCTCCACCCACTCCATCTTGCCTGTACTCTCTTCTTCACCTCTCTTCCACACTCACCATTACTCTGAACTGTTGATCCCAAGTACTTAAACTCATCCACCTTCGCCACCTCTACTCCCTGCATCCTCACCATTCCTCTGTCCTCCCTCTCATTCACACACACATATTCTGTCTTAGTCCTGCTGACCTTCAATGACATACTATGTCAATTATACTGTTAGTATATTTATTTACTTTTATTAAACAGGTAAGTAAAATGGTCCAAGGACTCCCATCAGCCATGACCCATAACAATTAGGCAAACACAATGAATAAAATAGACATAAGAATACAAATAGTATTACAAGTAATACAAAAAATTACTACCACATATCCAGTATCATTAGGAAAGTCATTTACCTCACCCATCTGATTAATAAAGGCATATTTTCTGGGTCAAAAGAAGTTACCATTCCCCTCTACCTGTCCCTCACTGGACCCAAACTAGGAAACAGTGCTTCCTCTGGTACATCCAAACACCTAATCCAAGCATTTCATTACCCAATAAATCTTGGGTATGAGCTCTCTGTGTTACCCTGAGTATTTAAAAGTCCTGTCTCTCTCCTCTTTCTCCTAATGGGTAATCTGAACCTGATCCTCATTGCTGTAAATGACCCAATCCCACTTGATCTATGACATATCTGCAAAACTGATAGTAATACAAATACAAGATCAATGGACCGACCAAGTCTTCCTTGCACATAAATGGGACTTGATAGCATAACAGATTTCACTCCGAAAGAATTCCTTGCCTCTGGAACAAACTCCCCCGTTCTGTAAGGCAAAGCAAATCCCTCACTATTTTCAAACCTAACTCAAACAATGTAGGGAAAATACAAATTTATTGCAGGCCTACCCCCTTATCCATTATTTACAAGTGGTATACCTAGTTACGTGCATCAGTGGCCATGCAATAGCTTGCCTATGAGCGACGTATGAAACTATGAATAAAACAAGCAACAGCATGTAGATATCACTGTGAAAAACTAAAGTATAAACATTGTTACAAATATTAAGATAGGCAACAAACAGCTGAATATTAGTATCACTAAAGCACATTATCCAAACAAAATACAGCAGTTTTGTACAGTATGCATGTACACTGTGTTAACATTAGCAGTACGGGAGTGATCCCATAGGGATATTAGCTTCTAGAAAAGGCTGCTGTGGAAATAAATACAGTAACAGGAATTTCCACAGCTTGAAGTAATTCATACAGTATGTGGTCAAGCACATTTTGACATAGCTGAGACATACAGAAAATATATTGTTTAGATGCTGAACTTTTTCAATATGCTTATACCTCAGCTGAATAAACTGCACCTGGTCTGTCACTTGAGAGTTATAAATGTTTATAAGCATCTGTAGAGGCAGAATGAGAAAATAAATAGATACTAGAGTTTAATTCTGATCAGTGCTTAAATGGAATAAATAATATACGTTGAAATTTAAACTGAAGTGACAAAATAACATAAAATAAGTTAACTACTATGTATTTACATACATATGTATATCGATGTACATTTGGAGTGTATACACTGAAGCCTTTAGCAGGAGTAGTATAGTTATATCCTGGATGTAATATATACACACATGAGAGTAGTCCCATATGATCGAACGTGCGTAACTTTGAACATATTTAAGACTGGCAGAAGTGATCAAAAGTCATTTGACTGTTTCTGCAGGTGTTAAGTCCGTGCAAGGTTGTGCACAGTGGGGATCAGAGCAGAGCAATCTTGGAGTTGGTATATTTAATTAATGGGAGGTGAAGGGGATGCATGAGGTTTGGCCCTGCAAAAAAACATAACTGTTTCTTCGTTGTTTTGGCTTTTAGTGTTTTGGGATTGATCGTTAACCATTTGTTTGTGTACTTTGACATTTCAAAGTATACACAAGCACACACACATTTTATATATATGTGTATATATATATATATATATATATATATATATATATATATATATATATATATATATATATATATAAACACATACACACACAAACTATATATATATATATATATATATATAGAGAGAGAGAGAGAGAGAGGGGTTAATATTGTGGCTGGGGATCTTATGACCAGGAAGCAACTGCATTTATATTCACTTTCTAGCTGAGATTTTATTTTCTTCTTGAATGTTATTTAAGAATAAGGCATCAGAGAACTCCTACCAGCATCTGGAAAGTGATTCAGTGGGTGACCTTAAAGAACCTCTAGCATGTTGCAAGGTACCTGCAGAAAGATAAAGAAGACAATCCACAGGGAGAGTGTGTTTGAACTACTCTCTCTCTCCATTTAGCAAATAAATAAATGCATAACTAACCAGGCAAATAAATATACTCTTCTTCACCCATAAAGAAAATCTTTACTTTGCAATCTATGTTTTCCCTTCATCAGCATGAATATTGAGTGAGCAATAAGTAGCAAACTTCCCTCCAGCATCTACGTTTTTAGTTTTGATTATGTGGCCTAATAGATAAAGTGTCAGACTTTGAATCAGAAGACCGCAGATTCAGGCTTTGCTGTAGTCATCAGAAAAAAAAATCCAACTTTTGAAGCATATATTTTTTTATATGAAACATGTTTGTGTTTTGCTACACTCTTTCCTTACTGGACCTGTAACTAACTACAGAATCCATTTGAAATGTAGCTATCTTAGCATCTTGTACAGCCTGAAAAGTCCTTGTTTGCATAGAGAAATAAAGCCCTGACTACTGTGCAGGTCACATGGGTTCAGTTAGCAGCCTGGGTGACTGACTGTGCTGGCTGGGAGAATAGGCAGTGCTTATCCTATAGGAGAGGGAGGTACCTCCTATCTGGCTATGCCTGCTGTTTAGTGCAGAGGGATGAAGGTTTCACAACATGGAAGCAGATGTCGCTGTAGGGAGGGGTGTTTACTGTGGCTGTCCAAGCCAGTGATGGCAGCTCCTGTCACATATTTGAAAGAACATCCATTTTTGGACATGGAGGAGCACTGACAGTCCCCGTGGTGATGCAGATATGCATGTCACTACCAAGGGAGGGGGTTACAGCCATTATAAATGTTCTCATCATCAGGATGCTATTAAACACACAAACATCCTTGATATCTGCCCAGATGGTGGTTGTCTGTAAAAGCTCCTGCCCCAGTGAATCTGAAGATGATCCTCACTGCCAGTGAACAAATGGGCACAGGTACCATTGGGAGGCTGGATGGTTGGCAGACAGAAGGGAGAAAAGAATAAAGAAAAAAGATCCAGAAAAAAAGTCTTTGATTTAAACCACTTGCGCTATCGTAACAGGTTAAAAATCCCTCTCCCTGTACTCTATTTCATACAAGCTCTTGACAGGTAACGTTTGCAATATGAAAGACACTGTGCTGCTTGACCACCTCCACCTTACTAGAACAGACATCCCATAGACCTAAACCTTTTCTTAACTGATGCCTTCCCCACCTATGGCATAGATTATGTCTGCACATCAATCTATGTACCCCCATAACTACCTTCAAAGTCATCCTTTTTTCTTTTGATTATTATTATTCCTGGCAGCTTTTGCTATGTACCCAGTTTTGTCACAGGTATTACATTTTCCTGTCTGGATTAACAATTAGCAGTTATGTATTATTTCAAAAGGCACCACTGGTAATATGCATTAGCCTTGCTACTTTCATTTGTCCTGAGTACATTTTTTTCTTTCTTCACATCTGTTCTTGCACACTGTTGCATGTCACTGCACTCCATCTTGGGTATATATCTTGTAATAATTGTTTGCTGGTTTCCCTTCTAAAGCAAATTTAAAGCATTTTTAAACGTGGGATTAATTTTTGACAACAACCACCTTTTATGAAATTAGATTCTTTCAACAATCCTCTTTTGACTGCAACCATCATTTATTTTATGCACAATCCTGTTTCTTAAGATGTGTTATACTGTATTTCCAGAATTTTACTCCTGAGCTAATTTTTCTCAACTCACTTATGTAGCTAGTTTTGGTCTGAATAAGCTTATTTGCACAAGAACCAATGTAAATGCTTGTAGTAATTAACTAAGCTTAAGTTACAATGATTTTCAACAAGCTTACTAGATGCACATATAATTTTCCCGTATTTCTTTTTTTCATTTTCCAGGACTCAAGATTTCCCATTAATCTCTAGGTCTTGTTTTCATTAACAACAATAGACAATTTAAGTATTTCATAATTTTATTCCTACATCTAGACTTTTGCATCAGCTTAAGAGTACTTACAACTATTTTTTCTTTTATTTCTTACACCATCAAAAGTTTTTGCAAGTCCTCAGCATCTTTGAAAGTCTCAATAAAAAAAATGTTTTATCTTGAATAAAAAGTTAGATGCTTTTAATGCTTAAAATGAATATGTTGTTTAAATTCTATAGAAGCATAAACATGCAAAGTTTCAACAAAATGAATAGGGACCACAAAAGAGCTGTATCATAAACAAACCTTGCACTCAGAAACACATCCACCATCTAATGGCCTTTTCAGGGCTGTGCTATATGTAACATATGGAATCTACATAAAAGATACTTACTACACATTATTAACCATTCACAGTAATAATTCAGGCAGTAGTTCACAAACATTTCACTCTTGTGCAGCATTAAATATCAAGCACTCTTTGACATGATGCGGCCTGAAGCTTCTTATATATTTATTATAGCTTGCATATCACTGGTAAGCCAAGAAAAGGACTGCATAGTAAGTTACTGGAGCTACATTACAGAGAGTACTGGCGCTAGGCAGGAGCAATGGGTCAGCTGCACTTGACTTGAGTGTCTGACATTATAGGAAAGGCATGCAAGCATGCCTAATCATCTCCAAAGCTACACACACAGTGAAGCAACACACTGCTGCTACGTGCACACTGACAGACAACCCAAAGTAATGTGCCCAGTTCATCCTACAAATGGGAAGGGGGGTGATAGGGAAGTTTAAAATAGGAGAACAACAAGCAGAGGAAAATGGGCAAATGCAACCACAATGAAAATACTTGGACGATGGGCTTCTTTTGACTGGCAGGGCTCACATTTTTATATTGGAAGATAATGGGTATCTGTGGAGGAAAGTGAAGGATGGCTATGGGAGTGAGAGAAAAGGGAAGATTGCAGAGGCAGAGAAATAAACATAAGATGCAGACAGATTGGGCAGTAGTGACACTAAGGCTGAGGACAACAATGAATAGACACAAGATGGTAGAAATTTGGTGATGAGGAGGGAAGGACAGCTAACAAGATATAGGGAATGACACACATGGCAGTGAAACAACTGGATGGAGAATAACACAGAGTACATGGCAGATGTCAGACTTCCCCAGAGACCAACCCACAAAGACATCAGTCACCCCCATGGCTGATGTCATCAGCAAGCTGTGCCTTCAGTTGCTCGATGCTTACGACCATCATTTGCATGACTCAACTAGCCGTCACCAGTATGGACATTAGTGGACTCACAGCTGACCCCTGATACACACCCACTCCTTCTAGGAACCCATCTCTAAGTCCAGGCACTGTTTGTATTTGTGTCACTGATTCCCTAAACATAAGATGCAATAATTCTACTAATGTTTCTGAGACTTCCAGCCATTGAAGTGCTGCCCAAATCAGGTTTCTTGGGACCTTGACATATGCTCTTTCCAAGTCTAGGAATGCCCAGTTGGACCTTTTCCTCATTGCTAGCTTCTTCTCTCCTAGCTGTCTCACTGCAACCACTGGGTCAGTTATACTGCATCCAGATCGTAATCTGAACTGCTCATCCCCCATTTTACTTTCTAGTACACTGCGCATCTGTTCAGCCAGTGCTGTGTTACATACTAATATAGTCCTGACTACTAACTACAACCAGGCAACCTAGGTTCCATTAGCAGCTTGGGTGTCTGAGGCACTGGTGGGGAAGGATGGGTGTGCTCATCCTGGGAGGGGGGCATACACTTGGATGCACATGATGTACATCACGGTAGATCTCTAGTAGGGGTCAATAATACACAAAACAATGTATTCTTCAGGGAGGCATGGGCACTGGCTAAGTCATCACAGAGGTGGGATGATATAACAGCAAACCCCATTGCATGTACTGCCCTTGACATACAGGTGCATGCTAGAGGAAAAATCTTCCTCAACTGCAATATAAAACTGCCCCAGGGTGCCTCAATTTCCTCTCTAGCCCCGAGTATGGGTTGGAGAAAGTCTGGGGTGGCTTAGTCAGGCTTGGTAGACCTGGAAAATGAGGACAGGCTCTCAGGAGCAGGTAATGGTCTGCTTTGGGGGGAGGGGATACAGTAAAGGGCCACTACAGAAGCTCCATTTCCAGTAAATGTTATGGAGATATCATATTTTGGTTTACATAATTATTATAATAAATATTCACACATCAGGTATCTTTGTTAAACCTGTTGCATAATTTGTTATGCAAAGATGCACAATGGACATGGAAAGAATAGGTCTTTAGATCAGTCATTTGTTATGCTGCTTGTCCCATGAAAATGAAGGCAGCTAAACACACAGAGTCTTTCATAGAGTAAAGTGATAAGCAAAATTTAGATGCATTTTTTTGATGCTGTAGTGGTTTATGTTATACTGTTTACTCATAGATATAGGTTCTTGAAAACTGAGCAGAAATTGTCACCAATGTTCGGCTCGGAAATATTCCTTAGACTATAAACTTTTAAAAACACAGTCTTTCATATTCATATTTTAATGCTGGATATCATGGGCAATAGTGCATAATTAACAAATCAGCGATTCCATGCAGATTGCTTGATAGCAGTGAGACAGAACACGTATAGATGTATGTATTGTACAAGATAGGTAAGGATGAGGTCTGCAGCAACCAGTAATAAATACAAGTCTTCATTATTTTGAAGTATTTTATTTACTAAAGAAGAAAGCACTAATTCTGAATTCTCTGTAATATGTTTTCTATTTTTTTCTACAGTATGCAGGAACAAGTTTTTGGAATGTTTTATTTCCTGTTGGTTATTCTGCACCAGCCACAATATGAAATGCAAGCTAGCAGTCAAACAATTGCAAATTAAAACACAGAAAGAAGCATATCTATAATTAAAGTAAAAAATATATGTAATATGATTTAAACACAAACTTTCAATGTACAGTAGTGAAAAGTCAAGCATAAAATCTGAAAATTCTGCTGACTTAAGTAATCTTTGCATTGAGCACCATGAGACAAACTGTACACAGAGTTGTAAGCAGCTAGAAATCAAAAACAAACCAAAAGGTCTTTAATGTATACTATCAAGTTCATAGTAAGTAATTAGTTCAGAATTCAAAAGTCAACATAATTAAAACAATCAAAAAAGTAATGTCACAAACATGTATCTACTGAAGTTGAAGCTGCATGAATCAGCGCACGGTGCTATTATTTTGCAGTCTTTTTAAGGTTCTGCCTGTATTATCCTGTTACTATCTACATAGTAAATGATGTTAGACTCAAAGTTTCAGACAAATAACCTTCATGAAAAACGTAGTCTGATACAAAAAATTTATTATTCTAGTAATTTTCTTAATATGTGTGGGCAACACTTGCCCCTGATTTTGATCCTATTCTCCCTAAATTTTAGCTTGTCTTTCTCCTTGATTCTTGAACTGAGAAGTTGAAAAGTATGTGACTGGTGGGGTTGCACTAGATTGCACACTGTATTCATTCAACAGCTACCTACAAGTACATTCCTGTGTGTTATTCATTCATCACAAAGTTCTGTGGTGGACAGTCACAATCATGCATACGAGTGGCTGTAATTGATGGTTTTATCTCTGATATGTGTGTGTGTATATGTGTGTGTGTGCACATGCTGGAATATGGGGGGGTTGCAGTCTACATGAATACTTTCAACTGGTCCTGCTTTATCAATAATGTCTCTGCTTTTCCCTCGTACATTGGTCTATTTCTTAATGTTTTGTGTTTTTTTTTTTCTGGCAAAAAGACTGCAATTGCTGAATAATATCTGAGTTTCAGACCAAATAGCCTTCAGAAAAAAGCATGTTGATTTAAAGCCTAATATTCTAGTAACTTTCTAAGAGTATAAAGTAAGAACAATATCTAACACTGATTTTAGCCCTTTGACCCCAATACTTTTAGGTTTCTCCTTGATCCTTGTATATCTTCATCACTTGTTAGGTAACAATTGTCTCATGTATACTGACAACCACTTGCTCCTAAAGAAAACAAATACAGTATGTGAGAGATGTAACTATACCATGAAACTAGAATCAATCCTCTCACGTAACAATAAACAAGACATCAAACAGGTTGTCAGCACACACACACACACACACACACACACACACACACACACACACACACACACACACACACACACACACACACCTCTCCACTTACACAAGATAAGGTCAAGACACATAAATCCACATACATGGAGGTACTCACTAACAGCCTATCAAAAGACCAGAGACCTCCCAAGCACAAACAACCTACACATACTAGTACATGAACAGAATCCACCATTATACATAACAGACATATCAGTGCCTCAACAATTAAGCCCCTAAGGCAAAACACCTCAAAATCTAATGTCCTAGTTATAGGCGACTCAACAGTGAGACACACAGATGTATCCCTCACCAGGCTGGACAAGGAGAAGGTCACGGTCAGCTGCCTGTCAGGTGCTAAGGTCCATCAAATCACGCATGCACTCAAGTCAGTCAACAACAATTACCTTTATAACTCTGTCATAGTACATGCTGGAGTGAATGACCTGAGACATACCTCTCTGACTATATGACGAGAGATAAGATTGAAGTCTCAGATTATGTGTCCCAGGTAGGTATGTCCCTAGCCGTAAGCAGCATTCTACCTTCACAATAGAAACAAAAAGTGATTGATTTCAATAACTGGCTTAGCTTCTGGTGTCACTCCAGGGGGAGCCAGTATCTGACAGCCTGGGAAGACATAGTCGACAGACCACACTGCTTTGCCAGAGATGGCCTTCACCTGTTGTCCTCAAGGCTTTCGGATACTGGCAAAGACGCTTGCCTCCCCCATAGTGCCTTTTTTAAGCAATGTCAAAACAACAAATCTTTCGATGTAAAAAAGTCACTAGAGACAAACTCAAGGTCATGCTGCTTAATGCTAGGAGCCTAAACAGTAAACTGCACTCCCTGGAAGCACTCCTCACCTTGGAAGATGCTGATGTCTGTGCAGTCACTGAGACTTGGTTCAAGGCCGCAGAGAGCACCCTAGCCATACAAGGCTACAATGTCTTTAACACTTTCAGACCTCAAAACAAGCATGAAAGAAGCAAAAGTGGAGGTGTATCCATTGTCATTGAATCCAAATACACCTCAAGATTGGTAAAACAGTATGACTCTCTTGAGCTACTCCAGGTCCAAATAACTAGGCTGAATACCCTACCACATCCCCACTAGCTGCAGATCCCCCACCATGAGTCAGGAGAAGCACACCACCTACCTGGACTTGCTAGAGTCACTCAGTATACAGCCAAACACCTTGGTCATGGGAGATTTCAACTATCCTTCATTCGACTTATACATCACAACAAACACAATTGCTCTGAGGTTCCTGGATTTTGTTAATTCAAATGCCCTAGAGCAGTTGGTCTGCACCCCCACAAGGGGCTCAAATATCCTAGACCTAGTGCAAACCAACAGGAGGAGGTCATTGCACTACCCCCTGTGTGTTGCCCTCCCTGGTAAAGTCAGACCACAAATCAGTCTCATCTGAAGTAAAGATCAGACCTGACATCCCCACAGGAGCAAAAATCTGAAAAATGTCTCCAAAGCAAACTATAGCCGACTGTAAGACAGTATAAAAAGTTTCAACGCCCCTGCTAAACAGCCAACAATGAATCCTATGTAGAAGTGTATACAAATGCCCTATATAGCCATTTAAACAAATGTATTGACTCAGATGTACCTGACAGGACAAAAAACAGGTCCTCCTGAAAAAAAACAAGCCACCCTGGTGGACTGTAAGTGTAAATAAGTTACATAACAAAAGAAAGAAACCGATATCTAAAAACAAGAGGGAACATACTCAACAGAGGAAGAATATCCTCCACAACCTGAACAAGCAAATCAGATATCTTGTAAAGTCCTCTAAGGCTAGTTACAAGACTAAATTAACATCCCTAGCTAAAGACAACCATAAGGCATTATTTAGCTATGTCTGAAACCTAAAAGGGAATGCCCAGCTGTGTGCCAAACTTATAGTGGAAGGTATCACTGACACTGAACCTGAGGAAATTGCCAACCTGTTAGCTGACAGATTTGGCAATAACTTCACCCCCCCCCACCCCCACCAACCATACCTCAAAGTATTCCTGCCACCAGCCCACTACTGAGTATCTCCAAAGAACAGGTCATACAAGCACTCTCCAAGGCCAAAAACATGGCCTGTATGGGACCACATAACATCCCAGATTGCTTACTAAACAATCTAAAACAAGACCTCATGGAACCACTTGGCACTCTTCAACCATAGCCTGAGCACAGGCTTTGTTCTGGCTGAGTGGTGAAAAGCAACAGTAATCCCCTTGCACAAAGGGAGGCCATCAACTGACCAAGGAAACTATTGATCCATAAGCTTAACCAGTCTTATCTGCAAGGTCATGGAAAGAATCATCATGGACCTTAACAACAAGGACACAAGTGACCTTCAGACTCTTGACCTAATCCAGTTTGGTTTCATCAAGGGTAGATCTTGCTTATTAAACCTGGTGGACTTATTTGAGAATATCACCAAAGCCTTGGATGAGGGCAAAACAGTACATACTGCCTACCTTGATTTAGCCAAGGCTTTTGACACAATCCCTACTCAGGGATCATTGAGAAACTCTCCCAGCTGGGGATTAACCCATACATCACTAGATGGGTAGCCAACTGGCTCACCGACAGAACGCACATTGTCAATGTTGGGGAGTCCACCTCCACCAGTAGACCAGTTACCAGTGGGGTACCACAACAATCTGTGCTGGGTTCTCTACTGTGTGGAATCTATTTCTCTCAGGTGAAAGTAGATGGCCTATGGTTTACCAAGTCTGCAGATGACTGCAAACTGGGTGGAATCCCCCAAAGATGTAAACATAATACAGAAGGGGCTGACTCAGACAAATGATTGGTGCCAAAGAAAAGGACTAATACTAAACCCCCCAAAAAAGCCTCATTATCCCCTTTGGCAAAGAAATAGCGCCTGCTAATTATGATTATAGATAGCACCCCTCTAAGCTCAAACCCAGTGATGCAAGGCTTGGGAACACAGGTCAATAGCAATCTAATCTTTGATCACCATGTGTCCATATTGGTATGGAAAGCCTTCTACATTCTTCATCTCATAAATTACGGCATTGCATCCAAGACTAAGGAGGTTATAAGTCCACTGTACTCTACCCTTATCAAACCACTAATTGAGTACAGTGCTCCCTTCTGTATGTATCTCACCAGACACCTGCTGCAACTAGAGACACCAAGAGAATCCAGGGCCTCCAAAACATTACTTACATGAAAGACTGAAAGCTCTGTCACTGTACTCTGTATCATACAGACTGCTTTGAGACAACCTGTGCCTGGCCTACAGAGCAGTCTCAGACTCTGCCCTAAAGTAAATGCTGCATATCCACAAATCAAATGGGACAAGAGCCACTCACTCCAGGGATCTCAACCTAGTCTGTGACATTAACAGAACATGTTGGAGAGACAGATAGATCTCCCAGAGATTGCCACTCCTCTGGAATAAGCTCACATTTCACATGAAGCAGAGCTCCTCAATGACCCTATTTATGAGCAACCTTGACAATTGGATGGGTGACCATAAATTCACCCCAGGGATGGTATCTATGTCCCTTTTGGACAGAGGTAGTCGGTGCTGATCATAGAATGGCTCTGCTAACAATGACCATCTAACTATGGTCAATTAGGGTACACAGGTTTTTATATGGCTAGGCTTGTAAAGGCCCTAGCCTATTAAACCTCCTAAGAACCTGTGATAAATTTAGCTCTAATGTTACCCCTCTCTCCCCTCTGTTTGTCCCTCGAGATATTCCTGAAACTGGCTCATCAGCAGCTATCATAAATGACCAAGTCCTACAAGTGGTAAGGCCAATCTATAACCAAATGGGATCGTTTATGTTAAGCACAAAAAGGGAAAAGGGCTAGACTTAAAATGGCCCACAATAGTACTTACCTATGAACTTATTCTTGAGCTAAGAGAGTGGTATATGGATGGGAGAGCTGCAATGGGTTTAACACTATATTCTGACAACATTACACTATGAAGATACATTCCTATATGTCTGCTATTTATGTATTTTTTTCATTCATTTGATCACAGTTGTAAGAACTGCAAAATACTGGACTACACTGGAAATAAGTGGAAGAAATGGGAATGAGGCTGGAATGAATGTCTTTATTTTTTAATGACAGAACTGTGCTGAAGGAATGAAAACAGTTGTGATTTCAGAAGAAGAAAAAAAAAAAAAAAACAGGCTTCAGATACTATGATCCTCCCACAAAGTAATGTCATCACTTTTACACTGAAGGGCAGCACCTTCTCTAGCATACCTATCAGCTGGCCCTGATTTTAACTCTTTCCCTCGTAATCCCTCTTAAAACCGATAACTTTAGGAGAAAAGGTGGTGAATTACGCTTAACAAATAATGACAGTAATTAGAGATGTAGGCTTCTTTTTCTTCACAAAATGTATATTAATTAATATTCTCTTATTTTGTCAATGTCTCAAGTCAAAAGTACTTGTTTGTGTCTTTCGGATTTTCCCGGTTATGGGTCGCCACAGCGGAACTCCGGTCCGCTAATGATTGGCAGTTGATTTTTATGTACCAGCTTCACGGCCGGCCTTAGGCATAGGCGAACTAGGCGACCGCCTAGGGTGCCATAAAGGCCAGCCTCTTAAAGGGTGCAGTTTTTATTTATTTATGTATTCATTTTAATTACGAAAGTGTGCACTCTTCTCTGCTTTACAGCCCTCCCACTTAAAGCACCTACAGCCTGGATGACACTAAAACTGGATAGGGCTAAATTAAGTTACTTTTGGATTTTCAAAATCAAACTTTGTGGAAAAAATTGTTGTCAGTAAGTTTCGAGGCTTTTATTTATTTGCTCTGAATCCCTGGTAACCATCAGCACGCGATAGTTGCTTTTTAAATGCTTCACTATTGTGCGGCGGGTTAGCGCTGCTATGATGAGATAAATAAACATTTAACAGACAAAAAAAAAGACATGGCACTGAGTACCACTGGGGTTGCTACTTCAAAACTCTTTGTTTACTTTAAAGAAGTGAGAGACTTGGTCTCATTCTGTGACAGATTACCGCAGTGCTAATCACGAGCTCCATTATCTTTTTCTCCTAAGCAGGTACATACGTGCATTCGTACATGTTGTTGCTTGTCTTTTCGGCTTTTCCCAGTTAGGGGTAGCCACAGCGGAACTCCGGTCCACATTCATGTACATGTACATAAAATGTCACATCTTATGGAAGCGCAGATGGATTGGATATATTTAGTCTGGTCCATGCTCTTAGTCATTAGCACGCGCCTAAAATTTAAATTTAATCTCCAAATTGGGTGTAGATAGGTACATAGGTGGCCATGCTAAATGCTCAGGCCTCTAAAATGGAGTGCTCATAGCCTTAGTTATGCATATATATTATAGCTCTAACATTTTCTTTAAAGTGTGCCACTGCTCAAACTGTAATAGTTTAAGGAGCTACAAAATTGCATATTAGTGTGCATCCCTTCCTAAATAGGATTTCCTTAAAGTGTAGTGCTGATGTGCCAGGGTCACTGATGCCCGCCTAAGGGGAGTTTTTATGACCCATCAGCAAAACAGGAGAGGCCTGTGTACTGCACTTGGCTTTCTCATACATTACATGATGTTACTCATGTATAAGGCTATTCTGGGAAGCAAGCAAACAAGGAATACAGAGCCTTAGGAATGTGTTTTGCTGAATGTATGTTTATAATTTTGTGTGTGCGTGCACGCATGTGTGTGTTTATGCAGTTATGTAGCTGTGTCACACATCAGTGTACCCAGTGATATTATCAAGATGCAGATACTGCCCCTAAACATACACAGTCCATTTATTTATGTATGGTGTGTGTATGTGTGTGTGCGTGCGTCAGACACACATGGGCAGTGTAGTAGACATTTTGGGATGAATGGGACAAAACAGGCTTTGCAGATTACAGTATACACTGCTCATACCAACAGACTACAAACAACTGTTTCCACTCCAAGGCATAGCAAGTTTCATAACAGAAAATGGGGTAATTATAATACATGTGGACTGAAAATCACAACAGTTTAAGAAACATTCTAGATATGTAGATCACTAATTTAAATCTAACTTGAAAAGTTATTGTTGGAGGTATCATTCCCATCTCTTTTTGTGATGACATATTTTGGTCTTTCAACCAGATAAATGTTATATATATATATATATATATATATATATATATACATATATATAAATAGATGTAAATGGCATCCTGGTATGTGACATTTCATAAACAGACAAGCAAATGGGCCTGCTGAGATCTGTCTTCCGCTCCCTCTCAATGAAGTGGTGATGTCATGTTTGGATGTATTTAGTTGCTATAGCTATAGTACTGGATACAAAAACATATGCAACCAAGGAAATAAGTAAATCCTATACAGACAAATTAAATCAGGTAAAACAAAGGAACAGAAAAGATCACCCAGGACAGGTGACAACATTTAGTAAAATCAACTAAAATAAAACAGAAAAGTCATCCCATGTTGTCAAATGCAAGCTCAAATAATGAGTTTTAAACGTCCCATAGATGCTGGTTAAGGTACGCTGGACTCTGAAGCCACCAAGGCAGTAGATTCCATAGGTTGGTACTAGGCTATCGGCCCTAGGGCCTATACAAGCCTAGCCATAACAATTCCCTGGCTATTTCTTCCCACAATATTTACTCAGTTTATTCAGATGAGTACATTTTTTCGGACCATCTACTGGAAACCAAAATACTCAAAAAAGCACAGATTTTGAGTTGTGTAAATGAATATTCACAGTACAGAGGAATACAAATGTCTCTCTGTGAAAGGAACACACTTCTAAAAATAGCCCTTTTTATGGGTATAAATGGTAACAGTTAAAAATAACATGTACCCTTTCTATATTTCTTGGAGTAGCATTTTAAGGGTTGAGTATATTTTCAAAATGATACAAGGGTGGTGGTGGTGGGGGACTGAGTCTGAGTACTGTATGTAAATTTCTGTCTACACCTCCTCTAATGGATCACCTGGCACTGCTTTTCATAATGTGGAACAAACAGACAAAAGTGTAACACAAACAGCTTACTTAACAGCCTCATCTAGGAAGCTCACAAGATGGTTACAATTATAAGTTATTGTTTAATTCATGTGATTCACTATTATTTACAGTGGATATCAATTTAAAAAAAATTCTTAACAGTGATTGTGCTGCCATAATATTTCAATGTGGAACAATAAGGAACCTGGACCCATAACGGGGTACACTTGAGCAGTATGGGTAAGCCTGATATGATGAATGCAAATGAGTAATTAGATAAAATAATTAAACAAAAAGGAGAACTCTGCAACATTGTTCGTGTTTCAACTGCATCAAGAGCCATCCAAGTTAAGGTAAGAAAATTTTACTGTATTACTACAGCTGTATTTGCTTTAAACAGCCAGTAATCACTACTATTTTTGGGCATTTTTTACAGCATTTATTTAATTTTATGGCAAAAAATAGTCATTTGTCTGTCTGCTGGCTTTTCTAGTTCTGCTTGCCTCCAAATCACCCTGCAGAAGGGCGAATTAGTATGGAACTTTAATTGCTTGGTAGTTTGTTGCTGTTGTTCATAGTTGCTAGGCATTTCATACAAAGGATGACATACTTAGGAGTGTAGAACCGTTATCCGCACGTATAATGCACCAAATAATCAGCAATCAAATGGGCACTGAAATATCAATACTCCATCTACGTGGTGTGGGAGCAGAATACATAGCCTTCTGCATCAAAGACAATTATGCTACTAACACTGCTTTCAAATTCTACAACACAGTTTATCACTTGATAAACAAAACAGTTTTAGTCATTTCCTATTGCAATATTACCAGTTTACCAGTTTTTTAATGTAATATAGGCAGTTAATTCTTCAAGGGCAACAGGCACTGAATTTGTAGATGAAACATTGAGATGTAAAGTTGTTTGCCAGTGGCAATCTCTTCATTAGTTACAGATTTCTTTAATGTGGAATTGTTCAGATGATTTCTCTTCTGCAGAGATTGTTTGTATTGAGTGATATTGGTAGATTGTAATGACAGAAGTCTGAGTGGGCTTTTATGGTTGAAATTTTCTGAAATGGGTAGTTTTGTCATTATTGGTTTATATATTTTGTTTCTTTGCTTATTAAAAGAATACTTAAAACTACAAATTTAAAACACATTGTAACAAGTGGTGCTGTAATACATAGGGAATATAATTTAATGCAATCAGGAAGTTGAATTAAAGAACAAATACATGTATGCATGGCCGTAAAAATGTGTGCAAGGAGTCTGTTTTGAAAACAGCCCAAATATAAACTTAATCCTCGACTGACTAGAAGCATTTTCTATAAATATGGGTTTTTATGCATTTTCAGTGGCAGAGAATTTTACCGTTCATGCTAAGCCTGTTTTCATTGTGAGATTGTATTGTTTAGCACATAAGATCTGTGTTTGTGCTACTCTACCTTAAGCTTCTGTAAACAGGGAGGAGAGAGGTCACTATTCTACTTTCACAGAGCTGAAAGGCTTGCTTGCCTACCCCAGAGTAAATTAAACTATTTAGATTAACCTAAGCAACCCTTTGAACCAAGGCACATGGGCTTTTATTTTCTGAAGACATGACTTTTATAGTAAAGTATGTGTGAAGGAGAAACAGATTAAGGCAGGTTTATTAAAGGAAATTTCCACCTTCACTCAGTAAGACGCTGTCCGGTTCGATTCTCAGCTAGAGCGTCTTCTGCGTGGAGACATGCGTGAATGGGCGTACCTTCGTTGAAGGTTTTACGTCAGGCCTGGCAAGCTGGTATGTAAAAATCAACTGCCAATCATTAGCGGACCAGAGTTCCGCTGTGGCGACCCCTAACCGGGAAAAGCCAAAAGACACAAACAAACTTGCAGTTTAAACTACATTACAAGGTATCCTTTCTTCTATGCATTTAAATAATTAAAGGAAATGACTGGACTGGCTTTCTTGGGGAGTGAATGAGTGGAGTGGCTTTTTTGGGGAGTGACCTACCTGTGGGCATGGCTCATAGGAGTGTTTCATGAGTATGGTGTGGGTCGGGCTTAAGGGGCGCCGGAGCGCTATTTTGCCTAGGGCGCCATATCAGCTAAGTCCGGCCCTGACCGACTTGCCAGGCCTGATGCACAACCTTCAACGAAGGCACGCCGATTCACGCATGTCTCCACGCATAAGACGCTCTAGCTGAGAATCGAACCGGACAGCGTCTTACTGTGAGGCGACAACGCTACCGCAGCACCACCACCGTGGAATAAAAGTACAAATAATTTAAAAGTTGCCTTGATTTGTTCAGAATTATGCTCTCTAGATGGTGCACCTTTGGCAATTCTGAGGAGCTGTCTCCTTGACTGACAGTGTGAGAATAACGGCAGCATGCAAGCATACTGGGGGTCCCCTCCCCGTTATTATTCTACTTGTATAAACTGTTGTTACGAAAAAAAACATCGTGCTTGTGCAATAACATGCCAGAAACTCGCAGATATAAAAAAACTGATTTATTAATCAAAGTGCACCTGAAGAATTATCGCCGCCTTACATGCGTGTGCTTATAAAAGTAAAACATTGGGCATTTCAAATGGTGGCAACCCTAATTTTTTTTTTCTTTGAAGCGTGAGATTTTGCAGAACATAACATACCCACGACCAGTGCAAAGTACAGAACTTTACTTTTTACAAAAATAAAAAAGCTTATTCGTTGTAGCATTTGAATTGCTTATGGGGTTTGGGAGGTGCCTATCAATTTAGTTTATGCTATTTTATATAACATTTGGGCGTTTCAGCTAAAAAAAAATAAACGTTTTATGCAGCTGTTAAAGAAAGGTTGGGAAATACTTTTTGTTATAAAATCTCTGGACACTTGCCATTTTTATTTCTCATGCCACAGCCCAAAGACGGTTTTGGTTGTCTTTTCGGCTTTTCCCTGTTAGGTGGTAACCCCAAAATACGAGATTCAGTCTCAGATTACATCACACTGTACATTTTCAAGCTAGAGAGCCTCACAGTAAGACGTTGTGGCGACCCCTAACTGGGAAAAGCCGAAAGACGCAACATCATAAAATTTGTGGTTTTATGGCAAATTAATGAAGGCTGAAGTAACTCAATAATTGCATACATTTCAGTTTTAGAGTTAATGCTCTTCAGAAAATGCATGCTAATGCAAAACCTGTTATTTAATCAGCTTTAGAAGTTTGCAAGAGTAATGATTAAACCCGTCCCTATTTTGGGGGGTTTGACCCCCCCCCCCCAATTATTTTTTGTCTTTGTCGAGATTTCTAGTGCTAAGAGAAGTATAGTTATATGGGAAGTCACAGAAAAAATAGTATATATATATATATATATATATATATATATATATATATATATATGGTACTTACGTATTATCGCAACCACATGTCTCACCTAGTGTAATTCATAATTGTAATACGCATTATGAATAAAAAACTGTTAGTACCTACCATGTATAATATTGTTTCCTGTTTCTTTTTGCAATACTGTTAACTTTAAAATGGTGAGGGACCTGTAATAGTGCCTACTGGTTTAAATTCTAGTGCTTTTACTCTAATAACACGCTTTCTCAGATACTTAGTGGCATGTTGCTTGTAATTGTGCTAGAGGTACGGGACCGGAAATGGGCAAGGATTATTACCAAGTTTTGGCAGGTACCGCAGACCGTTCAATTCATACCGTACAGTCTTATTCTAGCCTAGGGAAGTCATTATGCGAAAGGACACAGTTCCAGTAGGACGACTTTGATGGTCGGACCGTAAACGTTTTGGCGACGGCATGTTAATTTTCGGATACTATGGATTTGGATACAGATATTGAATCTCTTTCACGTGGCGGATTTCTCTGCCGTTTGTGCGATGTCCGAGTTGCTAATCGTAAGTAAGATGCAGTTGGAGAAACACAAAACGCAACCCCTACCAGATACTGAGTTGCGTTTCATCTCCAACTGTTTAGTGACATTTTGTATCAATCTGATATAGTGGATTCAGGGTTTCTGGAGGTCAAACCTTTAAGACAAAGAAAAGTAATAATGCAAGTTTATGTGGTAGCATGGATGGATTTATAATTCCATACGTCCCTGTGCACAGTAGTGAACAAGCAACCACCCCCAATGGGGTTGTCCCCAAAGACAAACCTGTTACATTGCACTAGGGTTGCCACCTTTTCAAATGGCCAAAGTGGGGCATTTTCGGGACAGACATCAGATTTTACAGTCCGACACATACCCACGGTCAGTACAAAGGATGTAACTTTACTTTTTTGCCTAAATGGAAGCTTATTCTTGTAGCAGCTTAGGTGCTTATTCTGTTTCTTGTAACATTTGGGTATTTTACATACATAATTAACTATTTTAGTCAACTATTACATGGAATATGGGACATAATTATGTCCTACAATCTCAGGACATTTGCCATTTTTTATTTTTTTGGTCAGGACACAACTGCGCAAAGAGGGACTGTCCCTCGCAAAGTGGGACAGGTGGTAACCCTACATTGCACCACCCTTTTGTTGATTGATTGTAGTGTGTCTTGTCTAGCAGTCTTTTGCTGATTAATAAATAAATTCAAAAAGCATTAATATTGTGCATTGTTATTTAACAGATGCGTGGATACACTGACTGTACCAGTTGGATTGTATTCCTCAACTTACTTTTTGACGTATAATTTTGTGTTTCCCCATTGTTTGCAAAGTTTTGTATGTCTAATGCCTATTTGCTATTATTTCAATTGATCAGCTATGGGCATGGGCCCTGGTCATAGCTGAAAAGTGGCAGTTCACCAGCCACCCTACACAGTTAATGCATTTCAAAATAAAATTAATAATGTTAGTAGCCGTGAAAGGCGTGCAACCATACTGTGGAGAAAAGGAGGTTGTCATTTTCTTCATGAAATTATTTGGCTCCTGTGGCTTAGTAAGTGACTTAATGTACTCGTTGTTACGTCCATATGTCATCCATTAAAAACAAAATGCACACTGTTTTCTCCTGTGTTTTTTAATCTGATGATTTGTCTCCTGTATTTCTTGTACTGGATTAACCCCTAAGAATCGGGGAAATAGACAGCTGCATGCCTCTCTCTTTAGAGTATGCTGTAACTTTAAAATGCCTGAAGTTGCTTATTTGTGTGATAGTTACTTGCATGCAGGTTTAATTCACTTGTGTACTTCGTGGAATGTGAGTTGTGCCAGCTCACTGTAAGTAACCAGTCCTATTTCTCCAGTGTACAGACCTGAATCTGTACCTCTGTCCCTAATCCTAACCCAAAAACTCCATTCCTAACCCGTAAAATGCCATCTCTAATTCTAAAACTTTGTCCCTGACCTTAAAAACCCCCCCACAATTTTAATTCTAAAACTCTGTGCCTAACCTTAATAGGAAAACTGTTTCTAAGCGTAAAACTCCATCTCTAACCTTAACATGAATCCTCCAACCCAAACCATAAAATCTCTTCCCTATCCATAAAACCGTACTGTTAACTCTAAATGTCTAACCAACCCCCCCCCCCCAAAAAAAAAATATCTCTGAATATAGGAAAGTAAATTGCCTACTTACATTTTGCACACACTTCTTGTTTTTGCTTCAGAAGCAGTACATTGTCATCTTCTGTGGTGTAACTAGCAGTTGTGCTACTTTTGGACCGCCTCTGCCTACATGCTATAAGTAATGATTGCCTTTACTTGTAGTGTCAAGGTCTAACATGATTGTGCATTTTTGTCTTTCTGAATGAACGGTTGAGTTGTGCTCAGTTGTGAAAGTTAGCATGAAATGAAAGAGAAATAAATAAAACAAAGGTTGTGTATTTTAGTATTATGCTCCTCGTATGAAATGTAACTTAACTAAGTTTCCAACCTTTGAAATAAAGCATTAACCTTAAAATGTAAATGCCTGACCCTAATTCTGAAAACACCACCGTCACCCTCAGCTGCCCCTTCATTGAGGTAGCCTTCCCTTTTGGAAAGTGTATATAGTTTCATGTGTGTGCTCTGAGTTAAAAGGGGTTGGTGGGATTAAGTTTTAATTTTATTTCTTGTGTGTTTGTATTGAAACAGTGTCTGGGAAAGTGTGACATGGGTTTAAATACAGGTGTGAAGAAGCTATTACATAAACGATCAGCCTACCATATGTCAGTGTGTATGTGAGATGCCAGTTGAAAACATCCATTCAAAAAATGTTATATAATATGTGGAAGTATATCTGTAGTGTAGTATCTGTAGTCTAGTATAGATTGAATAGTATCTGTATTCATACTCTTGTCTCTATACATTGGAATTCACTACCTTTAGCTACCAGGTCTATGCCTGGCCTAACCCATTTCAAAGCCTCTTTAAAAAATCAGTTCAAAAATACAGGGCTCTGCTCTTGCATAAAGCCTGCCTAATGCTTGGGTATTCCTCTTCTGACACATTTCAACCCTTGCAGACTGCAAGATCCTAAAGCTCTTCTAACTCCTTTGCTTCTATACCATATGCTTATGCTTATGCTACTGTTAAGGCTTTGCTTCTCTTCTTCTTAACTCTGTCTCACTATCTACATCACTAACTTCCTGGCTGCTATTTTCCTAACTGAAACTAACATTCTATTTTTCATGTACTATAACAGTCAGTGTCGCACATTGCACTTCCTACGTACTTTTTTATTTTTTTTTATTTTTTTTGGACACTATCTACATCATGTATGATGTGAGTGACTATTATCGTTTGTAATGTTTTAACTATATAGAATTGTCTAGATGTGTAGTAATATATTGCAACATCTTGTAGCAGTTTGTTTTTTCAACTTTATTTTTTGTATAGTATTTCTAATATTATCTTTATTGTATTGGATTATACTGTATTTGTACTGTACTGTATGTGGAGCTTTTCTTCCCGGACCTCTACTGAAGACTGGTTCTGTAGACCCAGTCAGACCACCCCAGTAAATAAATGTCAAATACATACATAATATGTGGAAATGTAGCTTTTTATCAGAATGGCAGCTTCATCAATATTAACATGGAATGCAAATGGTCTTGCAGATATAGACAGAAAACAAAGTTTTGAATTATATTGACTTGTAGGGTGCAAATAATAATGTTACAAGCAATGCATCTGAATAGAAATGAGCATGTTAAGATTTCAGGATAGACATTAACCAGAATATCAGGGACAAAAGAAAATGAGAGAAATAGGTACTTTTCCGTTATTGGGGCAACACGCATTACACAGGCGTGTCATTTCTTTGCTTCGTTTCCTAGACATGAACGACACTGTAGTGTTAGCATGCGTTAACTGCAGCATACTTTCCACAGTAATGTTTGCGTAGAACATTTCTCTTGACTCGTGTTTTTGATCCGTTGCCTTGGCTTTGAAATTTAACATGTAATTCCTGTCGCACATAAAGTCCCTGCCATGTTTGGGATGCAGGGTGGGACGGGTATGACAAAACACGAGATTCTGCCTAACCAGACCATTTATGCGGCGATAACCCACAGCCCGGGCACGCTTCTGGGAGTTTGTGAGGGATAAACCTTGGAACACCTCCGACTTCTGAAGGATGATCCCAGGAACACCCCGGGAATTTCCATAGGAAGATCGTAGGGCCAGTTGCAGGCATGTAATAACTATTCACGGACCTCTGAAGTGTACCTTATTTCGGAGAAACTGACCTCCTGTGGGGCCTTAAACAGTTCCACTTTGAGAAGAGAAAACGAAAGTATTGTGCATTCTTAAATGATGCGTTTTACCATTAATATTGATATTCTGTATGCATTTCGGTAAGCAATCAGCATACCGGTCAGCTGTCCATATTTTCACAGCATCTCCCATGTTTTTGAAAAATATTTGGGTTTGTTCCTCATACAGTTTCAGGTTTTCTGTAACAGGAACACAGTGAAGGGTGTACCCACATCAGCGACATCGATGCGTGACTGAGTGCGTTCATTACACGTGTTGCTCCGATAACGGAAAAGTACTGAGAAATAACACTAATCGTGACAGAGGTCCATTAATGACAGAAAAGGGATGAAAAAGATTATCTTGGTAAATTGGTGGTAGTAAGAGGTATGGGGGATTATACAGGCACATGTTTAGGGGTAGAGACTGGAGCCTGATTTACAATAGTGAGGATGTATCAGAGGACTTAGAAGGGAAAATATAATAAAGGATGATTGATTTCTGAAGAAGTGAATGAAAATATTTGTTGATGAATATGTAAATTTTAGTAGCAGGAACCTGGACCGAATTTACTTTATTCCCCAAGGTACAGTAACTGGGCTAGATCAGATAGAATTTGCACTTCACTGGAGTATCTATATTTAATTGAAAGCTTTGTGATCCATCCAATTCATGGCACTGAATAAAAATTAAGAATAATGATACAGAGTGTTGATTGTGACACCTGTTCTTTCTTGCATGTCTGTTAAAGGGTATGGAATTTAAGGAATGGGAAGTGGAGAAGATTCAAGATTTATTAGGGAAGATAGAAATTAGTTTAGAAGGGATTGCTGATGAGTGGATTAAAATGAAAGTGGCGTTTAAAAACATGATAGAAATAAGCAAGATGAGGAAATAATACGAGTTATTTATAGGAGTTAACAAAAAAAGTATTGCAAGAGAAGGGGGATGTTGCAGTACAACAAGAGAAACAACTGCAGGGTGCTAAAAGGAATATAAGAATATATTTGAATAATATTCATGAGTTTAGATGGGAGAAGGGGGATGTTGCAGTACAACAAGAGAAACAACTGCAGAGTGCTAAAAGGAATATAAGAATATATTTGAATAATATTCATGAGTTTAGATGGGTTGCTGTTAATCAACTTTTTTTTTATACCAGCTGCAGACAGCAAAACCTTTTGGCACAAGGACTTTGGCAACAGAAAGTGCAAAAGTGTTGTAGCCAAACTTGGGGGAGCCTATGACAAGAAAAATCATATAGATGTATTGGAGATATTTCAGAAATTTTATGTAAACTTGTATTAAAGCATAGGGGTGGGGAACAATGAAAAGGTACAAATGAGAATATTTATGGAAGACTTAATTATGTCAAAGGTAGAGGAATATGAGTCTTAAAATTACTGGCAAGATAGCAGGAGATGATAAAAATGGTGATGTATAGTCAATCAGTAAGTAAATCTCCAGAATGGATAGTATTTTCTGGAAATTAGGAGGGAAGGAAGTGATAAAGATCTGGAAGGTTTTGTTAACAATGCTTTACAATATCTTGTAAGAAAGATGAGGTGGGTGTGTTACCAAAATAGGGTACAGATCCTTTCTATATGGCTTCATATATATCCACTTTAGTTTTAAATCATTGTTCTAAAGTGTTCGTCTCTATATTAGCTAAGAGAATAATAACAGTGTTACTAAAGCTGACAGCCACAGATCTGTGTGGTTTTGTTGAGGGGATGCAACATTTGCTAACATTAACAAAACAATGATAATTAAGAGAGAAGCAGAGTGAAGACGGTGCTAATTGATGGCGAGTATTGATGGAAATAAAGGATTGGACGAGTTATCTGGACTATGAGTAGGGTAATGGTAGATTGTGTTCCCTGACCGAATATTAAGGTTAATAAAGGTGGAGGACGAATTAAGGTGGAAACTGCCTTTGAAGTGAAGAAACATGAAGGGATATCCTATTTTCCGACCGCTGTTTGCTTTATAATTAGAGCTATTGGCAAGAAAAATAATAGATTCACAAATTCAAAGATATAACTGGTTTGGTATCGAGAAACGTTAGCTTTATTTGCATATAGTACTATTTTGCACTTGATAAATCCAGAATAGGATGTTACAGTGCTGTGAGACCTTTTGAAAAAGTTTCAAGTCTTTTTGTATATAAAATAAATGAAGATATGCACAGGCTATAGCAGTAAACTTTGTACCCACACAAAATTTGATTCCGCAATACCTGTACTTATTGGGACATTATAAAATAACTTTTTAATCCATACATCTAAATACTTTGTGACCGCTAAGAATATGTGGGAAGAAACTCAACAAAATTAAAACTCCTGTGAAACTAGAAACTTCTGATTGTGAAAATGGGAGTAGTAAGATGCAGGCAGTGAAAATCTTAGACCCTTTACTTTTATATACAGGTCAGGCATATTTTTAAAAATACTTTAACTTCCCATGTTGCGCAATAAAGTCTATATCACTTTATCAAATACTCACATTGTCGAACCACTATTAATTGAATCCAATTTGCCGAAGCCTAAATTTATCGAACGGCTGTTTAATTGAAATTTTTCGTAGAGAAAAACAGCGGTTGGCCATCATTGGGAATTTGCCGTTTTTTACGCTGTAGTGCGATCTTGGAGTTGGCATATTTAGAGGAGGGTGTGTGTGTGGGGTGAAGCCCCCCACTTGGGTGGGTTTTAAATTTTTAGAATTTTGTCACTGGCGGTAGGTTGGCCAACCGTTGTTTTTCCCTATGAAAAGCTTTGATTAAATGGCCATTCGATAAAGTGGGGTTTTGACAAAGTGGGTTAAATTAATAGTGGTTTGATAAAGTGATATAGAAGACCCATGTAATGATGTGGGTATACAACAAGCTTTACAAAGATTTTTCTTTTTCATCCATTGTACATATGTGGTTCAATTGTTCAATTTGAGATTACATAAATTACTGAAGTCATGCATTTCCTGAACATTCACTCTTCCTGTCCTTTATTGAATTATGACTTGTGACATAGGAAAACTTACATTTATATAAATGTAATCAAGCCATGTTAACAAGTTCACATTTACAAACTTTATGCACCACAGATATCATTATATAACCTATACTCTAGCTAACATAATACAAATTATTCAGTTCCTGCCTTCTCTTAAATTTCATTCCTCCTCCAAAACTTTCTTCTGCATGTACTGTTTCATAATTTCCATTTTTTCTATGTAATTTACTCCTACCTTTTCTAGAGATCCCACCTCCTATTCTTTTATCTCTGTTACAGTGTTTAGTACTTCAAGTATAGTTGGTTTAGAGTTTGATTTCCATTTTCTAGTAATTGCTTTTTTGGCACCAGAGTTAAACTTAACAAGGCCTTACTATGTCTAGGCAATTCAGATTCTGTCCCAGCTTTAAAAAAATCATTTCATTAGTTACACTCATTTGCTCACCCAGTATTCCAGACAGAGTACCGTGTACGGAATTTTTTAAGTCTGCCAACTCATTTCATTCCCAGAAATTCTGAACATGTACGTGAAAGCAAAATGCACGCAGACTAGAAGTTTACATTAACCTCCCCTCAAGGGGATTATCGTACAGTATTACTGTGCACACTCAAACATATTCTTGTGTTCTTCAATGTCAGTGACAGTGTCCCTTAATTCTAGACTGTCCAGAAAAATCTTGGAGATTTGGCAACCCTGCCCCAGTTACCTCTTTATTCCTCATCATACCTCCAACATTTGCCATCTGCCTGAGGAAAAATTCTTTATAGTTTGCTTGGGGTGTAAAAGTATCTGTGCAAACACTTCCAGGCAAAAATCCTACTTCTTCTAGACCTTGTTGCATATGTGGGAGCCTTACATATGTTCTTCCATTATTTCTTTGTGAATTGCATTTCTAATGTCTTCACAATCTTTTCCAACAACATCTGATTGGTTCATATAGTTATTGTACAGTATTTTGTATGTTCACCTAATTATCCATTTTTAACAACAGTTTCGGCTCTAGATTCAATTAAAAATTCAACCAGTGCAGGTCTTTAATTTAGGATTTCCCTATCCCTTTATCTCTGTCTGTACTCTGATATCAGTCCCTGATATGGAAGGCAATCACTAGCATGCAATCCAAATGTCTTCTTGGCCTTTTCCCATTCTGTTACCTTTCCTTCTGTAATTATTTGTTCCCAGTACCTTGGTTCCTTTGCCAACTTTCCATTAAATTCCAGCCTCCACTTTTGTTTATTCTCTGTATCCCTAATTGCAGTCTTCCTATTGGCAGAACCTCCTTTCACCATTCCCATTTTGGCTCACTTCTTGGTATACTTTCTGTTAATTTATGAAATAGTGTTCTCTCTGACTGTTGTTTATCTCCTTAATTTGCATCCAAAACTCCATTTTTCCTTATTTTTTGAATTATTCCCCTGCTTCATCATCATCATCACCCCTTTCCACTTTGAATTGTAGCTTTTTGCTTGTGTTATTTACAAGAACCTTAACTGTGATCCTAAACCTCCTTGTTCTGTTTGGAGGGATCAATCTATCGCACTTGACTCCTGCCATATTCCTCTCTCAAATAAAATCCTTCAACTCTTAAATTACTTTTCACAGCTTCTTCTCTGGTTGATAGGTTCATAGATTAGTACTAGGCTAACTGCCCTTGCGAACCATTTTAAGCCTAGCCGCTTATCCCTTGTGAGACTCAAACCCTGCACCTTGTGTTTGCAAGGCAAACACCTTAACCGTTTGGCCACCCTCCCAGTCGCAATAAAAAAAAATATATATGCCTTATCTGTAAGGGTCTAAAAACGATTTTACTGCTTTTATCTTGCTGTACGTGTCTGTAGGCACAGCTTCCAGTTTCTGTATTGTCTTTTGTTTAATCTCTTCCCACACATCCTTAGCTGGCATAACTGAATCCTTTCTAATCCATACTCCTAAATACTTATTTTGTCATGTCTCCATAAATATGGTTACTAACAGACCAATTAATGTGTGGGTACATAGTGTATAGCTCTGTTATCTTCATTAATTTTATACCCCCCAAAACAAGCAAGCAAACAAACAAAAAAAACCAACAGAACTGTCTCAGAATATTACACAGCATTGAGATTTCCTTATCTGGTTCCATTAGGTACAAATAATATCACCTGCAAATAAGGCCAAATTTCTTGAACACCATATCAATTATGTCCTTGAATTTCTGAGTGCCTTATTTTCTTTGCTGGTGGTTCTAAATATAATGAGAATAACAAAGGGAAAAGAGGACACCCTTGCCTGTTTTTTCTGTTCAGACACAACTTATCAGAGAGGAACCTTCCCAATTTGATTTTTGCCGCTGATCCCATATACATCCTGTGACAAAAGGAGATACTGCCAGGAAAGCTAGCTGGAATTTTGTAAATGTCATTGGTGAATATAGAAATGATTTTTACAAGATTCTTGTGTTACACATATGTTATAACTGTTAGTCATGTGTATATCAAACCGCTTGTACAGAAGTGTGTGTTTGAAAATGTATTTGTAGAGTGCTGTTTTTGAAATGTAACCACAGTGTGCCCTACTGGAAAACAGAAATGTACCTGCACTATTTTAACTGTTTAAATGTGTATGCTTAACAGAGGAAACTGGAGGGTTAACCTCAATCTAGCAAACTTTAGAAAAATATCTGAAATTAAATTACTTTATAGGCTCCACAATAAATAAACTATCTCTCAAGGTTTCAATGCAGCTAGAGACGCAAAGTCTGTACTAGGAAGCTTTCTGTATTGTCCTTGAGTGAGCTAATTGCTTCTTTTTGTTTTATGACTTCCAGCATCTGCCAAAGATCTGAGCAGGAGCCCTGTCTGCATATTTTTATAGGTAGATGCTAAATGCTGCTAGCTTCTAGCAGTGGGGTTTGGCTTGGGAAATAGAAGTCAGATGACCAGAAATGATGTCATTCTGCAAGCTATCCCATCAGTAATATTTTAGATACTGATTTGAGAAGTCCGTTAGTGAGACAAAGCATTCTGTATTCGGTCTTGGACCTGACGAGCCATTCACCACATCGTCTGCCTTGCTCTAATGAAGTAAGTTTTTAGGGAGCAGTGTAACTCTTAGATACAGTCAGGAATATAGTGAAGCTTAGTTTAGATTTTGTTTTTCTTTATTTGTGTCAGCCTGTACTGCAATATTATTTTAAATATTTCCTGTGAGTTTAAACTCTGATGTCACTGTGAATATATATTTAGTATTATCTTATTCTTTTTATTATTAAATATATTTAAACCTTTCATTGTGGCTGATCTGTGTAGAGATATTTAAGTTTTCAAAGTATTTGCATATTTATTTGGTGACCTTGTGTGGGCCACTCCTAATGGCCTTTCTCTTGGTCAAACTATCATTTGTATTAGAATTACTATTACACAGTAAGACTGGATACTCTTTGTTAGTGGCATTAAAGTAGCTGATAAGGAGTGACTGGTGGCAGTGGAAACTTATCTTATAGTCTGGGCAGAAGGAGGGATAGCTAGTAAACCTGTGCCAGCCTTTCCCAAGTGTGTGCGTAAATCAAACCTCACACGAAGCACTGCTTGGACAGAGAGGGTGCTGGAGGTCTCGGCTTGGTCACTCAGCTGAGATCTCAACTCTATAGCTGTGCCAGTGAGGAGGTATTTGGGGATCTGGAGAAAGACGGAGAAACCAGCCCTGGACTGACTGTGGTCTCTGTGTGCTCTTAAGGGAAATTGCACTTGATGCAGAGAACTGCATCTGGAAATACTGTGTGTATACCTGTCATCCTCACAGTGAACGTCTCCCACTGTTGTCAGTGGGTGAGGATTGAGGCTGCTTGATTACTTGTCCAGTGGAGGGTTGTCACACAATAATAAGGTTAATTAGAAGGAAGGGTATAAGGAAATGCAAATGCTTCCATTGTCCTACTCAAAATCCCAGCTTACGCCATCAAATACTTTCTATGCATCAAGACTCACCAGTAACAATGGTATTTTCGTACATTCTGCTTCCCTCTGGATCATCATTGTTCTGTTAATATTGTCAAATGTTTGCCTCCCCACCACACCCCTGTATTTGCTCCTGGCTAGTTTTTCTTTCTATTGCTACTTGTCTCTTGCATGTAATTCCTATTTATTTCTCCTCTCTTGCATGACTTATCTCTTTGATTGTACACCTTCATTACTTCATAATTTTTTACATAACTTATACTGCATACTATGTAAAAGTTTGCTATTACCTTGTAATCCTTGTCGCTCCTGTTACATGTTTTGTTATATTTGTTTTTTACCTACTTGTACTAAACTAGCTTGTACTGTTCTGTAGCTTTTCTCCCTGGGTCTCTGCTGAAAATGTGTTTTTCCAACCCAGTCAAATACTACCTGGTTAAGCAATGTAAATAAGTAAATATTGGGCCATATATACCAACTTTGGCATCACCTTTGCCATTCTCTTAGCCATTATAAAGATAAACACTTTATAGTCATGGTTTAGGATTGAAATGGGCCCATATGAAGCTGGATCAGATGGATCTTTACGCATTACAGCCACTACAGCTTTCTTCCAGGGTTTTGATGCCTCCCCTACTTTTAAAACACTGTTAAACAAAACCTGCCAGATCTTTATCACTTCCACCGGAATACCATCTGTTTCGGGAGACTTTTCCTGTAGATTGGATAAACATTTTTATAGCGTCACCTCCTATCATAACTGTTAGTTGTTGAGCCTCCTCTACCTCTAACCTTGGCATATTTAAGTCTTCCATAAATATTTCCATTTGTGCTTTTTCTTGATTTTCCACTTCTTCACTTTATACAAATTTTCATAAAATTTGCAAAATATCTCTCTATACCTCTACAGGATCACTTGTTATTTTTCTTGTTATATGCTCCATTAGTTTGATAACAGCCCTTTCTACTTTCTCCTGCCTAAGTCGTCATGCAAAGTTTTTGTGCTCTGGAGTTATCAGAAAAAAAAAAAGAAAAAAAAAAACTTGTGTTCATTGAGATTCCCATTGTAATACTTTAACCTTTGATAGCCCTTCTAAATAATTCTTATTGCTTCTTAACCAGATCTCTTTTTCTTTTATTTCTACCATATTTTTAAACACCACTTTCTTTTTATCTTACTCACTAGCTTTAACTTCTGGAGTACTTTCTCGGCTAATGACTTCAGGATAATTTCCACCACCCATTCCTTAAATTCCTCTCTTTGTAACTAGTAGGTGGGGAAGTGCCAGTGTCTTATCGTTACTTCATTACCCTACATTTTTAGATACTTGCGCATTATCGCAACCACATTCGGAACTGAGAAGAATTGCTTTCTAGCTGTTCTGCGGCTGAAAAATGTGGTCACCCTGTTTTGGAAACTGGAGTGTGTCACTAACTCCCGAGAAAGCAGATGAGGAAATGAAAAGAACAGAAAGCAAGCCACTTCTGCAGTGCCGAATGTGGTTGGCCAGAAAAAGTATATTCAGTCCTGTCTGCATCGCATCAAAACCAAAAAAAAAAAACAGTGACATGTACTTCTTGCATCTTAATCCGTTAACTGAGTGAATCAAGTTTCATTACTTTCCTAAACTACATCACAATTTCACAGTATACTCTCACTTCTAGCATTTTACTCCTTTGTTCCTAATCCCTGTGTGTTTACCCAATCTCAGACAAACGTGCTTAGTAACGTCACAAAACACCACGACTCCTTTTTCAATAACATAAATAATGGATTGGGAGAATGCGTGTTCTTTCAATGAGTTTGCAAAACAGTGAACCCAATTACAAATGGGAAACGGACCAGTAAGTACCAGGAGGACCAAAGCATCAAAAATAACCCAGCGCAGCATGTGCTGGGCACATGCGTTGCGAAGTGACCCAAAGCAACAAGAATAAAGGCACAAGACCACCCGTAATCTGTCCTTTCTACAGCTAAAATGAAGGCTGCAGCCCAAGGCTGGCAAAGTTAAAACAGCTTTCATTCTCGAAAGCCATAAGGAGGGTGCTGAAGGGGAAGTACTGTATGCGCAGGTCTCTGACTGTTTATACTTTGCCTTTAATGCTGCTGTTTAGATTCTCTTCTCTTTTCCAGGAAACTGGAAAGTTCTGCTCAGCTTTTAGGAAAGAGTTAAAAGGGAAAGTCCGTCCTGGCAGCAAGGAAGAAGGAAGGGTACTTCGACCACGCATTCTCTCAATCACTTTATTTTATTGAGAGACGAGTGGATAACATAAATAACATGACTGCGAGAATGCGTGGTTGCGATAATACGCAAGTACCCATTTTTATCTTAGTAAGTCTTGGTGCATGATCTGAAATTGGTAGATCCTAATGTGCAGTATAGTTCTTGTCAAGTTTAGCCCAGTTATTGTACTTTGGCGAATAATATGTAAATTCTCACCAAGTTCCCTACTACTGAATTCATGTTTCTCATACCAAATATTTTCATAAATTTCTTCGAAAATCCACCCTCTTTTATTATTTTTCCCTCCAGATACAGCTTCACTGTTGTAAATCAAATTCTAGTGCCTGCAAATAAGTAATATTCCCCATTGAAAGCTGATTATTTCTCACAATTTTTAAGCTCCAAATTAGAAGTTTTACGTGGAATATAAATACATGCCAGTGTAATCACCATCCCTTGCCAGTAGCCTCTTACTCATACAAGGCTGCCATTATTATCTTTGTTTTCCTTTTCTATCACCAATGGGGCTCCTCTAGCAATTAATATAGTACCCTTTTTTTTTTCTTTTGTCCCTAATATTCTGCAAAATGTCCACCTTGAAATCTTTTCATTATCAAATTCACATGCTTACTTCTTTCCAAACATGTCTGTTGTACATTACTACTTGCATTCTGCATTTCTTATTAGAATTAAGTATTCTTTCCTTTTTTTGTCAATACCTGTGAGACCATTCACATTCCAAGGTAATATAGAAAGTGTCATCTTTATGGTAAAAGTAATTATTCCCACCTGTTACATATGACAGCTTTTTTAAATGTTTAATTCCAGCTTTTGTGTACAATTTTTATCTTGTCTTTTTGTTTTCCTCTTCCTGCTAGTCTGTGGCTTCATGTCAGTGGTGTGCAGGTCCCTAATATTACTGTTTGTAAACAGCTTTTCACTTGTACTCCGCATGTAAGCTGCATTTATTTCACCTGGAAGAGCTTTGTATGCTGTTGCAACTTATTTGTGGGACTTTGGTTTTAAAGCAAAGTGTATTCCCTCGACTGCGTCTACCTTTACTGATACTGCTCCAACTCCTGGAATTATGCCTCTGCTCTATTGTATAGCCAGTTTACACTAAAAGTATGTTCTAAGCTCATACCACAAAGTAGTCTTACTTTGTCTACTGTACAGAATACCTGCATACCACTGAGAGCACCCCCCATACTCACCTGTTTAGAAACATTGCCTCTGTCTGTCTCTGCCATCTATGTTGGTCACTACCCTAGTGTCAACTCTCTCTTAGTTAGCAGTACTCTGTTTTTTTTTTTTTTTTTTTTTTGTTTTTCTGTTTGTAGTTTCTTTTTAACTGTTTTTACCTTACTGCAAATACCTGTGTGTATACCTCGGTATTACATCTCTTCTGTCTCTGTCTACACCTCCCCACCTCTTCTACTTACCTGCTGACTCTCACTGTGTGCTCCTTACTCTTTTCCTCCTGCCCTGCTGATTGTTTCTTGTGGCAACTCTTCCTGGCCAATCCTGCTACGCTCGGGCTCACTTCGCTCCCATTCCCTCCCACCCCCCATATAATTTCCATCTTCCTGGCCAATCCCACTACGCTCGGGCTCACTTTGCTCCCATTCCCACCCACCCCCCCATATCATTTCCTTTATACCTAACCACTTAATCCCTTCCTCCCGTAACTCCACTCCTTCCTGTCTGCTATAACATTCTAAACACCTTACTCTCCCCTACTTATCACTTCATAGTTTAGTCTGCTGCAAATCCTCCTCCTTTCTATATATCCCCTACTCCCCCTACAGGTTGTTTCATTTAAATTTTACTTAAACTCTCTAATAGATCCAGCAACTTACTTTTCCTAGTCCCTTATCCACTGGTCACTCCATCTCAATCCTACTTCCCCACCTTAGGCCATGGCTTTTGCAACCCTCTCCATTTTCCTCTTGCCTTCATTACTTCTCCTTCTCATTTCTTACATCTTGTACTACTCCATTACCATGTGTCCATAGAGATCCCACTAATCCCCATACTAACTGTTTCTCATCTCTGCAGTACTCTATTACAATCTCTTCCTCCTCTGTCTTTTCCATGAACATCCCTCTGCCTAAAATCAAAATTCCTCCCCCTCACTCCCTAGCATCTAAAACCAAGACTAAGTACTTGACTTACAACCCCATTTAAGTTCAAACCTACAAACTTCATGTAGCCCTGCTTCTGTCAGGAGACAGGCATCCAAATCCTGGGCCCATCCATCACCCCACCATGCATAACTGTACCTCTCCCAACTTAATAGACTCATCCTCTCCAAACAAACATATTTCCTTTTACTCTACGAATGCCAGTAATATTCTAAACAAAGTTAGTGAAATCCATGCCTGGATAGCCTTCCACACCCCTGATGTGTGTCATCACCCTAACAGAGACTTGGCTAAAACCCCAAACCTCTGATAAAGACATTCTCCCCCTGGTTATAATATACTCCACATAGATCTCTAAAACAAAAATGGGGTGGCGTTGCCATCCTCTACTCCAACCACCTCACCATTACAAGTATTATGAAACCTATCCCATTCTTTTCTCCTGCTGAACTACTTACAGCTAACCTTAAAATAAATGACCACACCACTATCACAGTAGCAGCTGTCTATATTCCTCCAGGAGACATTTCTGTGCTCGAAAATATTCTTTCATACTTTTCTCAACACATCCCCAATAACATTATCCTCCTTGGGTAATCCAAACTCCTATTAATTTATATGGCTTTACACAGCTAATCTCCCAACCTACCCGTACAAACAACTCTCACACATCTAGTACTCTTATTGACTGAGTACTTGTATCTAATTCTTCCAAATATCATAACCCTGAAATCCTAACAAACACCCTGAGCGATCACTGCCCTATAAAAGTGCTTAGGTTCACTCCCCACTTCTCAAAACCTATCACTTGTCGTAAACTCTCTAACTTCCATCCAGAAATCTTTAATGCCCTCCTCTCTAAAGTAAACTAGAAATTCCTTACCCAACTCCCACTAGAAGAAGCAGTCCTAGCTTTCAACTCCACCTTCCTTAGCATCTTAGACTCACTTTCTCCCCCTCGCAAAATCCAAATTAAGTCCACCAAATCTTTGTGGCTTTCAAAAGCCACTCGTACCCTTATGATAACTAGAGACAAACTATGGAAAAAATGGTCCCAAACTAAGCTCTCTGCAGACTTAGAAATCTGACAAAATACATAAACAAAGATAAAAATGACTTCCATAACAAACCTCCCACAGCCCTAAAATCTAATCCTAAAAAATTCTGGAACTCTGTTAACCAAACATTACATCCCGGTAATCTTAGCTCCCCCAATCCATGCCCAAACAAGAAATCTGAAGAAACTGTCACTATCTTCAATATCTATTTTATCAATTCAATATCTAAGCTACTGAACTCTAACCCAAACTCCTGTACTACTAACATCTCCAACTTTTCTGAAGCTACTTCTAATACTATCTCCTCAAATACCTTCTACTATCTCCTCAAATACCTTCTCCCTCAAACCTGTACCTACTAGCTACATCAAAACTCTACTCTCTAAATTAAAACCATGCTCAGCATCAGTTGACAATATTCCTTCCACTTTTCTTCTGCTAGCAGCTGACTCTCTTGCTCTCCCTGTATCTATCCTAATTAATCGCACTGTCTCTGAATCTAAAGTCCCTTCCATCTGGAAACAATGCTACACTATACCTATACACAAAGGAAGTAACTCCTCTGATATCTCCAACTTTAGACCTATCACTATCCACTCCCCTCTCTCTAAAGTACTAGAAAAATGTATTCATAAACAAGTTATGCAGTGTCCAGTACAGGAAAATTTGCTTACACCCACTCAACATGGCTTCAGACCCAAACATAGCACCAGTACAGCTCTATTATCCTTCCTTCCTTAACACAGTCTGTATAACCATGGACAACCATAAACTTATTTCTTGCCTATTCTTGGACCTCTCAAAAGCTTTTGACACTGTCTTGCACACTCTTCTCCTGTACAAACTGCATAACCTCAACTTCTCCTCTAATAATGTTGCATGGTTCTCCAGTTACCTCACTGATAGATCTCAATCAGTGAGATGGCACTCTGCACTCTCCCCTCCTCTCCTGTTATTATGGGTGTACCTGAAAGGTCTATCCTAGGGTCTTTTGCTTTTTAATATCTTTACTAATCAGCTCTATGCCACTGTCCTCAGTCATCTTTAGTGCAATACGCAGATGTCTCTACAGTCGTCACCACAGCCAACTATCCCTCTAAGCTCTTCTCAGCTACGCTGGCATCTTTTAACTTAGTTGAAACATGGCTCTCCAACAACCAGCTCATCCTTAACCCTAAAAAACAAAGCTGTTACTTTTCCTACCTAAAAAGTTCATAAGTATTAAACCCTTCTTCTCCATACAGTCCCTTAATAACACTCCCATTCAGGTAGAATCCAGTACTAAGCTCTTAGGCGTGTAACCATTGATGATCAGCTTAAATTTGACTTTCATGTTAATAACTGTATCAAAAAGACACATTCAAAACTAGGGCTCCATTACCGTAACAAGAAATTCTTTAACCCTGAAGCCAAGATTACTCTCTCTTACCTACCTTCTACCCAGTCTAATGTACAATTCTCAAATTCTTACAAATCTTAACTCCGCACTCCTGACCAAACCTGAATCTACCTACAACAAGGTAGCTAGATTTTCTGCCCAACAAACCTACAAATCCCATCACTGTCTCTCTCTAAAACACCTAAACTGGCTTGAATTACCCCACCAGCTTCTTCTCTCTCAGCTCCAGATCATCCATTCTATCCTATATCAGCCATCCTACTGCCCAGCACTATCTCCTCTCATTTCCCATTATTCTCCCTCCAGACCTCTCTGAAGGTCTAACCAAGAACTTCTACAAATCTACAAACCCAAATCTAAATTTGGACGCAACCTGTACAGCTATCACCCCACTATTGCCTGGAATAGGCTCCCACTAGAAATCAGGACCCTTAAACATCCTAAACAATTTAAGACTGCCACCAAAGAGCACTTAAGTCACTGGTCCTGCCACTGCACTCTCCCTCTTTAACACCCCCTACTTCTCATACCTTAATCTACTTTCTGCACTTAACTCACTCTTCTCACTAGCTCTTTCTCTAATCTTCCTTGACTACTCTTTCTACTGTCTTCTAAAATCTATTAAGCAAATTGCCTCAGAGAAACATTCTGTTGTAATTGTCTTGCCTTCATGCAACTACATCATGATAAAACTGTATTTTTAACCATTTACCCCAAAAACTATACTTATCTTAATGACATATTTCTTTTTATACAGCTTGAAATAATTATGCCATACTCCTGATTTATTGACACTGTATAACATTGTATTGCTACTTAATGCCTTTTAATAATTCTGTAGCATTGCTGTTTAATGCTAATTTATAATGAAAATTGTGTAATATGTTGGAGCTTTCTTCCCGGGCCTCCGCAGAAAAAGGGCTTTTCAGCTCAGTTGGACAGTCCCGGTCAACAAATGTAAAATAAAATAAATTATCAACATTGGAACCTATGTCACCTTTTACAAGAATTTTTGTTTCTTGTAAAATGGGACATAAGTTCCAGTGATGTCTTTTTTTTTTTTTTTAAACACCTTTATTGCATTATCACTTGTGACATAGGCAAATGTATATTTATATGAAAGTAATCAAACAGTATTAACAAGTTCACGTTTACAAACATTATACTTCACATATATTGCTACATATTCTATAACCTAAGCAACATTTACATAAATTATTTGATTCCTGTCCTTTATTTTAAAACAAGAAACATCTTTATTAAACCATCATTTACGGCACTGGCAATTATACATTTATATAACTGAAAACAAACCACACCGACAACAATCCTAGTTGCAAGCGTTTTACATGACAAACCATAATGACACACTCCTAGTTGCAAACATTATACATTACTTACAGTCTACCCAATCATTTTCAGTCAAATATTACATAGCTCATTTAAGTCCTGCCTTCATTTAAACCTCATTCCTCCCCTGTATGTATTGTTCCCACAATTCCCATTTTTTTCCTATGTAGTTTGCTCCTACCCTTTTCTAAAGATCTCCATTCCAGTTGTTTTATCTCTTACTGCATTCACTACTTCTAGTAACATTGGTTTAGACTTTTATTTCCATTTTCTAGTAATTGCATTTTTGGCAGCCACCATAATTAGACATAGCAATGCCTTACTATGTCTAGGCAATTCTGATTCTGTATCAGAGCTCAGAAAAATCATCTCCCTCATCACACCAATATGCCCACCCAGCATCTCCGACAGTGCATCCCACAGGGAATCCTTAAAGTCTGTCATCTCACCACACTCCCAGAAAATATGTTCCAAGTACCTCTTTCTTCCCCATCACACCTCCAACACTTGCTGTCTACCTGAAGAACACTTGCTGTCTACCTGAAGAAAAATTCTCTGGGGTCTACTTGGGTTATAAAAATATCTGTGTAAACATTTCCAAGCAAAAATCCTAAATCTTCTTCTAGATTTTGTTGCATATTTAGGAAACATACATATATTCTCCCATTGTGTCTTTGTGAATTGCTTATTCAGTCTCTCTTCCTAATCCTTTTTAACCTCCTCTGATTGAGTCTTATAGTTATCATGCAGTATTTTATATACTCTACTAGTTATTCCTTTTTAAATGACAACTTCTGTTCTAGATTCTACTAAAACTCTACCAGTGCTGGTCTTTTTCATTTAGGTCTTCCCTATTTTTTCCTCTTTACCTGTACTCTGATATCAATCCTTGACAGGGAAGGCAATTTCTAACCTGCAGTACAAATACATTCTTGGCATCTTCCCATTCTATCATTTTTCCCTCTCTAGTTATGTGCTCCCAATTCCTTGTTTCCTTTGGCAGTTTTCTCCAATAAATTCCATCCTCCTTTTGCCTGTTGTCTGTATACCTAAGTGCAGTCATCCCTATCGGCATAATCTCCTTTCTCCATTCACGTGTTGGCTTAGTTCTTAGGATACTTTCTGCTACTTTATAGATTTAATATTCTGTATGATTATTATTATTCCCCTTAAAGGTCTGCATCCAAAATTGCAGTCTCTCCTTGTTTCCTTAGCTTCCTCCTGATGTTCATCATGCATACAGCTGCAGTAATCACATATGGGTTCTCTGCTGTCAGGCGAGTCCTCGATCGGCCGAATTCCAAAGTCTTGGTCCGGCGTCTGTTGTTGTCGCCTTCTTCCCTGACGTCAGCGCGACACGGGTATATAAATCACAGCCGACGCCATATTCTTCAGTCTTTTTTGCCGCGCGGTGCCCGAAGCAGAAGCAGTTTGCAAGTGCCGGTCGGCCAGCTCCTGAATTTACGAAAAATTAGAAACCGAAGTCTTCTTTAAAGCTAAGTACCCCGTTGGGGAAACTTTTCTTTCCTCAGACCGATGTCAGACAAAGTTAACAATTGTGTTTCTTGTGGGAAGCAAATACCGCATAAGGATTTCCATTCCCTCTGCATACCTTGTTTAGGCCCAGACCACAACGTCTCGGGCTGTCGCTTTTGTGCGACTTTCAATAAACGCACTATTAAGTGTCGGGCGGAGTTCGCCCAACATTATTTTGGTAAAGCCTTTGATTATAAAATGTCGTTGGATACTCTGACTACCGTTTTGTCCAAAAAACGCAAGGACAAAGACTGACACGCGTCCGCGGTCTCCACCGACACCATGCCAAAATCGGCTACACGTGGTCCGGTTCTCAGCGAGACGCCTATGCAGTCCCTGATTACCGACGACACTTCCTTGGCGGTGTCTTCTGTACCTGAGACCGCTGGTACTTCGGCCCTTACAACCCCCGAAGCCACTGTTAGTGTTGAAACTCCTACCGGGGATAGGTCCACTTCCACCCAGGGTGTATTTAGACCTGCTCCTTCCTTTTCCATTAAGGCCTTTACTAAGTCCAAATCAGTCATGCATCCCAAGAGGCCTGTTGCACAGGGCCCATCCTCAGACCCCATGCCTAAAAAGCAGATGCTTAAAATGACTGAGGATTTAATTACACTTTTATCAGGGGCTCCCAGCCCCCTCCAGACAAGAGACCCAGAGTGGAGGAAGATTTCCCCCTCCTCTGAACAGGGCTCCATTGTCTCAAAACATTCTGATGTAGAGGAACACTCGTACTCCCCTTATGAAGATTCGGATGCAGAACAGTCCATTCCTTCTGTATGTCCCCCAGAGGATTTCTCCTTTGGGGAAACCTTGCACACCTTGAGGGAGCACTTCCATTGGGAAGGCCAAGAATTTTCTGATTCCAAGAAAAGGCTTAGGGAATTTCTTTTGTTACCTCAACACAGACCTCTGGCTATACCTCCGGTCCTGGACATACTTGATGATGTTTACTCGGAGGCTTGTCTTAATCCGGATTCCCTGCCTCCTGCCCCAGTCAAACCTGATAGGTACTACAGAGTTCCTAATTCTCACCAATTTCTTTACAAAAGCCATAATGCTGACCCTAAAACCATTTCTCAAGGCCCCAAGGGAATGAAGGCCTCTACTGCCAAGAATCCACTTCCTTCCGAAAGAGAATCTAGATCCTTAGAAAGGTGGGGTAAAAAGGTATACACCTCGGCCACCCTAGCCATGAGAGCCTTATATTGTCAGTTCCATATGCTTAAATATCAGCAGTTTCTGTTATCACAATTAAGAAACAAAATGTCTCAGCCTGAACAACCAGATTTGAAGGAATTGCAGGACATGATGCATAGTGCAGAACAAGTGGGTAAACACACCTTGCAATGTGGCTATGATGCCTTAGAGGCCTCAAGTAGAGCTGCTATTACAGGATCAGTTATTCGTAGACATGCCTGGCTTGGGGAACAAAGCTTGCCTGATCATGTTAAAGCTAAACTACTAGATGCTCCTTTACAAAAGGATGTGTTATTTGGCACTAATGCTGAGGAGATACTACGAAAAATGGAAGAAAAAGCTAAATCCATGCAAACTGTCAAGGCCTTTCTACAGGTACAGCCACCACTTTTTAGCAGAAATTGGCCATCAAAAAACTGGTCCTTTCCAGCCACTGACGAGCCCCAAAGAGGTAGATACAGGCGCACAAGGGGCAGAGGACAGCCTCAAGGATCATATAGAGGCAGACAATGGCAAACTCCAGCCCCAAGAGGTGGCGAAGACAGTGCACAACAATACAGAAAGCAAACCCAATGACTTCCTTCTTTTTCAGCCCAGCATCTCCCAGCTGGCAGCTCCCCTGGGAGGAAAGCTGGCACTATTTACAAGAAATTGGCATATTATCACAACAGACAAATGGATCCTGGATATTATAAACCGAGGCTACAGATTTCATTTTCATACTCTTCCAAAAATGAGAGGCATGCCAAACCTGCCACACAATCAAAGGGCAGAGGCGCAAACACAAATTTCAGAACTCATGGAAATGAAAGCCATTCAAGAGGTTCCTACTCACGAACGAGGTCAAGGTTTTTATTCCAGACTTTTCCTGGTGCCAAGAAAAGGAACCGACTGGAGACCCATTTTTGACTTATCCACCCTAAACACATTTCTACTCGTACCAAAATTCAAGATGCTCACATTACAGCAACTTCTTCCCATGCTGGGCAAGGAGTTTTGGCTGGTAGCATTGGACCTCAAGGAGGCATACCTGCATGTCCCAATCAGACAAAGCTACAGAAGATACCTCAGATTTCTTGCAGGTTCAATCTACTATCAATTCTCTGCATTGCCCTTTGGCTTATCTACTGCGCCCAGAGTATTCATGAAATTCCTGGCATCAGTAATTGCATACTGCAGACTACAAGGGATACAAATTTACCCTTATTTGGACGACTGCCTGATCCAAGTGGACAGCAAGCACACACTACTGGAACATCTGGCTTATGCAACACGTTTACTGAATTCTCTGGGATACACAATCAACAAAGAGAAATCCAGACTAACACCAACTCAGAAAATAACTTTCCTGGGTGCAAACTTGGACACAAACACCCAGATGGCCTATCTTACGCCAGAAAAACAAGGGCAACTAACTCAGTACTTCAAAACACTAGCAAATTGTACCAGGCTTACTACAAGGAAAATCCTGCAGGCTCTGGGCTTCATGGCATCTTGCATCCTTTTAATCCCATGTGCAAAGTTGCATATGAGGAAACTTCAGTGGTACCTAAAAAACCTATGGTCTCAACACAGCCACAGCTTGGAAACAATAATACCAATAATTCCCTGTTTGCAAAAAGAATTTCTATGGTGGGCCCAAGCATGCCAAACAAACAAAGGCCTCCCATTCTGCAAGCCTCAAGCAAATCAAGTCATCACAACAGACGCCTCAGATTACGCCTGGGGGGCGCACATGACAGACAGGTGCATTCAGGGCAAATGGTCCCAAAAGGAAAAGCACCTTCATATCAATCAAAAAGAAATGCTAGCAGTGATAAATGCAATTACAGCTTTCAAGGACCTCTTGCATCCAGGACAATTACTTATAAGAACAGACAACACCACAGTAATGTGGTACATAAACAAACAAGGAGGAACACATTCATACCCCCTGTGCAGACTAGCCATGACACTTTGGAACTTGGCTCTGGAATGGCAAATCGAACTTCAAGCACAGTACTTGCCAGGTTTGGAAAACACTTTGGCAGACAATCTAAGCAGAAATATGACAGATCCACACAAATGGAAGTTGCATCCACAGGTGTTTACAAAGATAATCCAAGCATGGGGAAGGCCAGACATAGATCTCTTCGCCTCCCACAGGAATCATCAACTGGAAAAGTTTTGTTCAAGGATCTTTCACCCAAAGACCTGGAGAGTGGACGCCCTTTCATTCAGTTGGACAGGATGGACAGTGTACGCTTTCCCACCTCTGCCCCTTCTACCCAAGGTACTCTTGAAAGCAAGAGCAGACAGGCCGAAGATGATACTGATTGCTCCAGACTGGCCAAGACAACACTGGTACCCACTCCTAAGGAGCCTAACGCATACTCCTCCCTGGCCACTACCTCTAATGCCTCTTCTGCTGACTCAGCACAGCTACAAAACTCTTCACGGTCAGCTGAAAACACTCAATCTCGCTGCATGGAAAATCCCTTAACACCTCAACAGACCCTACTCACCAAAGAGGTGCAAGATGTCATTCTGGAGGCCAGGAGACCATCTACTAGGAAGACTTACTCCGCAAAATGGAAACGGTTTTGCTCTTGGATTGAGAAAAAAGGCCAGGACCCTAGAAAACTGAATTTGCCTCAGGTATTACAGTATCTAGCTGAGCTGCTGAACAGTGGGCTTTCATTTTCCTCCATAAAAATCCATGCCTCAGCCATTTCTGCAGAATTCAACACGGATCCACCTTTATTCTCTCACCCACTTTTAAGACAATTCCTCAGAGGGGCTAAGAATATAAGACCCCCAAGGAAACAACCAGGGCCAGATTGGGATCTTAATTACATTCTGGAAAAATTAACATTGCCTCCCTTTGAGCCAGCTGCCTTAACAGATTTGCAATATTTGTCCTGGAAAACAGCCTTCCTTCTGGCCATTACCTCAGCTCGTAGGGTTTCAGAACTACAAGCCCTCATGGCTGTACAGCCCTTCCTCATCTTCCATCAGGACAGGGTCTCCCTTCGAACCAACCTGTCATTTATGCCTAAAGTGGTATCCAGGGTAGCTTTAAATCAAGCCATGCACTTACCTACCTTCTACCCCAACCCTCAAAACAAAGGGGAGAGGTTGCTACATTCCTTAGACATCCATAGACAGCTTTGTTATTATTTGGACAGAACAAAACCTTTCAGGAAATCTGAACAACTTTTTGTGTCCTATGCTGTTGGAGCTCAAGGAAAGCCTGTTACCAAACAGAGAATTTCAAAATGGAGAGGCCATTGCATACGATTCTGTTACTCCTACCATGGGAAACCTGTCCCTGTAGGCATCAGACCACACTCCACCAGGGCCACAGCTACCTCTACAGCCTTCCTCAGAGGAGTTCCTACCAAAGATATTTTGGAGGCAGCCACTTGGAGTTCTGTACATACCTTCACAAGACACTACCACCTGCCTTTATATTCCAAAACTAGAGCAGGCTTTGCCACTGCTGTGTTGCAGGGCATTCTGGCTCAACCCAGTTCCACCTAGTGCCTACCACCCTGTGCGTAGCTTTGGGATTCTACCCATATGTGATTACTGCAGCTGTATGCACGATGAACATAGTACAGTTTTGTACCTACCATAAATGTAGATGTTCGAGTGCTAATACAGCTGCAGTACAGGTTTCCCTCCCTCCATCCCCTCTAGGTACAGGATTAGTGGCTAACTACTCCTCATATACCCTATTTTGGGTTATCCTCCTATGGTGTATTTGCTTGCAACTTCTCTTTTTTGGATAACATTGCATTGCTGTATATATATATATATATATATGTATATATATATATATATATATATATATATATATGTATATGTATATGTATATATATAGCCTTGTAATTTATGTATTGCCTTCCTTTTGGGGGCACCTGACATCTGGGGCAAGAAAGACTGAAGAATATGGCGTCGGCTGTGATTTATATACCCCTGTCGCGCTGACGTCAGGGAAGAAGGCGACAACAACTGACGCCGGACCAAGACTTTGGAATTTAGCCGACCGAGGACCCGCCTGACAGCAGAGAACCCATATGTGATTACTGCAGCTGTATTAGCACTCGAACATCTACATTTATGGTAGGTACAAAACTGTACTTTTCATCATCATCCCTTTCCACTTTGAATTATAGTTTTCTGCTTGTGCTATGTATAGGAGGCTTAACTGTGTAGCTCTGAAATACCCCTTCAAATTGGGTAATCCTAGTCTGCCCTGTCTCATTTAAGTCTTACTGTCTTCTCCTCCCAGATAAAGTCCTACAGCTCTTTATTAATTACTATCCACAACTTCTCCTCTGGTTGATAAAAATAAGCCTGACCTGTGTATAAGATTAATGGGAATAAAAACATTTTAATTGCTTGTATCTTACTGTCCATATCCATATAACAAAACTTCCTTTTTCTAAGTTTTGGTATTATCTTTTGTTTAGGCTCTTCCCACATACACTTAGCTGCCACACCACAATCATTTTTAACCCATACTCCTAAATACTTCATTTTATCATGTTCCCATAAATACGGATATTGCTGAACCAATTCTTATGTGGGTATGTAATCTACCGCTATTGCCTTTGTTTTAGCTTCATTAATTTTGTATTTTGAAAAGATTTGAAACGGTCTCAAAATGTTCCACAACACTGTAATGTCTCTCTGGTTTTGCCTGGTATAAAGTAATATCATCTGCAAATAGAGGCACCTTTTCTTGACTACCATACCAATTCTTTCCTTGAATTTCTGAGTCCCTTATTTTCTTTGCCGTTCTAAATAGAATGGAAATAAAGGGGAAAGAGGGCACCCCCGCTTGGTTCCTCTGCTCAAGCAGAAATTATCAGAGATGACCCCTCCCACTTTAATTTTCGCCTCTGTCTTCCTAATAAACCTTATAGTTTTTTCAGGAAATGCAAATACTTCAATAGCCCTCCACATAAAGTCCCAGTTTACTCTGTCAAATGCTTTCTCTGAATCAAGACTCTCCAACAATAATTGTATTTTCTTGCATTCTTCTTCCCTCTGGATTATCGGTGTTCTTTCTGTTAATGTCAGATTTTTTACATCCCTCCACAAAACCACACTGATCCATATCCATCAATTTTGGCATTACTTTTGCCATTTTTTTAGCCATTATATATATGAACACTTTTTATAATCATGGTTTAGGACTGAAATGGGCGTGTATGAAGCTGGATCTGATGGATCTTTACTCTCTTTAGGTATTACAGCTACCACTGCTTTCTTCCATGATGTTGGTACTTCTCTTCTTAAAATATTGTCAAATAAAACTTTTCAGATCTTTATCATTTTTTTTGCCTCCTAGCTTCCAAACTTCCACAGGAATATCATCTGTTCTTGGGGACTTTCCTGTAGATTGGTTATACATCACAATTTTTATCTCATCTCCTCCTATCCTAACCATTAGTAATTGACCCTCATTTACCTCTAACCTTGGCATATTTAATTCTTCCATAAACATTTCCATTTGTATCTTTTCTTGATTTCCATACAGATTTTCATAGAATTACCGAAGTATTTCTAATACCTCCACAGGATCTCTTGTTACCTTCCTTGTTATAGGTTCCCTAAACTTGGCAGCAGCCCTTTCTACTTTTTGTTGCCCGAGTAGTTGTGCTAAAAGTGTTTGTGCTTTAGTGTTACTGTCAAACAATTGCTTGACAGCAGTCTTTCTAAATGTGTGTATATTATCAAGGTAATACCTTATTTTCTGCTTGGCATTCAGCAGTTGATCCTCTTTTTGTTTTGTGAGATTCCCCTTGTTCTTTAATATTTAAACATTTGTCAGTCCTCCCTCTAAGTAATTCTTGTTACTTCTTAACCATAGCTCCCTTTCCTTTATTTCCACCCGATTTTTTAAACTTCACCATAATTTTAACCCACTCCCTAGCTCTATTTTCAGAAGTAATTTCTATCCTCTCTAATAGGTCCTGAATAATCTCCATTACCCATGGGATAAATTCCTGTCTTTTTAACAGATGGGTAGTAAAATGCCAGTGGCTCATTTTTATTTCATTACTTAGTGTTTTTATTTTAATTATTATTGGTGCATGACCTGAAATAATTATTGGGAGTGTATCAAAACCTTACAATTAAATGCATATGTTCCTGTGAAATGTCAATTCCGACTAGCCTAGCACAGTTTTTGTATTTTGGGGAATAATATGTAAATTCACTTCAAACTCCTATTATGAATTCACATCTTCCATGCCACATAACATCATACATTTCTTCAAAAATCTACCCTCCTTTGTAATACTTCCTCTTCTGGGCTCCCAAGGCACATCTTGACTGCTCCAAATCAAATTCCAGTCCCCGCCTATAAGTAACATTTCTTGCTGAAACCTGATTATTTCTCCCACAGAATTTTCTTAAGCTCTTAAGCTACATGCCAGTATAATCCTCTTCATTTGCCAGTAGCCCCTTAGCACTACAAATCTGCCATTATTATTTTTTTATCCTCTTCTTTCACTGTTGGAACTCCTCTTCCAATTAATATAAGTACTTCTCTTTTTCTTTGTCCCAGATGTTCCGCTGAATAATCATCCTGAAAACTTTATCAGATTCACATGTTCAGTTCTTTCTAAGTGCATCTCCTGTAACATAGCTATTTACATTGTACATTTTTAATATAGTTCACTACTCTTTCTTTTTTGTATTTATCTGTGAGAACATTGATATTTAAAGATGTTACATGAAGCATCATTCTATCACCACCTTTTATTTGTAACGCCTTTTTTGTCAAATGTCTAATTCTAGATTTTGTGTTGCATACATACACTGTTTGGCAGGTTGAACTTTAACAGTTGTTTCTTGTCATATCCATTTGAGCCTGTGTCACATCTTACAAAACTTTTTGTTTTATTGAAAGTCCTCAAGAAAACAAACAAACCCTGAATACCCCCAAAACCTGTTAATTTAATGCTAACACACAAAACTATGTGCATCTTCAAATATCGAAATTTTACCCTCCTAATAGGAACAAATGTCCCAAATTGACAGACACACTCACAGATTTGAGTTAACCTAAAAGAAGGGTTTTCCATGCTAAGCCGCATGGTGCAACCTGTGCTTCTACCAAGTGATAACTGGTTTTGTCTTATCTTTATACTCTCCCAGCTGGGAAACCCCTGAATGCTTTAAGAGAACATCATCTTCTAGCCAGTTTCTCTCTCCAAAATTTTTTCCCAGCCAGTCACTCTCCACCAGATTGTAACTAATTTCTCTTTATCATATTGTCTCCATGGAGACGTGAGAACCAGACAGCCAGTTTGTCATTACCAGATTGTATCCATGGAGATATGAGAACCAGACAGACAGTTTGTCATTACCAGATTGCATCCATGGAGACATGAGAACCAGACAGTCAATTTCTCTTTATCAGATTGTTTTCATGGAGGCAGGAGGGCCAGATACAGAATTACTACTAAGCATACGCCCATTTGCATGAAGAAATCCTCATAATATTCAATATTCTTTTTCATTTACTTGCATTCTCTTAAAACTTGTTACTAAATCAGTCTTGGGTCATTAATTTAGTCACTCCCCCATACAAGAATGAGAAAAAGCACATTATTTTTTTCTTTTGTCATGCTCTTTTAACCAGGATTTTTTGTATTGCAGCACCTGTATTTCTTAAAACTGAACAAGAAGAAAGAGAGAAGGGAGAAAGAAAGGAAAAAAAAGAGCAGCAGCACCTATTTGCAATCTCCATTACACTTAAAATAACTGAGAAAACTTAACTTTATAGCAGGCAAAGAAAACCATACACCATAAAAAATAGTGCTATTAAGGAAAAAAGTTTTCTTTTACTTACAGCTAACTTTTTTCCCCTGTCTTCCCCTCCCCAAAGTATTCTTCCTAACATTAATGACTTGAAGTAGGGCATATACTTTAGAGTCTCCTACAAATCCAACATATTCTGAAAAAGTCTAATATTTTCATATTTTTATGTTCTGTCATATTTCACAAATATTATTGCACTGTAATCCCATATTAAGCTGCTGATTTTATTACTGTTCATCTTCATCTTCCATATCCTGTATCTGCTTCATTTCCAATGTACTGTCAATTCTTCTGGTGAGCTCTAGTGCTCCCTTCCTTCTCTCCAGCATTTTCCATTGAAACAGTGGAAAAGGTTTGAAAGGTACAGGTATTTATTCCCAGAAGAACAAGAAGCAGAATCCCCTTCTGTTTTCATAGCTCACTTTTTGTTGGACAAACTTTTGTATTTCCTCCGTGGCATGTACTTCATCACAAAATGATTTTGTCCCTCCAGGGAAGAATACCTTGAAGACAGCTGGGTACAGCAGTTTGAATCTCACACCTGCGTCTTAACATTCCCTCTATACTTGAATTCATTTGCTCCTCTTATGCCTTGTGTACGAGTATTCCTTCTCCACAAACACTGTCTCCCACTTTGAGTATTTTGTCCTTCTGCCACAGTTTTGTCACAATCAGCTCCTTCTGCTGGTAGGATTGCAATCTTGACTGTTAAAGGTCTAGGTTGCTTTCTCATAGCCAGGTTTGGAGCATACACATGATGTGCCCTTTCAACTAACAGCTCCTAGTTTGGAATACCAGTCCAGTTGCTTATTCGTGCATTCATAAAATTAATGCTATCTGTTCCTTATATCTTCTTTGGTATAGCTGCAAATCTCAGGTTTTTGCTCTGTCCTCTAATTCTATTATTTTTTTTTAAACATCTCTTCCTGAGCATTGTCATATTCTGCCAGGCATTTCAGCCTCTGATTTTTGCAGCTTTATTACCTCATCTGAATAGCTGTTTAAAGCTGCTTCCATTTTTTTCCAGTCTTTTGTTGTTTGTGTTGATATTCTCCATCAGTGTTTCATTTTATTTTAACCAGGTCTGCATGCAGGTGTCTTTTATCTTCCTTGAGGTTATTGGAAGTCATGTTTGGAGATTGCATTGCTTTTTGCTGAACAGCAGCAGAAATTTCCCCAGTCAGTGTTTCTTCCTCACTTTTTGTAGCTGATTTTTCTTTCCAGGTGCTGTGTATTTCTTTCTTTTTTTTCCTGGCATTCAAGCAGTATACTTAATAGTGTGTTACTGAAAATTTATCCTTAAACACAAAGGTCTACAGGCCTTCTCTGCTGAGTTTCTGTTTTCACACTGGGAGAGTTAGAGTTAAGCTGTTACTCAGTGTGCAGCCATCTTGGAAATCGGTTCCAATGGTGGTGATAATAAAAACCCTCAATCAAAAAAACAAATGCACTCTTAGAAGACCCCCCAGAATATTTTAATTTAATACAAATACACAACTAGGTACATCAAATCATAAAATTTAACCCTCCTAATAGGAACTTTTGTGCCAAATAGGCGTCTGCTAACACAGGCCCTAGTTAACCTTAAATTGACATTATACATGGTAAGACAAAGAAAGACACATTATTGCCTGTGTTTTACTTACACTAATTGGTGTCTTTTCTTTTTTTATCTTTATTCCCCACCCCCAAGTGAAAACTACTTGCTTACTTTCAGAAATCATTATCTTTTAGTCTTGAAGAAACCAGTGTTCTTTTGCCCTGTTATTAGCTTGCCTCCATGGTAAAGTAAGACAAAAAAAAAAAAGAAAAAAAAGTACTGAGTTGCAGCCTGAAAGACCATCTGAAACATTTATTGCCAAAGAAAACCTTTCTTTATGTTCAGTCTTCTCATCTTTACTTGTTTCCACTTAAAATTTATTAGATTGAGGCAAGGGTCTTAATCCAGACATTCACGTATGCAAAACCATATTAACTGTATGCATATTATGATCTGTGTACTTTTACACTCCCATCTCCCACCTTAACAACCCAAGATTACAGCCTGTTAAGTTAAACATGCTTTTGTTTAGCTTTTTTCTCTTTTGTAGTTTAATGCCTACATTTCATAATATCAAAAAAGTAGAAAGAGAAGAGGGAGGGCAAAAAGGCATCAGTTTACTTTAATATTCACATACAAGAACTACAAATATTTTAGTATAAAATATACAATTTATATTGTGAAAAGTTTCAGAGAAATACTGTTAAGAAAACAATTTTTTTACTTACAATTACCCTTTTCATTCTTTCTCCCCTCAGAGTCCTTGCAAACATTAATGGCATAAAGTCATGAATATGCCTTTCAGTTCCTCACAAGTTTAACAACCTCAATAATAAGTTCACGCTTACCACTTATTCCTTTACAGCCGTATTTCACAAATGCAATTGATGCTTTGCAGTCTCACATTTATTCACTCGTTTCCATATTGTTGGTCTTCTTTGTGTTAATCTCATTCTTCCAGATCCAGATTTCAATTCAGTTTCATGATGCTTCCGATTCTGCTGGTCAGCTCCTGTGCTTTTTCTGTCTCTCAAGCATTTTCCTTTGGAACAGCGGAAGAGGTTTAATTGGCAAAGTCTCTCTGTGTGCATTATCCAAATAATGAGAATCAGAGTCCCCATCTGCTTGACGGCTCTTTTTTTTTTTTGTTTGCTTTTCCTCCTCAGCTTGTTCTACATCAAAAACTGACTTTGAGCCTCCAGGAAGAATATTCTGAAGGCAGCTGGGTTTTACAACTGCCAATCAACACTCCCTGATTACTGGAATAAATGTGTTTCTCTTTTGTCTGGTGTACAGTGAATAATTTTTCACACTGTGTCTCTGACTTGTAGTACTTTGCCCTTTTGTCACAGTTTTGTCAGAATCAATTCTTTTTTTTCTGCTGGAAGGTTTGTATCCTTACTAATAAAGTTCTTGGCAGCTTTCTTATGGCCATATTTGGAACATGTACATGGTGTACCCTTTCACTTAACAGTTCGTGTTGTGGAATGCTAGTCCAGTTACTTACGTGTACCTTCAAAAAATTAATACTCCTGTTTGGCATGTACATTTCTGAAGTAAAAGCCAGTACCAAAGGTTTCTGGCTGACTGACTGCAAACTAGGAGCAGTCATTAAATCCCCAAATGACAGCCATCCCGCAGAAAGGTTCATCTCAAATAACTGGTGTCAAAATCATTGTCCGAAACTAAATGTCAAAAAATGAATTATTCTATCCTTTGGGAAGTTGTCAACCCCAGAGAACCACCATGTTAACAGTATGTCTCTCAGAGTTAAACCAGGTGTTTTGAATTTGGGAACTTGTATGAACAGTGAGACCTACTTTTTGATCAACATGTTTCTATTGTAAGAAAGTCCTTCTGTATTGCACAGCTTATAAAAAGGGGATTGTGTCTAGATCAAGAGATGTCATTGACCCCAATTACTCAGCCCTCATTAGTCCATTCTTGAATGTAATACCACCTTTGGCATGTATTTGTCCAGACACATGCAACAGCTAGAATGCCCACAGAGATCACCTTGCTAAAAGAGGATACAGGGCCTAAACAACATGTACCGACTCATAGCCCTGTCACTGTACTCTGTATCTTGCAGTCTGCTAAAAGGTGACCTGCATTTGGCATACAAGACATTTTCCGATCCATTACTGATGGATTTACTGTACATCTGCAAGTGAAATGGCATTAGAAATACTCTGTCTAGGGCTCTAAACCTCTTCTGCAACATCAATAGAATGGTTTGGAGGGACAGGAATATTTTGTAGAGGATACTTCTGCTATGAAATAGAGTCCCATCTGCAGAAAACGAAGCTCATCACTGTCCATTTTCAAGCGCAACTTAGATCTGTGGATGGGAACCAGAAAATTTACCCCAGGACTGCCTGCTGTGCCACTAATGGACAGATGCAGCACCTAAATGCTTTGACCCATGCATGGGTTCCCCTCAAATTATCTCTGGTATGATCCCTCTTATTCTCATTAGGGATACTGTATAATTATCAAACATGGAATTGGTAAGGACAGTGTATAACCAAATGGGGTAGGTTATTTCGAGCACAGTAAGGGAAATTGGCTAGGCATAAAATGGCCCGCAAGGGCTGCAAGCCTTGTACTTTTAATCTTTGAACCTATAATACAGTCTGATCTTTTTAAGTTTCTCTACTACACTAGAAAATCACAGATTTTTTCCTATGTGGTCTGTCCTGTAAGTTTACCATTTTTTTTAAACATTTCTTCTTGAACAGAATCCTACCCAGCCAGCCTTTTCTTCATTTCTACCTCTGATGTTTGCAGTTTATCAGATAAATCTGAATATCTTTTTGAAACTTTTTCCATTTTTTCCAGTCTTTTCTTTTTTTTTTTTTTTTTTTTAATTTTATTTATATTCTTTTACATTTGATGACCAGGAGAGTCCGACTGGACACAGGTCCATTTTCAGCGGAGGCCCGGGGAGAAACGCTGCAGTTAATACAGTGCTACAATACATACATTTAAACATTTAGAAACCATAATTAACATTTTGGCATAGAGCATAAACAATCAATAGCATCAAAATAAACCATTCAGCATTTTTTTACAGGCATTTAGATAATACCATCAAATAGACCATTGTTTGTTAAGAATAAGTATTCCGAGATTACAGATTTCTAGTAAGAATAGGTATTCTGAGGTTAGAAACTTGTAGGTGATCTTTGGTGGAAGCCTTGTAACTCTGCAGTATAGTGGCTTAGCCTGGGGAGTCGCATGTGCACAGCCAGTTGTTAGTATAGTGGGTTTTGAGTAATTTCTTAAATAGTGGAGCAGAGCTTGTAGAAGTTAAATGGTTTGGGAGTGAGTTCCAGATTTTTGCTGTAGTACAGCCAAAAAGAGTTTTACCTGCTTCATTCTTATGTTTGATGACCTTTTATGAGATTTTGGTCTGCTGACCTTAAGGTTCAGGTGGTGGTGTAGGGCTGTATTAGATCCTGTAGAGCTGGAGTTTTGCCAGAGAGCTAGTACACTCTTGTGAGCTGTTGAGAGTTTAGTAAGAAGTAGTTGGGGCAGCTCAAGCCAGCTGAGGTGTTTGAGGGAAAGGCAGTGATGGGATCTACTAAAGACACCTGTAGCAAACTTGGCAATCTTGTTATAGCAGGATGCCATTCTATTTAGTTCACCTTGGCGAAGATTAGTCAGGATAGGGGAGGCATATAGTAGGGTGGATAATAGATGTGTTCTAGCAATAGTATCTTTGGTCATGAATTGCTTGTTTCTATACAGGAGACCAAGATTTTTGTTCACTTTTTTTGATTGTTTGGGCTATGTGTATGTCAAACTTTAGGTTATCAGTTACTACTCCTAGGAGTTTTGTGTCAGTTGTTTGGGTGATAGAGATGTTATCCTTGGAGTTTATGGTGAAATCATTATTTAGTGCAGGAGCTCTACCAGGACTGAAGAGAAGTAGTTTTGTTTTTTTTTTTTTTGGGATTTGAGTACAAGTTTAATACCAGAAAACCATGATTCAGCCAGAGTAAAGTTATGCTGTGTTATTGTTTGAAGCTCTCTTAAGGTTGGGGCGGCACATATGCTAGTAGTGTCATCTGCATATTCTACTATAGAGGCAGAGGGGGATGTGGCAGTTATCTGATTTGTAAATCTGGAGAACAGTAAAGGACCAAGTATGGTGCCTTGAGGGTCTCCTATGGATACTAGTAGAAGGGGGGGAACAGCTGGTCCTGCCAAAGAACTGCTTGTTAGCGGCCTGATAAATAGCTGTTGAAACATGATATTGTGAGGGAGATAATGTTAAGGGTAGATAGTTTTGAGAGGCAGGGTGTGGTTGACCATATCAAAGGCTTTAGATAAGTCTAAGAATATAGACTAAACTAAAAGTCTGTTGTTTCTATGGGTGTTGACTATGTTGATATATGAGAGTAGAGCAGTGGTGGTATTATGGGAAGGTCGGAAGCCATGTTGAGATGTAGATATAAGGTTATTTTTTAGGAGGTATTGCATTAGTTGTGAATGTACTACTCTTTCTAGTATTTTTGATAAGGAGATAAAATTGCAATTGGGTGGTAGTTGGTGAGCTCAAGGAAGTTGCCACCTTTGTGGCGTGGCATGATATGAGATATTTTCCACAGGTAAGGTACTTTGCATTCTGCTATGGATCTATCTATGAGGATAGACACAGGGTAGGATACAGTTTCAGCTGTTAGTTGAAGGAAATTAGCAGGAAGTTTGTCAGCAGCTAATGTGGTAGGTTATAGCTTCTTGAGGAGTTTACTAATAAGTTGGGTAGGTGCTGGAGACAAGGAAAAGTTAGAGGGAGTCTGTTGTGTAGTAGGGTTAGTTGGGGTTGGCGAAGGAGTAGGGCTGGTGGTGCTATTTAGGGTGTTAAAGCTAGGACTGTTTCTGTAAAGAATTTGTTGAATTGTGTAGGGGTGTCCTCTTTGTTGGTTAGAAGTATGGGTGTGGGAGTGCCGGTTTTACCTGGATGCAGTAATTTTCTTATTGAGGTCCAGAATTTCTGGGGGTTATGAGCGTTTTTCTCTTGTAAGGATTTGTAGTAATTGATAAGTTGTTTGGACTTGTTCCATAGTGCTAAGTAGTTTTGTTTTGAGGTAGAGGTTTTAAGTTTATGATATTGAGCCCAGGCTCTGTCTCTGACATTCATTATGGTTTTAGTTTCTTTTGTTAACCAACGGGCATAGTTTGTCTTAACTCTGATGGTTCGGGCTGGTGTGTGATGGTTTAGGATTGAGAGGCTCTATTAAAGTAATCTACTGCATCATCTAGGGGTAGGTGTTTTAGGGAGTCCGGTTACAGTATTTTAGTTTGTTGTTTAGGTCCTTGGCTTGGAAGCTTGTTTTATTGTAGACATTTCTAAGGATGGGTTGTTTACTATGGTGGGATTTATGTCTAATAAGGTAGGTTGGTTGGTGATCGCTCAAATTGTCTGGTAGGCAGCCTGATTGTTGTGCTAAGGTGGGGCAGACAGAAGTATCCAATCTAAGATGGATTGACGTTTGGATTTCTTATGGACTCTTGTGGGGTTATCTATGATTTGGGTGAACCCATGAAGATTAATATGTGTAGAGGGTTAAATTTGGTACAGTCAGACCAGTCAATGTTAGTCACATAAGAGAATGGTCTCTCGTGGATGGGAGGTAGACATCCAGTGTAGCAGGTTTTCCATAGTGGCAATGTTGTTTCCTGGTGGGATGTAGGCACCTGTTATGACTATGTTTGGTAGAGTTTAATTTTAATTTACCAAGAACGAGTTCTATATCAATTACTTCCTGGGAGTTGTAGCTAATCTGTTCCACTGTAATATGATTTTTGAACAGTATGGCTACTCCTCCTCCTTTTCTCCCTGTCCTATATTTTTGCATAATATTATAGCCAGGGGGAGTAATCTCATTATCATGGTGTTGTGGTCTCAGCCAAGTTTCAGTTAGTATGGCTAAGTCTGGTTTATATAAAGTCAATAGGGCATGGAGGTCCTGAACTTTAAGTATATTTCTTATATTAAATGTTTAAGAGAAGTAGAGAGGAGGTTGCCCTTCTATAAAGAGGGTTTGTTTGGTTTAGATTTGTATGGACTGAAGGGTTGGGTCCTGGGTTAGGGTGTATGTCTCCACAACAAGTTAGTTTTTGAGTTAGGTATAGGTAGAATTTAAGTAGTTTCTGTAGTATTTTCCCTTGTTTTTGGGATAAGTATGGGGTTTATTTTGCTTGGTGGCTTATTATTTATGTAGGGATAGCGATGGGTTGGTGAAAGGTCACATGGAGATATTAAGCAGTTAGTTTTAGTGAATTTGGTATGGCATCTGTTTGCCACTGGGTTGGATTGGTGAGATGAAGTTGTGTGTGTGGTAGGATGTGAGGCTAGAGAAAAGGAGGAGAATAATAGTCATTGTGTAACATGCTAAGTGTAGTTGGTGGAAAGGCATTTTACTTATTTCCTATCCTCCTACTTATGCTACCTGTGGGGGAAGGTGAGTGAGAGTAGGGTCTGTAAAGCTAGATGGTAGAGAAGCTATCAAAGGGGTTAGCAACAAGGGTGTGGTGTAGTATGATTGAGTGGGGCATTGAAGGTGTGAATTGATTGAGTGGGTGTGTGAGTTAAAATGGGAGTGGCCAGCAACTATATGTTTAATTGAACTGTGGGTGGGAACGGGGGTAGGGTAGGGGAGCGGAGTGAGCCCAGAGCGGGTAGCACCCACCCTTGGAATGGACTGCCCCTAGAGACACTAGCAAAATAAACTATCTTGAAAGATACTAAATGCAGGTAGGTGAGAGGAATGGCCGCTATATGTTGGGAGTGAAGAGATATAAAAAGTAAGGGAATGGTATTGAAGAAGGTGGATATAACAGAGAGAGGAGGGGAGAAGCTTACAGGGAATTAAGAGAAAGACTATCAGGTGAAGGAGTGGGGTAGAAAGAAGAGTGGCAAGAGACTGAGGTGTCCTAGCAGTGAGCTCCCCAATTAGGGCAGATAAATAAGTATTTCCAAAAGGAGTAGAGACATACACTAGTTGCACTTTAGAAGCTGCTCTGAATCACTGGAGCTGTGCTGGGAGGTGTCCGTTCGCAGTGTACTTCTGTTAATACTGTGGATGTGCTGTTAAGCAAGGCTTGAGAGCTAGGGAGAGAATAATAACCTTAAGTAAGAAAGGAGGTTGAGCTTACCAACAGTGTTGAGTCAACAAAGAACTGCACTACCTTATTGTTTTACGTTGCTCCTACTTTAGAACTAGACCTTAGTGATATATACCTTTAAACAATTATTTAGCTAATACGTTTAGTGAATGGACATTTCAAGTAGTTAGTACAATTAGCGACCAGTTAGGTGGTGAAAACATACATCACACAAGCTTATCTCCTGTTGATTACCAAAAGTGTAACACATTTAGGAGCAGGGTTCCATTCTTATTTCAGTTGACACATTCCTTCCGTGTTTTATTCAGCTCTGAGCACATTTGACTTATTTTTTCCTCTAGATTACTGGAAGCCATGTCTTGCACCAAAGCTAGAGCTTGAATTTTGTTGTTGAACAGCTGCAGGATTCTTCAAAGTTAGTGTTTTCTCTTCACATTTTCTAATTGATTGTTTTTCATGCTGTCTTACTTTCTTCTTTGCAGGCATCAGGCAATGTACTTACTAGCCCTTAACTGAATTTTACTCAAGTCGACAATATCTCTGGCTGCAGTTGCTCAGTTTCTGTTTTCACACGGGAGAGCTGAGGTTAAGTTGTTGATCAGTGTGAAGCCATCTTGGGAGTCATATTATTCTGCATGAATTGTTCCCACAGATTGCATGTATTTCTGTGTAGTTCACTCCTTTTCTTTTCAAAAGATTCCACCTCCAGGTATTTTATCTCCTTTACAACATTCAGTAATTCTGTTATTGTTTTGATTTCCATTTTTGAATAATTGTTTTTTTTGGTAGCCGACAGTGTTAAACTTTAGTAGGGCCGTACTATGTGTAAGCAACTTAGTTTCTACATCCCAGCTCAGAAGAGTAATTTGCTCCCCAACATTTCTCACAAAAGTAGCCTGCAGGGAAATTTTAAAACCCACCAATTTATTGCATAAAAAAAAAAAAAAAATATATATATATATATATATATATATATATATATATATATATATATATATATTCCCAAGTGCACCTCTCTTTCCCATCCCACCTGCAAAATTGAAGTGTATTTGGGGTGTAAAATACATTTGCAAATGCTTCCATGCAAATATCGTAAACCACCTAGATTTTGTTGCATATTTGGGAGGCATACGAATATCCTCCCATTGTTCCTTTGTATATAGCCTTTCTGTTCTCATTTGCCAGTCTTTTCTAACCTTTTTATTTTGATTCATGTAGTTGTTGTGCATCATTTTCATGCTCTAGTAATTATCTTTTCTTAATTGCAGCTTCTGTTCTGTACCCAGCAATAAACTCAACCAGAGCTGGTCTTTCATTTAACACTTCTGTAGCCTTTTCTCTTTTGCCTACACTCTATCATTCCTTGATAGGGAAGACAAACCCAACCATCATTTCAAACTTCTTGGCCTTGTGCCACTGCATGGCTTTTCCCTGCCTAGTTATTTACTCCCAGTACAGTTGTTTCTTTGCTGATTATCTCCAGTAAATCCCATTTCATTCTTGTTTATTTTCTATGCACTTGCTTGCAGTCATCCCCTATTGGTAGCATCCTTTCTCCATTCTGGTGTTGTCTTAGTTCTCAAAATATTTTCTACTACTTTTTAAATGTTTGGTATGGGCCCTTATTCCATGAACTTCTCCCATTTCATTGTCAATAATTTATTTCCGTTTTGATTTGTAGTTTTCTGCTTGTTATGTACATGAGTCTTAACTGTATAGCTCTAAAGTATCCCCTCAAATCTGGTAGTCCAAAAAAAAAAAAACCACCCTGTTCTCTGTGGAGAAACAGCTTATCTCACTTAACTTTTGCTCCTTTCCCTACCATATAGATTAATTCAATTCTTTATTAATTATGAGTCACAGCTTCTCATTTGGTTGAGTTAAAAAATATGCCTGACCTGTGTGTAATGTTAAAGGGCTATAAACATTTTCACTGCTTGTACCTTACTATCCATAGCCATAGTCAAGTGCTTTCAACTTCTCAGTTTTTGTATTATCTTTTGATTTGTCTCTTCTGACATATCCTTCGATGCCATGATCTAATCTTTGTAATGCAAACATCTAAATATTTCAGCTTATGTCCCATAAATATGCACATTGCTTAAACCAGTTCATGTGTGGGAATATAGTTTATAGCTCTTGCTTTCTCTGTGGTTATTTTATATCCTGGAAGAAAAATAACTTGAATCTGTCTCACACTTTTCCACAGTGCTGAAATGTCCTTTTCTAGATTTATCTAGTACAAAATAATATCTGCAAGTAAGGCTGTTTTTCTTGAGTACCATACCAGTTATAAGCTTAAATTTGTGAGTCCCTTATTGTCTTTGTCAGTGACTAAGTATAAAGCAGATAACAAAGGGGAAACAGGACAGGAGCTACCTGGTTCTTCTGTTCAGAATCAGTTTGTAATAGAGGAAACTTCCAAACTTGATTCTTGCCTGTGACTTTTCATAAATCTTTCTAATTAACCCCATTATTCTGTCAGTAATCTCAAATGCTGCCACTGCCTTATTCATAAAATTCCAAGTAATGCTATTGAATGCCTTCTCTGCAAGACCCACCAAAAATAGCGGGATTTTTCTTGTACTCTTCTTCCCTCTAGGTCCTCATCATTATGTTGTCAAATGTTAATGTCTCTTCCAGAAAACTTTTGCTGGGTCAGAATGGAAATTGGTGTATATGAAGTTGAGTTTTAAAAGGGTCTTTGCCGTCTTTGGGTAGTACAACCACTACATCTTTCTTCCAAGATGCTGATGCTCTCCTTCCTTTTCTTTGTTAGATTAGAGACATCCACAGAAATACTATCTGTTCCTGAAAACTTTCTTGTTGATTTATTATACATCTCCATAGTTATCTTATCCCCTCACATCATAGGTATTAATTCATGATCATTGTCTTCCTCTAACCTTGGCATATTTAAGCCTTCCATAAATGTTTTCAGTTGTCTTTGTCTTTTCTTGTTTTTTTTTTTATTCCTCTGATTTTATATACAGGTTTTCATAGAATTTCTGAAATATCTTTATAGGTTCATTGGTATGTACTAGGCAGTTGAATTTTGAGTATCTTAAGAAGCCTAGCCTTACATTGCTGTAGAAGTTTTTAGCCCTTTTGTTTTGTTTTTTATACAGATAACATTGAGATGGGATGAACAATATGTTGGGAAATTTACGTTTCCTCTATCCACGAGTGACAAGTGTGCTTAATTGGGAGCAAATTTGTGGTTACCTGTCCATTTGTTCAAATTACATTTGAATATAGCAAGAAGTACTTTGCTTTATATGGACAAGAGGATATCTTAGAAGTGGTATTCTCTGTGATACAACCCTGCCCCACTGACAGGTTCTATTTATTTTACAAACGAGATAAAAAATCCCCTCTGCAGGTGTTTATGATACTTTTGGACTTGCAAGTATGTAATAGACCTGACAGAACAGGGTCTGTCGTGAGGCAGAAGTTGCCTCTCAGTCTCTGTTGTACTGGGAAGAGGAACAAGGCTTTGAGGTGGAAACACTAAAGGCAAAGGCATGTCCATATTCCTTAAGGATATCCACACCTCCAGGCTAGTTGTTCAGCATAATGCATCTGAGATTATCTAAGTGCAACTAACTCTGGACAAGACCGCAATCCAAATTGTAACTTGCTACAGATCTCCCACCATGCCCCAGGATTCCCACTCCTCATTTCTTGATACAATGGAAAATATTAGGATACAACCCAACACCCTAATAATGGGCAATTTCAACAACCCACCATTAACTGGGAAAATTATTCATGTACCAACTCTTTTGCTCAACGTTTTCTGGAATTCATAAATTCCAATGCCTTGGATCAACTTATCCGCACCCCACCAGTGGCAGCAATATCCTAGACATGGTCATTACCAACATGGGCGACTGGTGTTCTACACGAGGGGTCAGTTCCTCGTTGATCAGATCCGACCAGAAGTTAATCACCCTAGACATCCACATCCCGCCCCCACCCCCATTAGGGGAAACCACTGTAAAATATTTCTCCAAAGCCAACTTTGCACTTAAGACAGAAGTGGCAAACTTCACGACATCCATGCAGACGGACAATAGAGGTACGACTGCTGAATCCTACACAAATGCACTTTATAAGCACTTACACAAGTGCATGGATTGTGCTATCCCTAACAGAACCAAGATGCTATCCTCCAAAAAAAGGAAGCCAATCTGGTGGTCCCCTGCCATAAACAAACTCTACAATAGAAGAAAGAAACTGTTGCAAAAAAGAGTAAAATCCCATGATTGGAGGAACTCCCCTGGTCAGCCTCAGTAAGAAGCTGAGATCCTTCATAAAATCCTCCAAAGCTAGTTACGAAAACAAAATCACCACTGATTCTAAAGACCACCACAAAGCATTCTATAGCTGTGTCAAGAATCTCAATGGCAACACTCAAATCTGATCTGAGTTGCAGCACAATGGCACTAAATATACAGAACCAACTGATATTGCCAACATCCTGGTAGATAGGTTCAGTGCTGACTTTACCTCCCTCTCGCCCCCTAAAAGGCCCATCTCTATACCGGAAGAATGCAAAGCTCCTGTAATCACAGCTGTACATGTAAAAAACACTCTCTCCAAAGCCAAGAGGACAGCATCCATGGGACCTGACAACATCTCAGGCTGCATTCTACATGAACTGCAGAATGAACTGGCACCCCACCTAAGCACCATGTTCAATCATAGCCTCACCTCAGGCTTTGTGCCCACTGAATGGCCCACAGCAATGGTTATCACACTCCACAAAGGGGGAGCCACCACGGACCCCCGGTACTACCGCCCCATTAGCCTAATGAGCCTGTTCTGCAAGGCCATGGAACGTATCATCGTGGATCTTGTACACAAAGACATTGGTAATCTCCAAACTCTGGACCCCACCCAGTTCAGGTTTGCAAAAGGCAGATCATGTCTCCTAAACCTGATAGACTTCTTTGAAGCAGTCACCAAAGCCATAGACGAGGGTAAGGTGGTTCACACAGCCTATCTAGTTCTCGCCAAGGCTTTTGACACCATCCCCCACTCTGGAATTATAGATAAACTCACTAAACTAGGTATAAATCCCTATGTCACAAGATGGGTTGCCAACTGGCTCACTGATAGAACCCACACTGTGAAAGTAGCAGACTCCAAATCCATCTTCAGACCAGTGACAAGTGGAGTACCACAGGGTTCAGTCTTGGGTCCTCTCCTGTTTGGTATCTACTTTTCTGAAGTACAGGCTAACACAGAAGGTCTTTGGCTAACGAAGTTTGCAGATGACTGCAAACTAGGAGCCATAATCAAAACTTCTAATGATCCTACAAAAGGGCCTCACAAAGACAGATGCCTGGTGTTAAAGCCATGGCCTTAAGCTCAATGCCAAAAAAGTGCATTGTCATCCCCTTTGGTAAAAACTCTGTACCCGTGAGCTACCACATTGGTGGTAGTCTACTTAACACCAAAAGTGTGATGAGACCTTGGGACACAGGTGGACAGTACTCTCACCTTTGATAATCTCATCGCCACAGTAGTCAGGAAATCCTTCTACGTGGTACACCTCATCACAAAAGGTTTCTCATCCAGGAAAAAAGAGGTCATTGTGCCCCTCTACTCATCACTCATTAGACCCATTATATACAGTGCCCCTTTTTTGTATGTACCTCACAAGACATCTACAACAACTGGAAAGACCACAGAAATACCTCACAAAGAGGATTACCAGCCTCAAACAGATGCCCTATGCAGACCGTCTCAAAAATCTCCAGCTTTACCCCCGTCCCATATCGCCTACTCGGAGGTGATCTCTGCCTAACATACAAAGCTATGTCAAACCCAGAGCTGTTGGACATGCTCCACTTAAAGAAATCCCAATCCCTCTGAGCTACACACTCTAGGGACCTAAACCTTGTCACTACAATAAACAGAACATGCTGGAGGGATAGCTTCCTGTCCCAGAGACTTTCCATACTCTGGAACAAGCTACCTATCTATAGCAAACCAAGCTCCTCATTAGCACTCTTCAAGAAAAATCTTGATGATTGGATGGGAGATAGGAAATTCACCCCAGGGATCATCTCTGTGGCTCTGCTCGACGGGAGCACAGGAAAATAATTTTCTTGGGTGGCGAAAGCCAGGGTACCTTTTTGGCTAGGCTTATATAGGTCCTAGGGCCAATAGCCTAGTACCTACATATGAACCTATGAACATAGTTTTTTGATTTAGACTTAAATAATAAATAGGCTCTAAATACCTCCTATTCTCCATTTATTTTTCTAGTTATAGCTGTCCAAGTCTGGCACCATTCTTTTCAGTTTTCTTTTGCCTACATCAAGCTAACATATTTTGTGCTCTGGGTGTCATTTTCAAAAAAAACATAACAGCAAGCTTTCTAAACTCGTATTATCCAAATGCTCCCTTGTTTTTCCTTTAGCACACAAACAGTTGCTGCTCTTTGTGTTCCATAAGGTTCCCCTTCACTTACAGTACTTTTATCATTGATAATCCCTTTAAATAATTCTTATTACTACTTTCCCCAATCTTTATCTCCCTCATTTCTACCGTACTTTTAAGTTCCATTTTCATTTTATCTCACTTCTCAACTTTCCTTTCTGAACAAATTTGTATCTTACCAACAGCTTTTGAATTGTTTCCATTACCCATTCCATAAATTCTCCCTTTTTAATATTTATGTAGAAAAACATCATTGTATTATTTTTTTCATGATTTTTTCAGGTTGGGCATATTTTGATCAACCAGGGTAGAAGTTATGGTTGATAATAAAAAGATGATGGAATTTATTGGAGGGGGGAAGAGAGAAAGTGTAAAATGGGGTAAGTTGATTGTCCCTATAGAACAAGATGATGTAGGATTATTTAATTTAAAGGGATACCTTAGAGCTACACAGTTAAGATTTATTTATATAACTTGAGCATGAGGTTATAAATCAGTGTGGAAGGGGATGATGGTGAAGTTCAAGAAACCGAGGTGAGAGCAGGATTTTGGATGACAATCCTTGAGATGGCTAGCAACAATATACAGAATATTATTTTCATAAAGTAGCAGAAAGTATTTTTAAGAACTAAGCCAATACAGGAATGGAGAGAGGAGATTTTTACCAATAGGGATGACTGCAAGTAGGGTTATTTAAAAAAAAAAATTTCCACCAGTAAATTCTATCCCCTTCTCTTTTTTATCAAAGAAACCAAGGTATTGGGAGCAAATAATGAGGGAGAGAAAGGTAGTAAAATCGTATGAGGCTAAGCAGAAGTTTGAGGTGCAGGTTAGAGACTGCCTTCCCTATTTGGTATTGATAACGGGCAAGATCTGGTTTCCTTTGGCCCCATGTGGTGGTGTATACTAATGTGAGGTCTGTCTGCAGTAGACCAGGGATTATTTTCAACTTCTTGTGTGATGTTTGCGTTCATAAAGGAGGCTTAGTAGGTTGAAGATTTCATTCTACATCTGTTAGTGGCTGTACTTCCAGTGTCAGTGATTGTCAGTACCCTTGAAGGGATGTGATTGGTTGTTGCTAATTGTTAGATCAGAGCTCCAAGTGGTCTAGGTTACCTGTTAGATTGCTGATTAATTCTAACTAACTTCTCTGAGCTGGAATGTAGCCAGCAACATAATTTTGGTTTCTACTCATTTACCCAGTTGTGTGAGGACTTTCCTGTAAGAGTTCACCAAGTTTTTTTCTTTGATTGTTGAGTTGTATCATTAGAACCTGCTGGTTCTTGGTGACTTTAGCATTTGGATTTATGATAATTTGAGGTGGCGAAGGCAAAGGATAAGGTGTATGAAGAGGTGGATAAAAGGTTGGACACTTAAGGAGGGAGAAAAGGACCTGTACCGATTGACTAGACAGAGGGACCAAGCTAGTAAAGATGTGCAGCAGGTAAGGGTGATAAAGGATAATGAGGGAAACGTACTCACAAGCGTGGAGAGTGTGTTGAGCAGATGGAAAAAGTACTTTGAGGGGTTGATGAATGAAGAGAATGAGAGGGAGAGAAGGTTGGATGATGTGCGGAGAGTGAATCATGAAGTGCAGTGGACTAGCAAGGCAGAAGTAAGGTTAGCTATGAAGAAGATGAAGAACGGAAAGGCTGTTGGTCCAGATGACATACCTGTGGAAGCATGGAGGTGTTTAGGTGAAATGGCAGTGGAGTTTTTAACTATATTGTTTAATGAAATCCTGGAAAGTGAGAGGATGCCTGAGGAATGGAGAAAGTGTTTTGGTACCGATTTTTAAGAAGGGTGATGTGCAGAGCTGTAGTAACTACAGAGGGATTAAACTGATCATTCACAGCATGAAGTTATGGGAAAGAGTAGTGGAAGCTAGGTTAAGAAGGGAGGTGATGATTAGTGATCAGCAGTATGGTTTCATGCCAGGAAAGAGCACTACAGATGAAGTACAGAGAAGGTCAGAAGGAGTTGCATTGTGTCTTTGTGGATTTAGAGAAAGCATATGACAGGGTGCCTAGAGAGGAGTTGTGGTGTTGTATGAGGAAGTCGCGAGTGTCAGAGAAGTATGTAAGAGTGGTACAAGATATGTACGAGGGTAGTGCGACAACGGTGAGGTCTGCGGTGGGAGTGACGGATGCATTTAAGGTGGAGGTGGGATTACATCAAGTATCAGCTCTGAGCCCTTTCTTATTTGCAATGGTGATGGACAGGTTGACAGATGAGATCAGACAGGAATCCCCGTGGACTATGATGTTTGCAGATGACCTTGTGATCTGTAGTGAGAGTAGGGAACAGGTGGAGGAGACAGTGGAGAGGTGGAGATATGCTCTAGAGAGAAGAGGAATGAAGGTCAGCAGGACTAAGACAGAATATATGTGTGTGAATGAGAGGAATGGTGGAGGATGCAGGGAGTAGAGGTGGCGAAGGTGGATGAGTTTAAGTACTTGGGATCATTAATGGTGAGTGTGAAAGAGAGGTGAAGAAGAGAGTACAGGCAGGATTGAGTGGGTGGAGAAGTCTCAGGAGTGATTTGTGACAGATGAGTACCAGTAAGAGTGAAAGGGAAGAGCTACAAGAGGGTAGTGAGACCAGCTATGTTATATGGGTTGGAGACAGTGGGATTGACAAAAAGGCAGGAGTCTGAGCTTGACGTGGCAGAGGTGAAGATGTTAAGATTTGAACTGGGTGTGACGAGGATGGACAGGATTAGGAATAAGTATATTAGAGGTTCATTCCAGGTTGGAAGGTTTGGAGACAAAGCCAGACAGGCAAGATGACGTTGGTTTGGACATGTGCTGAGGAGGGATGCACAGTATATTGGGGAAAAAGATGCTAAGGATGAAGCTGCCAGGTAACAGGAAAAGAGGAAGGCCTAAGATAAGGTTTATGGATGTGGTGAGAGAGGACATGCAGGTGGTTGATGTGACGGCGCAAGATGCAGAGGACAGGAAGAAATGGAAACAGTTGATCTGCTGTGGCGACCCCTAACGGGAGCAGTTGAAAGAAGAAGAAGAGGTCTCATCATTGCAACCCATCATTTCATTCATGCACTTGAGGTAATGTCCTACCAGGATATGTTGAAGCGCAGTCAGTCTTTTTCTTTGTCCTCTCCGTGTTGTCTGGTTCATTTTGGATGAAGTGGGCTTGTTTCCAAAAAAGGTTAAAGCAAATAATAAGTCATTCTGTGTTTGAAAGCTGCCCTTCAAACTTGTTGAATGGTCTTGTATTATTTGCTTTTAAAAGTGGATGACCACTGAACAGCAGTACCAAAATTTTAGAGGCTGTGATTGTTTTAAGGATACTTTGCTGGTCATCTTTGACCTGGGACAGTTTATTTAACTCATTTAATTTTTTGTAGCTTGACTTCTCTACTTACTGTGGTAAACTGTATATATTTAATAATGGTTTGCATTATCTATTTTCTTGTTTTTGCCAATTAGTTTGGAAGATGTTTATTGCTTAGGAAGCAAGCACGTGAATTAATCTGGCCCTGAACTGGTCTGTTTTGCTGTGGTGATAACTTGCGTTACTCCATTTGAACTTGAACCAATGGAGTGCTCATATTTCAGTAAAGATTCTTCACCTACTTTGCTTTTTTGTGTGCTTCATCAGCCCTTCGTAGAGTATAGTGCAAAGCATTCTGGTAGAGAGAGCTTCTAACCTATGAAATGAGACTTTTGTCTCTGCTGTTAGGTTTGCCTCATCTCATGAGCATCCATTTTTTTGCTTGGGGAGTTTGAACTGTGGTTTGATTTTAAACTCTCCTTCTTGCAGCAGGATAGTGAACGATTGGTTTACCAGTTGAGGCACTTTGGTTTATAGAATGACAGCCTTAAAGTGCTTGAATTCTTTTTTTTTGTTCACTTTTAGTTCAAGATTACTTGTAAAAAGACAACTTTTCTGTCTTAAAAAGTTTTTGGCAGTGGTAAACTGGCAATCTGCATTATTTTGGGTGGTGGCAAGTTGCAGCCCTGCCAGTCTCTCCCCCCTGTACAGTGTGTTTTCGACACTGTGAGACAGTTGCTCAGCTTTTCACCAACAAGATTGTTGTAATTAGATCAGCATTATCATTATATACCTCTGTGAGCTTTAAACTTAGTTGAAACTTTGACCTTGCTGTTTTTATCTTCTTTTTTCAGGTCCTAACTAGTCTCTCCATTTATGTTTAACTGATAGTTTTAAACAAGGACAAGGCATGTTTGCAAAGCTGTAGCCAGCATATTTGGTTCTCTGGGCAATCCCGAAACTGGTACACCTTTGTCAGCCTGAGTTGAGTACAAGACGGTCCTCCTCTAACAGGCAGTAAGCTGTTAATGTTTTTACAAAACAGCCATTTTTGCAGTCAGAAGTACACTTCAGAAACTGTAGCAAAAAGTTAGGATATCCTTGCTACAATTTGTAGCTCACATCCTCTTAAAGCAGATTATTTTAAGCAACTACAGTTTTAATCACGGCTGTTTAAATGGCTACCATTATCGCTTGCATTTGCAAGGATGGGTAGAAATTTGTGGTTGGAGATTGTACAACTGAATTGGCAGGGACCATTTGTCAGCTTTTGTATAGTATTGATGCTATACTGTCAGTAGTTTGTGGTGGGGAAGCCCCCTTTGCTCCACCTTAGCTTAGCTGTGGCTGTACACGTCTGTAGCTAGTTGAGTTTGGTTTGTTGGCCTGAATGCTTCCTTAAAAATCTGTGTCACTGAGCATTTTTGAGCCAGTGTACCGAAACACTTTTACGTCTTAAGTTGTAATTTGCTTAACTCCTGTTTTGCCTTAAAAAGATGCAGATTTTTTTTTTACCAAGGTTTCTCTGGTGGGGCCATATATGCATCTTCTGTGGCACTCCTACTGTTTTTTTAGTATGGAGGGACTTTTGCGTTCTTGATGTCTTGTGCTTTTCCAACTTGTGGTATGGATTTTGTGCCCTTCTAGGTCAGTTTTATTCTATCTCTGTATCAGGAGTCCAGTTGTTTATCAGATTTTGGAGTACTCCTTAAGGCCAGTGCTTTTTCCAGCTGTTCTAAAGGAGGCCTTGTTTGTGTCTCTGTCCTCAAGAAACCTTTCTTGGATTAGTTGTTTTAACTTCCAGCCTGTCCCTGACTTAACCTATTTTTGTAATTCTTTTCGGTTGCCCTCAAAGCTGTGAGAAATGTCCTTGTTTTGCCATCACAATAAATTTGTCCCCAGTGAGTGCCATTGTCAGGCAAGTTTCCATGTCTGCCATTTGAGCACTGAACTCCCTTCCTCCTTGGCTGGAGTGATTTCAGCTTACCTTGGATGTTTTCACGTAGCTGATGTGTAGGTAGCATCTACCAGTGCCATTTTAAGTTCTTTCTTGCTGTGTTGCTAATCACATTGAGAGAGTGCATCATAATCTAGTGTCAATATAGGTTTACAGCTGGAAGAGAGGGGCTTTTAAGCAACCCATTAGGGACCCTTTTCTACACTTTTTATTGCATCGAGAGAGAGTGCATCATAGTCTAGTGTCTGTATAGGTTTACAGCTGGAATAAAGGGGCTGTTAAGCAACCCATTAGAGATACGTTTCTACCCACTTTATTGCAAACTTGTAGTGTGGTTTTCTTTTTTATAATTTTGCTTTAATGGACACTTGTGGATGCCATATATGAAGTTGTAGGGGATGTCTGCCTCAGAAAAAAATAATGGGTCTGCACGCAGACATTGTATTACGCACATCCTGTTTGAGTATACAAATCCCTGATGGCTGCCAACCCTTCCAGGATCCACAGACCTGAAACCCAACCATTTGCCAATGCCACTGGAAGAAGGCAACTGATTAGTTAAATTGGTTCCAGGTTTCCTTCACTTCTTGAGTAACCTGCAGCCTGACTGAGACATCTCTCGGTTTCAGGAATCCCTCCACCCAAAAGTAAAAGAGATGTCTTCCATTTGACGGATTGAAGACTAGTTTGATTGTGAGGAGATGTAGGAATTGGACTAAAAGTCATAGATGTTTTCCATCCTTGCCTTGACACAGGCAATGAGGGCATACTAGCCTCTAACTCACTCCTAAAGGACTGAGGATATTTTTGCTGTCATGAGAGAGCAAGTTTTCTGTTGCAGTCTTATGAGGCATCTGACTCTCAGAAGTGATACCTGGAGCTTCTGGGACTTTGGAACCTCAAACTAGTAGCATTGTATTCAGTCTAGAAAGCCTTCTTGAATATTTTTGAAACTATTTTCTTAGAACCACACTCCCTAACCCCCCACCCCCACCCCAAGAGGCCTGACCACTGTTATATATGGTATTAAAGGCCTGTAGTGAACCCAGATACATTGTTCTTTGAATCTGCTAGGGGAGCAAGTCTGGCATCTGATGCAGTACTCTTCACAGTGATGGTAAAGAAAGATATTAATTAACAGGTTTGGGGAAGAAGTGTATATTTCAGCAGCTATGGCCTTTAGGGCTTTAAATTGCCAGACTCATGTTTTAAGATAACGGGAACATGTTCTCATGCAGCTGCAAGATAATTTTGGAGGAGTGCAGGACAAAACCTTGAGGGCTTCAGTCTGTGTTGAGGCCCAGACTTACTTACAGATGAGAAAGCATGACTTAAAATAAGGGTATGGTGTGGGAATGCAGTATCCAGGGCAGGTCTTATGGGGTCTGTCATCGGGAGATGCTGTTGACGGATGACTTGGCCCCTGTCCATCGATATGAAGACGCAACAAACTACCTCTCCACCTGCTCTTTGTACCTACTTCCTAACAGCATTTCCAAAAGATAGGAAAAACATGGGGTCTTTGAAGCACATTCTAAATCACCTGGTTTCAAAATACAACAGAAAATATAATTCCAACGGAGGCCTTTTTCTACAAGAGACAGATTAAAGGTAAACAGCCAAAAGGTAATGTGCCCACACAGAAAATAAAATGGCAACAAGGAACCAGAAAAAGGCCTGGGACAGCCAGGGTCCAGCCCCTCAGTATGGTGGAACTGTGATTCTACCGGTCTTCTCCCTCTCAATCTCCCAAAACCCCTCACCCTGTTTTTTTACATTGCACTATGATAGGAGGCTGGCTTGTTGTCTGTTACAGTATATCCACAGACTAGTGTCTCTTCCAAATTGTCTGTTGAGGTTACAAACTTCAGTTTCTGGTCAGACTACAAAAAACTCTTCCACTAGTTCCAAAAGGCCAAGAACATCTTGTCCTGCTTGTAATGGAGGTATTAACACAGGGAATCGTAGAACCTGCCTTGTCAGGGCAGGAGAGAAAAGGGCTCTGTTCAAGGCTGTTCCTCATACACAGAACAGTGATCTTGGAGACCTATATTAGGTTTCCTTCTTTTGAATGAGATATTAAACCGAGGTCCCATCTTATTGAGCTGGTGGTAGCTTTTGTGGATGTAAAAGATCCCATGGCACCTATGGAAAAGAGTAAGAGAAGTTCCTCAGTGCTCTGGTCAAGCTTCCCTTAGTAGTAGAAATACCGTTGTAGGTCTCACCTGAAAACAGGCCACTAGCATAGTGGGACTGTCCTGGTCAGCAAAGAATTAAATAATGTATTTAGTCTTAATAAACTTAATTTCTAAAAATTCCAGAGTTTAAGATGCTAACTGTGCTGGCCCTGTTGCTACAGCTAAGGCTATCCTGGTGACACTAGCCTTTCATACTTGCTTACCTCCATATCCCTGTTTTCAAGGGACATGGGCAGAGTTTGTGATTATTGGGGGACCATTGATTCAAATTTGCCTCCTTGCATTTGGTTTAGGTATTGTGTTCAGGGTTTGTACAAAATGTCTGTTCCCAGCGACAGCACGCTGTTGGACCAAGGATGTACATATTTACCCATTCTTGGTCAATTGCCTTATACAGGTGCAAACCCAGGTGGAGATGCAGAAGGGACTAGTCTTCCCCATCAGCAAGTGGAAGTCCAACTTGTGAGCCGGAACTGTAGGATTTTTTGGGGGGACGCTGCTAAATGCCACTATAAACAAAACTTGCCTACCATAAATGAGGGCAAACTCAGTGACTGCCTCCTTTTAGAACATGTCAAAAAAAAAAAGTCGTTCATAATAACTAGACATTTTGTAAGCATTCTAGGCCACAAGGCATTCACCATTCTGATAGTTCCTCTTGCAGGACAGCACATGAGGAAGCGGCAGTGGTTTCAGTAGCATACTTGTAACTTGCACGCTCCATCCTGAGTGTATCATATCAGTTCTTTCCTGAGTAAGAAGGGGACTGAAGTGGTGGATGTGGCAACTGCAAAAGAATGAGGGCATGCATTTCAGACTGTCTACACCTAACTGGTCCTTGAAGTAGCTTGGAGCGCCCACATCTTGACCGTCAAAGTGCAGGGCAACTGGAGCTCCAGGGAGGAGAAACTACATGTAAACATCAAAGGAATGATGGCTGCTGTTCAAGCCCTCAAAGCATCCAGGCTAGTTTGGAAATTTGAGATACTGGATTTCATTTCAGACAGTACCTCAATTATGTGATGAAGAAACAGGGAGAGGAGCACAGTTTTATCACTTTTGCAGGCCAGCCATGCAGGCACTGGAGTCCAAAATGCTTTTGAAATCAGCTTACTTACCAGCACAGGAGAAATGTGCAGACTGGTTGAGTTCAACTGAAGCAAAATCACTCCGGTGAAAGCTAGACCTGGAAACTTTCCTGAATCTTAGGAAGAGATGAGGTGTATCAGAGATGTAATTGTTTGCTCCTCTAAGTAACAGACAGCTAAGGGAATTTTGTTGCAGGGCACCGAGCATATTAGTTTAGATATTGTTTTTTTTTTTTTTGCATGAATTGTGTTGGTCAATTTTTCTGTCCTTTTCCTTTAATACTATCACTCTGCAGGGTAGTTGGGAAGTTTAAGGAGGATATGAGCTATATGTTCTCGATTACCCCTCTGTGGCCACTGTTTTTTCCTCAATTGCTTCGTATGGCAAGAAGGAAACTTCTGTTGCCACAGCATGTGAACCCTGTGTGATACAGTACAGGATGTCCCTAGTAGACTCCAGTCTGTCTAGACTAAAAATAAGATATGACATTGTTATCCTTTGGGCACCAGTATTGTCAGGATGCTCTAAAACACTGAGAGAAGCTATCCATCTAAGTAGAAGAAAATCATAATTAATTTCATGGAAATGTTCTCCCTCTGGTGCCAAAGGTGGAATGGTCAAGCAGAACAAGTAATTGTGTTAGTGGTTCTCCAGTAACTTTCTGAACAGTGTTCTGCCAGTTTAGTTTTAATGTCTGTAACCATGCAGCTTTCAGCCATTTCTGCTTGCCCTTGGATACCCCGCTAGTATCTAAAACAGCAATTCTTGGAGATCACCGCCACTTCAGGCATCCAGGCGGAACCTGGACCCAGCTTGGACTTGAATTTTGCATTGGAGAAACTAACCCCCCCCCCCCAACCTGAATCTGCTACTACAGTACTCTTAAAATTCATTCTGTTACCTTAGCTAGGAGAGGCTCAGAACTCCAGACTGTTATGTGCAGAAAGCCATTTATGCTGTTTCGTAAGGATACTTGACCATCTATACTAGCCCCTATTTCATGCCAAATATTACAGAAGTAACCGTGAACCACATATTCCAACTCCTTTTTTTTTTTCTTCTTCCTACAGCTTAGAAAAAAGAGAGAGGATTTTACAGTGTTTAGATGCATTTAAACAGTTGAGATATAACCTGGGTAGAGTTAAATCCTTCAGAGTTAAATCCTTCAGAAGGTCAGAATTCTTACTTGTTTCCTTTGCAGAAAATAAGCAGTTTACCAGTAACAAAACAAATCTGTCTTTAAATGTATAGCACTCTACATTCATTTCTGTTACAAGGTATATTGCAGTCCGTTATAGAGAAGAGTCAGACTTCATTTTGCAAGACTCACAACTAACATTGACTTACTTATAGGTTCATAGGTAGGTACTAGGCTATTGGCCCTAGGGCCTATATAAGCCTAGCCAAAAAGGTACCCTGACTTTCGCCACCCAAGAAAATGATTTTCCTGTTCCCCTGTCGAGCAGAGCCACATAGGTGATCCTGGGGTGAAGTTCCTATTTCCCATTCAATCAAGATTTTTCTTGGAGTGCTAATGAGGAGCTTTGTTTGATATAGATAAGTAGTTTGTTCCAGAGTGTGGGAAGTCTCTGGGACAGGAATCTATTCCTCCAGCATGTTCTGTTTACTTATGTTTTACTTGAAAGGATCAGTACCCAGACCATTTGGTCCTCTGCCCAAACCTTCTCAAAGCATCATTGGTTCTCTGTGTTCTGCAGGGCAAAGGTAAGATTTACATCTGTCATTCATTCTGAAGGATATATGTCACTCTTCATCCCAGCAGTGCTAGATACTCTGTCGGGCAGGGCCAGCTTTGTGAGTGTTCCCAGTGTTATGACTTCAACAGCAACCACACACAGAACACAGTACAGTTGTTGAAGCTAGTTATCTGAAATAGTAGATGCTCTGTTGTGATCACTGTAAGTCCTTATCCTGTTCCTTCCATTCCCTCTGTTGCTTGGGATACCCAGAGCTCCAGAAGACGCACACCTTCCCCCTCTTTATTTCCTGAGAAGCCTGGACAAGGAGAGGAGAGGGACAAGGAAGTAAGGGTAAAGAGATGGCTCAGGCAAAAGCCACTTATGTACACATGAAAATGTTTGAGGTGAGGTGACATCGGCCCCACTGTGGAGGAAGAGTGCTTAACTCTGAATGTCAGGACAGATGTTGCGTTCATCCTGCAGACATCCCTAACGCATTGACTGTAACAGTGACCACACTTGAGTATCTACTGTAATGGTAAGTTGAAGTTACTTTCTACAAAGTGTTTTAAAACCTTCTTGCTATAAAACATGTTTTGAATGTAAATCCTTTTGGAATTTCTTTGAGGATGCACATCTGATTAGTGGAAATGTAGTTCTGACATTATTGAAGACTTCAAAAAAATATCTTTCCAGTACTGTATCTCATCCTGTTTTTATTGACTCAAGTGATATGACCTCCACAAGAATTACATCATACTACATTTGGAAGTCAGAAGGCTGTATCAGATCAGTTCATTGTTCAGCGTGAATAATTTTCTACATGTGACTTGTCAACAAAACCTTCTCCACTTGCAACATCAGTGACAAGTTATACCAGCTTATCTGTTTTCCTGTAGCTTTATCAAGCTGCAGTAATATTTCGGCTGTATGCTGTACACCTTTTGCATTCTGTCCACAAATCTTATGGTTTAACCTTTAGGAGTGAGGCTACTACCCTTTTGCAGCTCTATTTTTACTCTTATCTGTACCAAATTCTTCCATATACACTTTAAAATGAGATGGGGCATTCCACTTTCTGTGTTCTCTGTGCTGTAATGTAATTTTTGGTACATCTATCAGCTCATCATTCATTTTTATTGGTGTACTGAGTCTACATTTCCATATTGACTTTACAAACTGAAGTGATGCACCCTTACATAAGGATTGCCATATCTCACAAATGCCACAATTCAATCTTGACCAGTGGTGACTGTTGATCATTCCTTTGTTGCATATTTAGTCTTTTTTTAGTGTACCATGTCTCCCATTTCATACCTTTCATTTTTTGTATGAATTGTTTCTGTGGCACTTTCTCAATGCTGTCTGACCATTCAGCCTCAAAAAACAATCTCTTTGATGTATGTAATGCTGAAGTATGCTCTCCCACTCCCATGATCCTCGTGCTTCCATATCGTGCACGCAACTTATTGATCAGAAGGGAAATTTGGGGTCTGACCTAACACAAGCTGATACAGATTGTAGCTGTGGACATTCTACTTAGTATTTTTTGCCATTATATTCTAATTTAGTGCCATTTCCTAGTCATGCCCACTATTAGCTTTACATTGTAATATTGTCTCTGTGCCTTATTGCACCTTTTGGGTATCTAGTTGCTCAAGAAACTCCGCTTCATTAGTGATTATATCATTATAGAGTTCTAAACATAATCACTGAATAACTTTTGAGGTGGACCACATTTTGTTATCTAGTAATGAATACATTTCTCTACCATTTTTGGTGGTCTTTGTGTGTTCATAATGCTTCAGAAACTTAAATGTGTATGACAGATTACAGAAGGGACAAGGCACCAGATTTAGGTTTACATAAATCCATAGCAACTACTCAGAAGTCAGAGGTGTGGCAACAGTGGACCTGGATGTTTATGTGCTGTGCTTCAGGCAGACCTCAATGGTCAACCTTCTGTTTCAATATGCAAGCACATTCAGTGTCCTCCTTTCATAGGTTCATATGTGTTTATTAGGCTAACAACCACAAGAGCTTTTTTAAGCTTGGCCATGGATCCCAAATCTCTGACAAGTTCTGATACCCTTGATAAGTTTAAGCATGGGGCTGGGAGATGAACCATTTACAGGTTACCTGTGTCCATTAGAGACACAGGTGTCAAACCAGGGATAAATTTCCAGTGTCCCATCCAGTCGTCCAAGCTGTACTTCATTTGGGTTAGGGAGGAACTCTGCTTCACATGGATGGGGAGCCTGTTCCAGAAAAGAGGAAGTTTCTGGGATACATACCTGTCTCTCCAGCAGGTTTTTTTTTTTTTAATCACAGGCAAGGTATAAGTCTTTAGAATGGGTAGTTCTAGTACTGTTTGTTTTGTGGATATGCAGGAGATTTCCTGATTTGTAGAACAGTTTCTTTAACATATTCCAGGAGCATGTCCACTGTCCAGATTGAACATGTAGTTTTAAACGTTCAACTTCTCCCTTTATTTAGGACACAGCTGTGTCTGAAAGCAAGAGCTCCAATATTTAATTTAGCTTTGCTGTAGTGGTTTAGAATGTTAGTGCAGTGTGTGTGTGTGTGTGTGTGTGTGTGTGTGTGTGTGTGTGTGTGTGTGTGTGTGTAAGAAAATCTTTAGTTTTGTATTTAGAAATAACAGATGCTTTGTAGTGGGTGTGAAATTGGAATTATTTTAACTTTGTCTTTAGTGTATGCTTCTAGAGCAGCCTTGGGCCTTTAATGAAAATTACAGGGTTTTAAGTGCTTATGATTTGTGAAAGCCATCACTTTTTCCCCTCAGTCTGCATTATCGGCTTTATACACACACACATGCATGGTTGGTGTGTATACATGTACATATGCATGTATGTGTGTATTTTTTTTTTAACTTGCTGATAGCGTTTTCTTTAAGGTGTTTATAACCTTTGGACAATTTGTGAACTATTAATTATTGTAGAACCCAGCTTGGAGTATCACATAAAGGGAAAGAAACACCAAAAACTGAAAAGTGTCCGAGCAGAACGGAAGGCTCAAGAGGAAAAGAGTGTGTTTGTTGTTGGCTTTAAGAAAGGAACTTCGGAACAAGAAATTACTGAGCATTTCCAGAGCTTTGGCCAAGTGGCCAATGTTATCATGGACAAAGACAAGGTAAATTCTGAAAAGTATTTAGAACTGCACAAAATGTTGTTTCTCTTATTTTTTGAAAGACTCAGTTGTACAAATTACTGTTGAATCTGGTATTTAATATTTTGTGTCCTTGATTTTGAACATCAGTACAGGCATAATGGCCACCACTGTCTTTTCAACTGCAAATTGGAATGAGCCCCTTATGTAATAGATCTGTACTTTAAAAGATCGTGTGAAAGGAGTGATATGAACAGTATATGGGTCACAAGATACTAATTGATGACTGTCAAATTTTACAGGTCTAATTCATGAAGATGGAAGTGCATCCATATGTTAGTGGTTGTTTTAGATTTATTCTTTTTGGTAGGTCCCATTTGGGGATAAAAGAAAAAAATCTTAATACAGCAATTCATATGTGCTGTGAAGATTGGAGGAAGATGGGCGAAGGCTGCCAGCCTAGTCAAATAGAATTTGATACATAATTCTATCAGTTGTATAAATAAATGTAAAATACAGGCTTGTGTTTTTAATTGAAAGAAAACACTGTAAAATGTGAACTTCAAGATTGTTGCCACATTGCCATCTGCTGTAAGGTAAACCCAAGCCAAGCATTTCAAATGTGTCTTTTGAAGCTGAAAAGATCTTATGAATCTCTTTGTTTACAAGTTGGCTCCAGTGAGTCTGGATGAAGGTTTCAGGCCTTTTGTTTTAAGGTTAAAGTTAAGGGCCAGAATTTACATGTGGAAGGTGCTTTATTGCTTTGGTTTCTGCTAGAGTGTATATGTGAAATGCCTTTTATTGTTGTAGTCTCCTGAGCAGGTGTTAGCTTGCTAAATAATGCAGATGTTCTTCATTCCACATTGCTGCAGTCCTAACCATTGGGGGTAGTCCGCTGTCCAGTCGGCCCGAATACCAAAGTATATGGCTGACGTCGGTCAAGGCGCATTAGACTGATGTCAGGACGTCAGGGTACTAATGCGCATGACCGACGTCATATCCTCAGTCTTTTTTGCCGCATGGTCCGATGCAGAAGCAGTTTTGCGAGTGCAGGTTGGCGTTCTGAAATTTTCTGAAGTCGGAGTTTCAGACCGAATCAAAGTTGGCTAAGTACCCGTTAGAACATTTTGTTTTTCTTGCCTCAGTATTTAACCGGATGTCAGAAAAAGTGAATAACTGTATTTCTTGTGGGAAACAGATACCTCATAGGGATTACCATACTTTGTGTATACCTTGTTTAGGGCCTGAGCACGACGTTGTTGGATGCCGCTCTTGTGCTAGATTTAACAAACGCACTATTAAGAGAAGGTTAGACTGTGCCAGGTTAGTGTTTGGGAAGCGTTGTAATTATAAAATGCCGTCGGATGCTCCGACGCCCGCTTCGTCCAGAAAGCGCAAGGACAAAGCAGCAAAGCCTAGAGTTGAAGAACCGGCAGTCCCGGACGTCGGTTCTTTAGAAGGCTCAGTGGAGCCGGAGGTTTTGCCAGGAGTTTCTTTGGAGTCTCAGGCAGAGACTTTACTGTTACAGGATGTGCCCTCTCAGGAGGTAGGCCAGGCTGAGAGGGCTTCTCAGGTAGCTGTACTTCCCTCTCTTCCTAAGGTGGTTTGAGCCTCTCCTTCTGTTTCCAAGACTTCTTTGAGAGGTAGGCCAGGTTTAGCTTCAGTGGGGGCTTCTCCTAGCACTTCAGGTTCTGTGCCTAAGAAACATATGCTTAAAATGGCAGAGGATTTGATTACTATGATTAGGGGTTCTATGCCCCCTCCTGATAAGAGGCCTAGGGTGGAGCCTGAGTTTGAGAGTTTTGAGCAGTGTTCAGAGGCTTCTGAGTCTTGACTGAAGACTTGCAGGAGTATCCTCCTTATTCTGATTCTGATGTGGATGATTCCACTCCTTCAGCTTCTCCTCCTGAGGATTTTTCATTTTCAGAGACTCTGCATTCCATGAGGGAGCATTTTAAATGGGAAGGCCAAGATTTCTCTGATTCCAGGAAGAGGCTTAGGGAATTCTTGTTTTACCCCAGCATAGGCCCTTAGCTATACCTCCTGTTTTGAATGTGGTGGAAGATGTTTTTGCAGAGGCTTCCCTGAACCCTGATTCTTTGCCTCCTGCCCCTGTTAAACCTGATAGGTACTATAGGGTGCCTGAAGCTCATACGTATCTTTTTAAGAGTCCTAGGGCAGACCCGGAAACTGTTTCTCAGGGGCCTAAAGGTGTTAAGGCCTCTGTTGTTAAAAATCCTGTTCCTCCTGATAAAGAGGCAAGGGCTTTGGATAGATGGGGAAAGAAAGTGTATACTTCTTCCACTTTAGCCATGAGGGCGTTGAATTGTCAGTTTCACATGCTAAAATATCAGAATTATCTCCTTTCACTATTGAAATCTAAGGTGGATGCTCTGGCGGAAGGTATTGAGTGTAAAGAGTTGCAGGATTTAGTTCATGTGTCTGAACAAGTGGGTAAGCATTCCTTGCAATGTGGTTTTGATGCTGTGCAGGCCTCCTCGAGGGTGGCTGCCACTGGTTCTGTTCTTCGCAGGCACGCCTGGTTGAGGGATCAGAATTTAGCTGAGCATGTTAAGACAAGGATTTTGGATGCTCCTTTACAGTCTGATGTGTTGTTTGGTTCGCCTGTGGAAGCAGTTTTAAAGAAAATGGAGGACAAGGCTAAGTCTATGCAGACTGTTAAAGATTTTTTGCAGGTGCAACCTCAAGTTTAGCAGAAATTGGCCTACTAAGGGATGGACATATCCTGCTTATGATTCCCAGTCTAGGGGTAGGTCTAGACGTGGTAGGGGCAGAGCTCAAGGTTCTTTTAGGTCTAGAACAGGGAGTTCTCCTGCTCAGATTTCTGGTGAGGGCAGGGGTCAGTCCTTTCGTAAACAGACCCAATGACCTGCCTTTTCAGCTGCCAGTACATTCTCGTCTGGCAGCTCCTTTGGGAGGAAGACTGTCTCTTTTCAAAGAAAATTGGGATTTAATTACTCAAGACAGATGGGTTTTGGATATCATTCACCACGGTTACAGGTTTTATTTCCATACCTTGCCCCTTTCAAAGGCATGCCAGACGTTCCTCCTCCACAAAGGAAAGAGGCTCACAAGCAAATTTCTCTGTTACTCCAAATAGGGGCCATTCAGCCAGTCCCTGTACCAGAAAGGGGCCTAGGATTTTATTCTCGCCTGTTCCTAGTACCAAAGAAGGGGAACACGTGGAGACCAATTTTGGATTTATCTATCCTCAACACTTATCTGGACATTCCCAAGTTCAAAATGTTGACGTTACAACAACTTTTACCTCTGCTGGGCAAAGATCACTGGATGGTAACTTTAGATCTCAAGGAAGCTTACCTTCATGTGCCTATAAGACTAAGTTGCAGAAAGTATCTGCGTTTTCGAGCTGGAAATTCTCATTATCAGTTTTCTGCATTGCCCTTTGGCTTATCTACTGCGCCCAGAGTATTCACAAAGGTTCTGGCTCCAGTGATAGCTTACTTCAGGCTAAAAGGAATTCAAATCTATCCTTACTTGGACGACTGCCTGATTCCGGCTCAAGAAAAGGAAGACCTTCTACAGCATTTGGAATATGTCATAGCAGTGCTAAGATGCCTAGGGTATTCTGTGAACGAAATAAAGTCCAGTCTAGTACCCTCTCAAGACATGTGCTTTCTGGGTGTGAGACTGAATACAGCAGCCCAGATGGCCTTTTAACCCCGGACAAACAAAAGAATCTTTCCAGTTACTTCCATCAACTATCTCTTCAGTCCGGGCTGACTGCAAGGACAGTCCTTCAAGCCTTAGGGTTCATGGCATCTTGTATTCTGGTGCTTCCCAATGCCAAACTGCATATGAGGAAGCTGCAATGGTATCTCAAAATGTATGGACACAGCACTGCCAGGATTTGGACACTGTCATTCAAATAATACCTTGCATTCAAAAAGAATTTTTGTGGTGGGCTCAGGAATGTCACCTAAACAAGGGACTCTCTGTGACCCGGCCAGAGGAGAGTCAGATTTTAACGACAGATGCCTCGGACATTGCTTGGGGAGCTCATCTAAATGGAAAGTGGATACAAGACAAGTGGCCTGCCAGACTACAGCATCTACATATCAACATGAAGGAGATGTTAGCAGTCCAGTTTGCATTAATGCCTTTCAAGGAGTTACTTCTTCCAGGGCAGGTGTTGATTCTAACAGACAACACAACTGTCATGTGGTACATCAACAAACAAGGGGGAACACATTCTTATCCCCTATGCAGGCAAGCAATGATTTTATGGGAGACTGCGCTCAGCTTGCAACTAACTCTTCAGGCAAGGTTTCTGCCGGAGCACAGAACTCCTTAGCAGATGTGTTAAGCAGACAAATCATGGATCCCCACGAGTGGAAACTGGATCTTCATGTATTTCAGAAATTGACAGTGTCATGGGGAACTCCAGACATAGATCTGTTCGCTTCTCCACTAAACCACCAGCTGCCAAAGTTTTGCACAAAGGGTTTCATCACACAGCTTGGAAAGTGGATGCTCTTTCTTTCAGTTGGAAAAATCTTCATGTGTATGCCTTTCCACCTCTGCCTCTTCTCCCAAAGGTGCTCCTAAAGGTCAGACAAGACAAGCCAAGGATGATTTTAATAGCTCCAGATTGGCCTCGGCAACACTGGTACCCACTACTAAGGAGTCTGGTAAGGAAGCCTCCATGGCCTTTACCTTTGATTCCACACCTGTTATCTCAGAAGGACGGTCGCCTGCTCAATGTCAAGCTTCACTCTCTTCATCTAACAGCCTGGCATATTCTGTTTTGAAACACAGCAGGTCTCAACTTCCTCAACAAGTTTTAAATGTGATTATGGAAGCCAGAAGACCTAGTACAAGGAAAGTGTACGCAGACAAATGGAAGAGATTTTTATTTTGGAGTGCAGCAAAGAATTTGGAGATTTCTGAGCCTAATTTGAGTGTGGCTCTTCAATATCTTACTGAGTTACTGGACAAAGGTTTGTCTTTCTCTTCCATTAAAATTCATGCTGCAGCAATTTCAGCTCACTATGATTGTGACCCACCATTGTTTTCGCATCCTTTGTTCAAGCAGTTTCTTAGTGGGGCAAAGAATATAAGATCCCCACGTAGAGCTCCTACTCCTGCTTGGGATCTCAATTTTGTGTTGGAGAAACTTACTCTACAACCTTTTGAGCCTCATGCTACTGCTGAATTGAAATACTTGTCATGGAAGACTGCTTTTTTGTTGGCTATTACTTCTGCAAGAAGGGTTTCTGAATTGCAGGCCCTTATGGCAGTAGAGCCCTTTTTGATTTTCCATAAGGATAGGGTATCATTACGTACTAATCCCTCCTTTATGCCTAAGGTGGTTTCTAGTGTGGCTTTAAACCAAACTATTCATTTGCCTACTTTCTATGCAGATCCCCAAAATAAGGGGAAAAGATTTTGCACACTTTAGATGTACATAGGCAGTTGCGTTATTATTTAAGCAGGACTAAGGATTTCAGGCAGTCTCAGCAGTTGTTTGTTTCTTTTGCTTTGAGTTCTCAGGGTAAGCCTGTGTCTAAGCAAACTATTTCTAAGTGGATTGGGTTTTGCATTTCATTTTGTTATTCCCATCATGGCAAGGAGATTCCAGCTGGGATTAGGCCTCATTCCACTAGGGCTACTGCCACTTCAACAGCATTTCTAAGGGGGTGGCAACTAAGGATATTTTGGAGGCAGCTACTTGGAGTTCAGTGCATACTTTCTCTAAGCATTACCACCTTCCTCTCTACTCTAAATCTAGGGCTGGTTTTGCCACAGCTATTTTGCAAGGCATGTTGACAGCTCCTGCTTCCTTATGATTTGCCAGCCTCCCTTACCTCTGCTTTGGGATTCTACCCAATGGTTAGGACTGCAGCAATGTGGAATGAAGAACATAGTACAGTTTTGTACCTACCATAAATGTAGATGTTCGAGGATCCACATTGCTGCAGTCCAATTTACCCTCCCTCCTTCCCCTCTGTGTTTAGGGGTGGTGGTGTGGGTTAGGCTATATTCTTGTAATCTTGTATATATTGTACATATGTTTGGTGCAGGGCTTTTGGTGTTTTTGGTGTGGGCCTTGTCTTTTTAGGATCTTCTGACATCTGGGGCAAGAAAAGACTGAGGATATGACGTCGGTCATGCGCATTAGTACCCTGACGTCCTGACATCAGTCTAATGCGCCTTGACCGACGTCAGCCATATACTTTGGTATTCGGGCCGACTGGACAGCGGACTACCCCCAATGGTTAGGACTGCAGCAATGTGGATCCTCGAACATCTACATTTATGGTAGGTACAAAACTGTACTTTTGTTTTCCTGGGAACTCCAGACCAAGTGCCACCATGATGTAGTTTGGGGGGGACTTAGGGAGCTGTTGGGTAGTTTTTAAAAACTATTGTTGAGTGAGAGACTGGGAAGCATTTTGATCTTGGACATCTAACCCAGCACTGCTTATGCTTTATGTATGTAAGCAGGATTATAGCACTGTATTTTCTCTTAAGATTAGCTAAAGATTAGAAAGTTAGATTGTGTTTTTCTTTGACATCAGACCAGTCCTACTGTAATATTTTAAGTTTCTGTGTGATCTCTGAACTCTTAGATATCTATGTGGTGTAGTAGTATTGTCTTGTATTTTAATTCTTTATTATTAAATATTTTAAAACCTTTACCTGTGGCTGGTTTATGTAGAGATAATTTAATCTCTAAAGTACATTACATATTTACAGCTTTTACTGTCCAAGTCATTCCAAATTAAGCCTTGACTGTTAGTCATACTACCATTGGATTATAATATTGCACAGTAGTAATTGGCCACCCTTTTAAGTGCCTGTTAGTAGCTGAAAATATTATCTGGTGGTGGCAGAACTTGCTACCGTATAGTCTGGGTAAAGGGGCACAGCTAGAGAATCTGTGTCAGCCTTTCCCAGGAGTGTCTGTGAAGTTGTATAAATACTTATCTCAAAGTGTGGGTGTGTGTCAGCTACCTGGGCAGGAACACGAAGCACTGGTTGGACAGAGAGGGTATTGGAGGTTAGCTTGTCAGCTAGGCTGAGATCTGGACCCTATAGGTATGCCATTGGGGAGTCTTATTGGGGACCCGGTGAGCAAGGGAACAACCAGCTCCTCCAGACTGACTGTGATCTCTGTGTGCACTTAAGGGAAATTGTACTTTACTGTGTATTAGTTATCCTTTCCTCTTCTAGGAGTCGCCCTCTTTGGTGTCAGTGGTGAGGATTGAGGCTCCTTGATTGCTGGGCCAGGGCACGGGCGGCACACATGCATGTGATTACTTTTAAAAATTGCAGCAATGTCTGCTAGTGTAGTACTAGTTCTGTGTAAAATGTATTGAAATTGAAGTGTGTTTGATGTATACAACCTAAACTTTTTAACAGTCAGGGAAACTCTCCATTTTAGTAGTGTTTATAAGTTAAAATAGCTTAGAATTTCAAGCATGAAAATTGCATTGTACAGGAATGTCTAGCGAATGAAGGATAAAGACAGACATTTTTCCCCGTTTTAAATCTGCAGATGTTGCTGACTTTAAATACAAAAGTAGATAACATACTGTAATTTTTTTTAAACACAAGGGTGTTTTCATAGGTTCATAGATAGGTACTAGGCTATCGGCCCAAGGGCCTACGTAAGCCTAGCCAAAAAGGTTCCCTGGCTTACGCCACCCAAGAAAGTTATTTTCCTGTGCCACTGTCGAGCAGAGACACAGAAGTGATCCCCGAGGTGCATTTCCTATTTCCCATCCACTCATCAAGATTTTTCTTGAAGAGTGCTAATGAAGAACTTTGCTTGACATAGATGGGTAGCCTGTTCCAGAGTATGGGAAGTCTCTGGGATAGGAATCTATCCCTCCAGCATGTCCTGTTTATTGTGGTGACAAAGTTTAGGTCCCTAGAGCGTGTAGCTCGGAGGGATTGGGATTTCTTTAGGTGTAGCATGTCCAACAGCTCTGGGTTTGACACAGCTTTATATGTTAGGCAGAGATCACCTCTGAGTTGGCGATATGCTACGGAATAAAGCTGGAGTTTTTTTAGGTGGTCAGTGTAGGGCATTTGTTTGAGTCCAGTAATCCTCTTGGTGAGGTACTTCTGTGGCCTTTCCAGCTGCTACAGATGTCTTGTGAGGTACATTCCACAAGGGGCGTTGTACTCTATAATGGGTCTAATGAGTGCCGAGTAGAGGGGAACAATTACCTCTTTTTTTCCTGGATGAGAACCCTTTTATGATGTGTGCCACATGGAAGGACTGCCTGACTACTGTGGCGATGTGACTATCAAAGGAGAGACTACTGTCCACCTGGGTCCCAAGGTCTCTTATCATGCATTCAGTGTTAAGTAGATTGCTGCCTTTGTGGTAGCTCATGGGTACAGAGTTTTTACCAAAGGGGATGATACTGCACTTTTTGGCATTGAGCTTGAGGCCATGGCTCTGACACCAGGCATCTGTCTCCGAGAGGCCTTTTTGTAGGATGTTCACATCATTTGGGGACTTGACTATGGCTCCTAGTTTGCATTCATCTGCGAACTTCATTAGCCAGAGGCCTTCTATGTTAGCCTGTACTTCAGAGAAGTAGATACCAAACAGGAGCGGTCCCAGAACGGAACCCTGTGGTACTCCACTTGTCACTGGTTTGAGGTCAGATTTGGAGTCTGCAACTTTTACAGTGTGGGTTCTGTCAGTGAGCCAGTTGGCAACCCATCTTGTGACGTAGGGATTTATGCCTAGTTTGAGTTTAGCTATAATTCCAGAATGGGGGATGGTGTCAAGCCTTGGCGAGGTCAAGATAGGCTGTGTGAACCACCTTACCCTCATCTACGGCTTTGGTGACTGCCTCAAAGAAGTCAATCAGGTTCAGGAGGCATGATCTGCCTTTCACAAACCCGAACTGGGTGGGATCCAGAGTTTGGAGGTTACCAATGTCTTTGTTTATGAGTTCCATGATGATACGTTCCATGGCCTTGCAGACCAGGCTCGTCAGACTAATAGGTCTATAGTTCCCAGGATCAGTGGTGGCTCCCCCTTTGTGGAATGGGATAACTGTTGCTGTGCGCCATTCAGTGGGCACAAAGCCTGATGCGAGGCTATTATTGAACATGGTGCTTAAGTGGGGAGCCAGTTCATTCTGAAGTTTATGTAAAATGCAGCCTGGGATGTTGTCCGGTCCCATGGATGCTGTGTTTTTGGCTATACCACGGTGCAGCTTTCACCTACGTAGTTTTGATTACAGGGACTCTGCATTCTTCCTGTATAGATATGGGCCCTTTAGGGGGTGAGGGGGAGGTAACGTTAGCACTGAACCTATCTGCCAGGATGTTGGCAATATCAGTTGGTTCTGTAATTTTCGTGCCTTTGTGCTGTAACTCAGAGCAGATCTGGGTGTTGCCATTGAGATTCTTGACATAGCTATAGAATGCTTTGTGGCTGTCCTTGGAATTAGTGGCGATTTTATTTTCATAGCTAGCGTTGGAGGATCTTATTAGGGATCTCAGCTTTTTACTGAGACTGACCAGGGAGCTCCTCCACTCATGGGATTTTGCTCTCTTTTGCAACAGTTTCTTCCTTCTGTTGTACAGTTTGTTTATGGCAGGGGACCACCAGATTGGCTTCCTTTTTTGGAGGATAGAGTCTTGGTTCTATTTGTGATAGCACGATCCATGTACTCATGTAAGTGCTTATAGAGTGCATTTGTGTAGGATTCAGCAGTTGTAACTGTATTGTCCATCTGCATGGGTGTCATGAAGTTCACTACTTCTGTCTTAATAAGCATGAAGTTGGCTTTGGAGAGATTTTTTACTGTGGTTTCCTTAATGGGGGGTGGGGGGTGGGATGTGGTAGCAAGGGTGATTAGCTTATGGTCGGATCGGACCAATGAGGAGTTGACTTCAGGTGTGGAACACCGGTCACTCATGTTGGTAATGACTAGGTCTAGGATATTGTTGCCCCTGGTGGGGGTGTGGCTAAGTTGATCTAGGGCATTGGAGTTTATGAATTCCAGAAAGCGTTGCGCTAAGGAGTTGGTACATGAGTAGTTTTCCCAGTTAATGGTGGGGTAGTTGAAGTAGCCCATTATTAGTGTTTGGTTGAACCCTAATATTTTCCAGTCCATCAAGAAAAGAGGAGTGGGAATCCTGGGGCATGGTGGGGGGATCTGTAGCAAGCTACAATTTGGATTACAGTTTTGCCAAGAGTTAGTTGCACTTGGATAACCTCGGATGCATTATGCTAAGCAACTAGCCTGAAGGTGTGGATATCCTTAATGAATATGGACACACCCCCACCTTTGGTGTTTCGGTCCAGGTTACATGGCCGAAACGTGTGGTATGAGTTATAGCCTGGTAGTGCAGGGGCGCTCTCCGGAGCCTTGAACCAGGTCTCAGTCACTGCACAGATATCTATGTTCTCCATTTTAAGGAGCGCCTTGAGTGAGTGCATTTTGAAATTTTGACTTTTAGCATTGAGTAGCATTACCCTCAGTTTTTGCTTGCTTGTTCCTGTTATGGTGGTGAATTTGTTACTTGAACCCTGCCTGAAAAAGGCACTATAGGGGTAGCAAGAGCCTTAGCCAGTATCCGGAATCCCAGGGGTGACAGGTGCAGGCCATCTGTGGCAAAGCATCGTGGTCTGTTGACCATATCATCCCAAGCAGACAAATACTGGATCCCCTTACAATGACACCAGAAGCTTAGCCAATTGTTGAAGTCAATCATTTTGTCCTTGTACTACGGTATCATTCTGGGCGATGGCAGAATGCTACTCGGGGCTAGGGTCATACGCATACCTGCCTGGGCTACAAGAGCGGAGAGCTCTTCCATGTCTCTTTTCATGTAGTCCAGGGAGGTACGTCTCAGGTCATTCACACCAACATGGACAATGACAGAGTCCTATTTGTACTTGTTGTGGAGTGACCTGAGTGCGTGGGTTATGTGGCGGATCCTGGCACCCGACAGGCAGCTGACAGTAACCTTCTTGTTTTAGCCTGGTGAGTAGGACATCAGTGTGCCCGACTATAGAGTCACCTATGACTAGCGTGTTGGGTATGTTATTTTGCCTTATTGGCTGTGTTTGAGTGGCACACTGAGTCTGTGGGCTATGTGTCATTTGGGTTGTGTTGGGGGATGGAGGTTGCTTGTATTTTTGCTTTGGAGGTCTCTGTTGCTTAGGCAGATTATTATTGAGAGCCTCCGCAGATGGTTTTGAGTTTCTATGTGTGGATTTTGGTATTGTAGACGTAGTGAGACTATGTAATGAGTGTGGTGTGGTGCAAATGTTTACCATCTCCTATGACTGTCAGGTTCAGTCTTGGTTGGAGAGAGCTTTACCTCCAGTTTGGCTAGATAAGTGCATCTCTCACAGGTTGTAGTGTTGGGTGGTAGGAGGAGAGGGTTGTCTGTGTACATGAGGCAATTTCTACATTGCCTCAAGATGCCCAGATTCATCAGATAGACAGGGGAGAACACTGGGAGCTGACCCTTGGACATGCCTGAATAAAAAAACTATTTTCCTCTAGATAAGTGAGGAAAGTGAGTACAAGATCTGTTTTTCTCAACGCCAGTGAGAAAAGTAAGTAAGTACAAAAACTGTTTTCCTCTAGATAATGAGGAAGATTGAGTGCTATGGTAATTAGTAGCTTATTTAGTGCTTACAAGTTCTGAACAAGTTCTGAGCATGAAAAAGCAAATTTAAGTGCTAAAACCAAGAATCTGTATCTGCAGTAGACGAGTTACAGGACATAAACAAGTGCAAATGCAGGCTTTCAAATCAGAAAGTTGAGAGAGATGGAAGATTGCCCAAACGGCCAATAACTACAAATTCTGGGCCAGAACCACTCCTTATGTGGTAGACAGGTTACCTAATGCTTACCACTTCCACTGATAAGCTAGAAGGCTTCCCTCCAACACAGAAAGGCTTGGGGGGCTCAGAAGTTTACAAACAGTCCTGGATACAGCAAATCTGTATCTGGAACACTAGTTACAGGAAAGGTAGGAAATAGGCTTACAGTTTTTTTTTTTTTTTTTTTTTTTTTTACAGAAAAGTAGCAAAAACAGTAGTAAAACAATTCACATGCAGTGCAAGCTAGCGTGCTTGAGTATGTAGCAATATTAGACCACACACAAAGTTTGAAAAATGCAATTAAATTAAAAAGGGCTAAAAGCAAGTGCAAAAAGGGTTTATTAGGTAGAATGTGTTAAAGAGATGGGACTGGGGGAGTGTCCTAGATCAAATCTACAGTGGGGCGGGCACTGCAAAAGCCACCAAATTTAAACTACAAACCAAAAACAGAGGGGTGGGGGGTGGGGAAGACAGTTTCAGCAGAGATCTGAGCAACCACTAATGTAGTACAACTATTAAGCCAAAAAATATACTCAACTCTGTATATTTGCAGATCAGTCTTTCAGAACAGTGAGACAACAGATATCTAAGCAACAATTAAACTCTATGTTGTGTCCTTCGGCTTTTCCCGGTTAGGGGTCGCCACAGCGGAACTCCGATCCGCTAATGATTGGCAGTTGATTTTTACATGCTGAGTTGCCGGCCCTAATGCACAACCTTCAACGAAGGTACGCCCATTCACGCATGTCTCTACAGTAGACGCTCTAGCTGAGAATCTAGCAGGACGACGTCTTGCTGTGAGGAGACAACGCTACCGCAGTACCACCACCGCTAACAATTAAACTCTATAATAAAGAAAAATATACTCAGCTCTGTATATTTGCAGATAGTCTTGTAAGGCTGTCTCTCAGAACACAGGTTCCAATTTAAATGCAGGCTGTTATTAACAGGTCAAATTAAGGGGACCTTGAGGTGGGTAACACACAAGCTATAAAAACCAGTTATATCAGCTGAAGACAAGGCAGAAAATGGGGGTGGGGGGGTAGGGAAGACAGTTTCAGCAGAGATCTGAGCAACCACTAATATAGTACAACTATTAAGCCAAAAAAATATACTCAGCTTTGTATATTTGCAGATCAGTCTCTCAGAACAGTGAGACAACAGATATCTAAGCAACAATTAAACTCTGTAATAAAGAAAAATATACTCCGCTCTGTATATTTGCAGATAGTCTTGTAAGGCTGTCTCTCAGAACACAGGTTCCAATTTAAAGTACATTTCAAATTTTAATTTACAACATAAACAGAATATCATGTTTTGCGCATTAAAATTTTATATAAAAGTGCAATATGCTTTTACAGTTCTTCGTTGTTTAGTGAAATTATGCCATAGTTATCTATACACGAACTGTGTTTGACACATTTGCCTGCAACCTCTGTACTTGTCTTGACTTCTCTGGTTGCAGTTATTTGATGCCACATGATGAGAACTGATGAATGAATGTGAAAGTCCACTGCCATTGCTTATGCTGTACATGCAGCATGTGTTTGCATGTAGCAGTGCTTCAGTTTGAGCAGTGAATCATATGTTAAGGTAAAAACTTGCCCTATAGTAACTTCATCTGTATTTGCAAAAACGTATTAAGTTGTATGGGAACAATAGTTTAGCCTTAATTCAAGAAGTTTATTTTATTTGCAGAAAAACTGGTAGTTTTGAATCAGAAATTTGACTAGGCTGTAAGAGAGCTTTTATTGTTGCTTTTGCAATTCGTGTCTTTTCAGTGCATCCAGTTCATTCTGCTCAAACTTTCATATTTTTATGTTGTCTTATATATATGCGCAGACACTTTGATTTGGCCACGAAGTGGCACTCTTGTCCAGAAGGTAGCATTCGGCAGGGGATGAGAATTAAACTAGCATTCATTTAAATTCCACCAAAAACTGCTGCTAAGGAGTTTGAGGATTTTGGAAGACATAGTACGTTTTCAGCAAAGAATATTATTTGTAGATGGGGACTGGTACTTGATTTGCAACAGTGAAAATGAATCGGGGGATTTAGAAGGGAAAATACAGCAAAAAAGGATGCGTTTCTTAAGATGTATATGAGTGTTTGCTATGGAAGATGTAAATTCAGTAGTAGGAACCCAGACAGAGTTTTCCTATCATTCCCCAATATATAAAACTGGGCTAAACTGGATAGAGATTATATTTCAGAGAAATGGACATTTAATTGAAAGCTTTGAAAACATCCAATAGCTGTTTCAGACCAAATAGATAGCAAATGCATGATCTATGGTGTGACAGAGAGGGGTAATTGGGAACATGTTATTTGGGAATGTAATGAGTTGACAGATTTTAAAAATTCCCTAGAGAGCATTTTGAGAGGAATGTTGGGGGAGCGAATGGTTGTAATGATTCTGTTGAGCTGGGGATATAGGATATGAATTGCCCAAACATGGTAATACCATAAAGGCAATTGCTAGAAAATTATAATCCAAGTGTAAAACAACTGTAATTGATGTAATGAATATTGTTAAGGATAGAAAAAAGACTGGAGATGGAATCTTTAGAAAAGGAAAGGAGCAAGCTACATAAAACTAAATGGGATTTGTGGGAACGACTAATGTTCAGGAAGAAGACGAGTAAGGTTTAAGGGAAGGCAGGAATTGAACAATTTATGTAATGGAGTGAAATGTAATTTGATAAAAGAAAACATATAATGCATGAAAATAAAACATTCTTGCTGTTTGATTTCTATTATTGTGTGTGTATCTATGCCATTCCGTATGATATAAGAAGTTAATAAATGTGTTAATGAAAGCAACACTCAGCAGTTCCACTACCAGATTTCATGTTGAACTTTTTTTGCAATTGCCTACAGTCTTTTTCTTCTGGGATGACCAGATGGCTTCCCAGTTTACATATCCAATTTAATTGATTTTCTGTTTCGTTTTACTGTTATTTCCTGCTGACAAACTTTGGCTGTCCATGGACTTATTGAGTGCAGTATTTTCTGTCTTTGCATCATCACACTTGTCACTGTGATGATGCAAAGTTGAATCTTTCCTACACTTCCTGCACCTTTCCTCATTATTTTGTTTATGTACAAATATTACATTAATGCTGCACACGGGTTGAATGTCATATTTGCATTTGTTAAGAAAACAGGTTTTGAATCGGCATACATTTTCAAGACAAAATGAACTATAAAACTCTAATATCTAGCTTTAGTGTCTGACTGTAATCCTCAGTGATCTACAAGAAAATTCAAAGTTTTTATGAGGGATTGACCGGGTAAATATATGAGGCAAAATCAGGGGTATTCATGAAAAAACATGGACGGATGAAATATAAGATTCAGTGGCGTTAGGCAAAACCAGTGGAGATTGAGTTCTGGACTTTTTGTTGCAAGTGGTGCGCTTGTGTGACAGTGAGGCAGAAGCAGCCTTCACATTGTTTCCACATTATAGGACTGCAGAATACATAGAGGTTTGAAAACAGAATTGGCTAACAACATTTCCTAAACTTAGAATTTAAAATTAGACATACAGTGTAGGTAAAACTGCCCCAGTCAGAAAGTCCTGTCTCTGTACACCTTTTCCCCTCTCACTGACTAGGGAATGGACTCTACTGACCCTGCCGTAATGTCAGCAAGGAAGCAGAACGTCTTTCAAAGTAGTTAATAAGGGCAGAGCATGTTATGGCTATGGAGGGCACTTTCTGGAAAAGATCTTCATTAAAAAGTAAAGTGAGAATGCAAACTTAAATCACGGAAAGCTGGCCAAGGTAAGCAACTACCTGGAAAAACATTTTGTGAAAAGGTAGGCTAGTTTGATTTTGATAGTTTGCACATGATCTTTAAGGGCTCAGCTTTGATGGCTGTTGTGCTGTAGCTTCATTAGCAGCTGACTGACTAATTCATTGGTAACTTTCTAGGTACTGTAGTCGTCAAATTTCAACAATATAACCCCACTGTAATGATTAAGAGGTGTGAAAATCCTTTAGATATTTGACTAATTGTACTGCTATAATTCAGTATGGATAGTTTTATTGCCAAGTCAGAGAAGAACAGCAGCTTTGTTGAATCTTGTAATGCAGTACTTCACCCTTTTTGTTGGCAGTACATAAAGCTGAAAATTGTGTAAAGTGGTCAAGTGTAACGTTTGTGTGTGTCCAGAGTTCATTATTTTAATGCTCTTTTTACATTTTGGAGAGAGTCTTCTTAATTATATCTAGTAGAAAGTTACATCTATGTGTATGTATGTGTATATATGTGAATGAATATATGCGTGTGTATATATATATATATATATATATCTATATATATATCTATATATATATATATATATATATATATATATATATATATATAAAATGTAATATGTCATGCACACACGTACAGCAAACTAAACTTTGCTGATAAACTGGGTAATGTACATACTAAGTGAACTACATTAGGAAAGGGGTGCTAATGTTTGTAGCCATTAAACCCCGTCCTCAGCGAACATACATACTGTACTGTACATACCATCAGGAATTTGGGGTTTCCATCCTAACATTTAGCCTCTTTTACATTTACCTTTCAGAACTTATTTACTTATGAAATCGGGGAACTGTTATAGTAGTCACAAAGCATGCTGGTGTTTTTACCCCATGTACTGAGGTATAGACTAGGAGATCAAAGGGGAGGATTTATTTGCTTTTTAGTATCTCTGTTTTTTATCATAACCATTTCTTGCTATGGTAAAGTACTTGTTGCTCTGCTTGAGGGTTTTAGTACTAGAAATATAAAATATTTCCACTCTGTGAATATGTAGCTGAAAAAACACTAAAGTGATTAATTTTGAACTGTAACTCTGAAAACTGATGATTTCAACTGAGTGGAATCTTATTTTTGATACTATTTTTGCTTCCATGCCTGTTGACCATCAAGCTTCCTGTATGGGTTTTGATCCCATTTGTTCCTTTGCTGCTGGGAAGTCCCTGGCCGGAGGTAGAAAGCAGACCAGAGAAATTATTATCTAGACTACTATGGAAGAAGTTATTGCCCTCACTGGCCTCCTGCAATGAGAGCATTTCTTGTTGGGCCTTAACCCTCTACCCCTTGTGGCTGACATGAGCGCTCATATCATCGTAGTGCCTCCTACACCCTCCAACTGCATGTGTGCATCATCACCCACACACAAAAATGGCCAATCTTACTTTAAGATGCGAGCTTCTTTCTCCCATGTCCTGGCCATTTTGTTGTCTTTCAAGCCTCCTCGTACTTGATTGCAGTTGACTGACCAGAACATCTCTTCCTTTCTTCCCCAGGACAGCTGAGTTGATGTAGATTGCTTACTCCCATCCTCCCTCACCAAGCTGTTTACTCGGCCTGCTACATGAACTGTGGTAATCTGGGTTGTAGTTGAGGCTTCATGGCTCTATGAAACAGTCAGGGCTGACATTGCCTGCAATTTTGCCATTGATTTATATACACCACTATTTTCTCCAGCCTTTTTGTCTTAAGTCGACTTGTTTCCCATTCAACTCAAGCATGTAAGCTAGGAAAAATGTAGTACTGGACTGAATAGTAATATCTTCACCCAAGTTTGTCTTAACTGATTATTAATGAAGTCTACCAGATTATCTTGTCTGTTTTTGCTATTTGGAATAATGTTTGAACCAGTACTGTATGTGACTGTTTCCTGTCAAGCCAGTTACAGAGTAATTTTGACTGTTCTCTTCATAAATATATTTGCATTACTTCTTAGTTTAGCAAGATTTCACTTAATACTTTGACTCACTTAAATGTCAACTCATTCAACTCACTCAATATCAACCAAGTGCGATGCCTGCTTTAATTTTTATGTAGGCAAAACAAACAGAAGAGTGAATCATCGCATTTTGCAACATTTAAGTGATGTCAGACTAAAGAAAAGTACCAGTGCTTTATTCCAACATATAACCATGTATCTGAGGCATGAGTTTTCTTTTTTAGGAACTTGCTAAAGGTATTCCTTCTAAGCAAGACTGTAGTACAACTGAAGCTGCAGCACTGTCGGCTGAGGTACAAGGTGCTAAGAATTCAATTACTATATGAGCAGATGTACATGCAGCTGAATAATGAAGCACAGGGTGCTAAACCTAAAGATATACAAAATATGTGTGGTTTTTCAGTGCTGCCACTTCCAATCAAAACCAGGTTGAGAAACGGCAGACAGCGCTGTTAGCAGGGTGCGGATGTGGAGAAAGATCTCTACATAAGATCAAATGATCAGTGTCTACAATCTTTCGAAATTGACTTTAACTGATGACCAATTTAAGCTTTTAAATAAAGGTCTAACTTTTATACCTGCAGCACCATCTAAATTACATGATGTACTATAGATTTGAAGCCATTTGCTAGAAATGTTCTATTGAAGACTATGTTTGGCAATAATAAGCTAGCACAATCTGTAAATTCCAGGCATCAACAGAGTTTTTATAATTTAAGTACTAATGAAAGGCTTGCTTTAAATAAGCTTATCAACAGCAAGGAAATACTAGTGCGACCAGTGGACAAAAGGGGGTGCCGTCATTGTCCTGAATTATGATTGGTACATTTACAAGATGAAGGAAATGTTATTGACTACTTCAGCATACAAGATCATTAAAGAGACTGATGTGAAGGACATAATTATGAGGGTAAAGACCAACTTGGAAGATCTACAAATGAGATGATTATTAACAACTGAGATGTTTGCTAGAAATTTTCTATTGAAGACTATGTTTGGCAATAATAATGGTGATATTCCTCATGCATTAAGAAACCCTAGTGCTTTCATTCCTATGTCGCATCCTGCTGTGGATGTTTTTTTTTGTTTGTGGGAAAAGGAGCTAGCACAATCTATAAATTCTGTAAATTCCAGGCATCAACCCTGTGCTCGACAAGGGCACAGGAAAATAACTTTCTTGGGTGGCGTAAGCCAGGGAATCTTGTTAGCTAGGCTTACCTAGGCCCTTGGGCTGATAGCCTAGTACCTACCTTATGTTTCAATATTTTATAGTTGAACACCCTGTCGTACCAATCATAAACGGCCCACCCAAAATACATAAGAATAGATAGAATCCAGCACTACAACCTATTGTCTCTGGTAATGATTGGTCCATGGAGCCCATACTATATGGATAGAGAGACAGTTGAAACTAGCTCTACTTAAATCACACACTGTTCTCAGAGATGCAGCCCATTTTCTCATTTCTCTCAGTAAATATGTGAATAGTACCTTGATAGAGGGTGAATTTTTTTTTTTTTTTTTTTTTTTTTTGTGACTATGGATGTGAACAGCTTATTCACTGTTCTCAGAGATGCAGCCCATTTTCTCATTTCTCTCAGTAAATATGTGAATAGTACCTTGATAGAGGGTGATTTTTTTTTTTTTTTTTTTTTTTGTGACTATGGATGTGAACAGCTTATTCACTGTTGTACCTAACTTCTGTGGTACTGAGGCAGCTAAAGATTTCCTGATGGACATGATGTTTTTGATGCTGCCACTAATTTTAAAATATGTTTTTTGTTCCAATTAGTTCTTGAAAAGAATGTTTTCATGTTCCAGGTCCAGTATTATTGGCCATGGGAACACCTGTGCTAATTCATATGCCAACCTGGTCCTAGCTTATTGGGAAGAGTGGTAGGTTCTTAATTTTGTTTCTCCAGGTGTTGATATCGTTATGTTTTATCAGAGATTTCTGGATGATGTTTTCCTCCTTTGGAAGGGAGATGAAGTTGATTGAAGTTTCCTTACTTATCTGGAAAGCACAACCTCTTTTTTGAGGTTTACAATTAATCATTTGCCTAGACAAATTGATTTTTTGGATGTCAAGATGTTTATAAATGAAGCCAATCAGTTGGAGACTACATTATGTAGAAAACAATGCTGGAAGAATACATTGTTAAGTTTTGACAGTATGCACCCTAGGCATGTTTTCTCTCATATTGTCAGGGGGCAAGCAGTGAGGATTTCAAGGCTATGCACAGATGATAAAGCCTTTGATGTGGAGATGGATACATCGGTGGATAATTTTGAACAATGTGGCTATAATAAATCCTGGATCAATGATACTGGACAATGTTAAAATGCTAAGGGAGACCCAGGGGCAAACCCTGGTTCTATAGAAAAGGGCAAATGGAAGTACTCCAAAACAAAAATAAAATTGAACGAACAGATAAAGGTGACAGAGTTTTCTGAAATGCAGCAGCAATATTGTTGGTATTTGTAATATAATCTATAAGAATTGGAAGATCCTGACAACCGATGACTGCATCAAACAAGTTGTGGGTACTTATCCAAGATTTTCTTATAAAAACAGTTTAAATCTTAATCGACTATTATCTAAGAACCTCTCAGCATCTACCATCCAAACCACTTTCTCGGAAAGAGTAGGAACCTTCTACTGTCTGCATTGTAAGGCATGCAAGTACACTGCAAAAAACAACAGTTTTTTTTTTTTTACATCCTGTCACTGGCAAAAATATCAACCGAAGCTGTATGCTGATTGCTGCATGGAGAATGTTCTATATCTTGCCAAGTGCGATGCTTGCATGAGTTTAAAACAAACCGAAGACTGAAAGATTGCATTTTGCAACATTTAAGTGATGTCAGACTAAAGAAAAGTACCAGTGCTTTATTCCAACATATAACCATATATCCGAGGCATGAGTTTTCTTTTTTTTTTTTTTTTTTTTTAGTGCTGCAGATCTGCAGAATGAGTAAGAGAGGTGGTGATTTATGTAATTACACTGAGCTTGTTGAAGCTCATTGGATCGCAGATTTACAGGCTGACAGATTGCCAGGTCTCAATACATGCACTTACTAAACCTGTCTTTAAGGGAAGGGGGGGTAGGACAAACCCAGAATCATACAGACCCTTAAGTCTACTTTCATGTTGCGGAAAAATAATGGAGAAGGTAATACTGGATAAGTTATTGTCAGAATTGGATAGGCTGGAACTTGAAACCATATATCAGCATGCATATGTTGAAAATAGATCTATTACCACCTGTAACATGATGTTCTATAACAATAGAATAACAGCTATGAATGAAAAATTGTGATGTGATTTATATAGATTTAACTTCAGCATTTTTCAGGGTCATACACAAAACACTGATCAATAAATTAGTACAACTATGTATCGATGTACTGTTGATAAGCTGGATAGCTGCATAGCTTGCAGATAGGACATGGCAAGTATCACACACAACTGGACAGGTGAAATCCTTGGTTACAGTCAAGCTGTCCCACAGGGCTCTGTCCTAGGCCCTTACTTGTTTATATTGTATCTTTCAGACCTTACTTTTTCATCTGAGGTGTTCTACAGTCTATATGCTGATGACCTGAAATTGGGTAAACTGATTACAAGTGTTACAGATGAGGCATGTCTGCAAAATAATTTGACTAAATTGGCCATTTGGGCACAGGAGAATAATATGTTGACAAATACATCAAAAACTAAGCATATGAGATTTGGGAGACATAAACTGAAAGGTGAATATTTAATACAGCACACAGTGATTAAAACTGTAGACTCATTTATAGACCTGGGTATATAGGTAGATTCTGCTGTGAGTTTTTTCTAATCACATCAACCATTTGGCTAATGATAGTTATAGAACTGTAGATTGTATAAACAAGATTTATAAAGTCTAGGAAATCCAACATAATGAAGTCATTGTTTGTTAGTTACATTAGACCCAAACTTGAATATGGAATAACAATATAGAAACCCTATAGAAAAACAAGCATGAATAAACTGGAAAGAGTACATCAGAAACTTACCAAGGGCATCCATGGATATGAAAATCTAAGTTATTATGAAAGACTAAAATATCTGAACTTGTACAGTGTCTCTTACAGATATTTAGGAGGAGATCTTATTCAGGTATAGAGGGCATTTAGTGACAGCTACCTCTGGGAATGTTTGGGGTTATCAAAAAGTACTAAAGAATCATTAGATAACCTATGTAGAATATTCTATAGGAATGAGAAGTGTACTAATTGGTTCTCGGACAGAGTAGCTGATGCTTGGAACAGACTACCAAATTACATTAAAGCAAGTACTAGTTTAGATATTTTTAAGAACAGCCTGGACATTTATTATGGGAACAAGTGTTTTGGTATATTGGCAAGCTGGAAGGGCATTAATGCCCGTGCTTGAAACATTTGTATGTGTGTAATGCTTTTCTTCCATTGAAACCTGTACTTGGGAATCGCAAGGCACAACATCGATCCACTATTGGCTGAAATAGAATATATTGTCATCTGCTGACCAATGAATTTGAAATTGTAGTAGGTGTAACCCATTGTCATCATCTGATTGGTCATTGATTTACTTTTAGGACTTTCGGCTTCATGAATGATGATCTGAAGAAGGAAACATCTGAAATTGCTTATCCACTTCCACTTTTATTTTATTTCAAGTATTTCTGCTACAGCTGCTATTAAATTGAGTTTTATGGTTTTAGCCATCCAAGTCTTTGTGGGTCTTTTAGTTTTTATTGCTTTCTAATTTAGCTGGCACATTAATCTTGCATCTGTGAGATTTAATGGCATTCCTCACTTAACTTGTTTCTACGGAGAATCATGTTAACTAGTTACAACAGCATGCATAATATCCATAACTTCACATTTACTTTCAGTATATCAAAATGGAACCAGTTGTATGTTGGTCAAAAGAGTTCAACTATCAGTTCTGATGTTTCTGGCATATTGTATTTCATGTAATTGCATATTTTCATTTCAGTAAAAGAATATTGTCCTGTATCGAAGAGTTCATGTAAAGCTAGTATAGTTTCATGTTGAGTCCACTCTCTCCAGAGTTGACTTGTAGAGTTTATTTTTCTCATAAGTTTACTTTCTCGACTGTGGCACCAAGTTTTCTGTTTCCAGAAATGTCACTTGGTGCATCTTGTCAGAGGTTCCTTTTAAGTCATCAAATTTATTAATGGTTATGAGTTTGTCATATGGATTTTTATTATTTCTTTCGATTTCGTCCTGTCACTTCCTGTTGTGCAGACTTGCATACTTTCTCTTATCTTCATCATCACAGCCATCTTACCCATTGTACTTCATCAAAATGAGGCCCCAGTTGTTAACAAAAATGATTACCTGTTGATACTTGTAATGAGACCAATATTTATTCCTAAGGAAGTTACATCTGCAAACGTTTAGTAGTAACTCTTACTGGAAGTAGGATGTAAAGATGCTGTCAGCTGCAAACGGGAAACTAAAGCATTGTATGCTGTAATATAAGCACACTTTATTGATTCTAGCTTTTATAGGAGGCCAAAACTCTGTAATGAATAGTGACAAATCACCTATTGAAAATCAAAGTGCTACAAATTCCTTTCTATAAATTAGTGTTTAGAGCGTTTGTCTTATGCTTTCTCTGACCTTAAGCAGATGGAATCCATATTTGTGTCATGAATCAGCTCTTCTCGCATCCTTTTGTTACATGCTTCTCTTAATAGACAGAATTCAGCACATGTACCCTTTCTCAGCATGAATGGTGTTCAAGAGAGCACTGTCTGCAATGAGCTGCATTCTTTTCCTGAAACCAGTTATTGGTGATGCTGTGCTTCATTATAAGGTAATCAGTGTTCAGCACATTGTTACATTTCCAAGGATGTTTTAGTATTAAGCTTTTCTCCTAACCGCAGTATATTCCTTTAGAAAATAAATACAAAAATCAGTTTAGAGACAGATACCCGTTACAATAATGGCATTTTCATCAGCGCCTAACAGCAAGCTACTCCCCCTTCCTTTATTTTGATAGTCAGTGTCTGATAAGTTTCTAAATCAATTTCATGACTGTCTTCAAAAATCTTGTAGCGAGTCTCAATTTAGTGCCACTCTCTTCTACCTTCTTCAGCCATGCCTGACCACTATAGGTCTTTTCTCACACACTTAAGCCATCTTTTTGCTGGATGTCTTTGTTTCCTTTTCCTTCTTCCTGTCTGCCCCAAGTCATCTTCACCAGGTAGTCTTCTACTTTTTTGCACATGTGCCAGAACCACCATAATCTGTTCTCTTTGACCTTCTCTGCAATTGTTGCTCCTTTGACTTCTGCTCAGATGTCACAATTTCATAGTCTGCACCACAGTGTGCATCCTACCACCAGTGTCAATTCTTCTTCTCATCACATATAGCTTCCTCAACTGCTCTGTCTTTACCGCTGAGGTTTCTGTGCCATACAGTAGAACTGGCTGCACCACTGTTTTGTACACCTTACTTTTCGATTTATGTGGTATTCGTCTGTCATACACTACCCCAGACACTTTGTGCTAGTTGGCTGCATCTCCTCTGATTTTTAGCTTTGACCTCCTCATTTAGATTTCTCTTTTCCTCAACCACCCCTCCCAAATACTTGATGCTTTTTAACCTGTTCATTATTTTCCCTTCTATCTCAGTTCTTAGCTTATTTACCTTACTTACGGCCATTACAAATGTCTTGTCTGTACTCTGTTTCATTCTGTGTATCTACAGATGTAATGTTGTTGCCTTCATTTGCTCTTCAACCTGTGGGTCTTGGATCCGAGCGTCAGATCCGACTCGGCTGCATACCAAAGCTCCAGGCTCCAACATCTGAGCTCCTCCCCTACCCACAATGCTCCTCTCCCCCTAATCCCTCAGGTCTCATTTGCTGTGCTTTGCTTAGCATTGGGTATCTCATCTTCTGAGAGACTTGGGTTTTTTTCCTGTGAGTTTAGTGAACTTTTTCTTCATATATTCTTCATTATTTGTATTTGCTGATAGTAATCCTTATCTGCTAGCCTCTCCTGTTTTCCTAAAACCGGTAATTTTTTTGTATAGTCGTCCTCTTGACTTTCCCTTCCTATTTTTCTATCTGTACTATTTAAAAGAAATTCCTGTAGATTTTTCTGTATATTTCAATTTAGTAGTTTAATATTTTTTGCCGATTGCTGTGTGTATGTGCTGTGGGCTGGTTTGTTGTCCATAATTATGTTGTATCATAAACCCACGGGTTTCAAGAAATTTGTCACTTGTGGGCACAAAATCCCACTGTGTGATGCTCACTCTGAGTGTATGGTGTGCCTCAGTGCTGCCCACCTCGACTCATCTTGTACCGTTTGTGTCGGGTTCAACCAACTTGCACTTATTGGCAGATGTAATAAGTTGATTTTAAAAGGCCTTCTACCCAACTCTTCTTCTGCTACTCCATCCACTTCAGGGGCTCAAACCCCTGCCAGAAAACATAAGGCTCCCAAGAGATCCCCCAGTAGGTCCTGCCACTTGGGGGAACCTCCTACCAAGACACCTAGACCTTCGGAGCGGACCACTTCGATTCCTGTAATCATCCAGGCCTCCCCTCAGCACCGGAACCAAAGCTTCTGTTCAGAGCCAATGACAGAAGTGACCCAAGTCTCCTGTTCTGCAACAGCCCAGGCCTGGTTCCAGGCCTGCTTCTGTTGCCTCTTCCGTTAGGTCTTCTTGCAGCCTTTCTGAAGCCAAGGTTAACAGCATGATGGTCAAGTTTATCAAGGCACAAATCCATCTGGGGATCTTGCCTGCTCCATCCCCTCCTGGATCCGCAAGCAGTATTCTGAGCTTTACACCCATTTCTCCTTCTCCAATCTAACCCCCGGTTTCAGAGTTATCAGGCCCAAGCCTTCCTGGAGCCAACAGGTACAGTTACCTCAACTTCGGTCTTCCTGACTAGCCCAACTACAACCGTTTTGGAGCAGAACGGTTCTTGGAGCCATAGCTTCAATGTTGGTTCCAAGGGGTTGATGTCAGCTTCAAAGTTTTCAGAGCTGTCTCTTCTCCGTGGGGCCTCAGCATTTGATAGTTTTGCTCCGACTCCTCACTCTGATCCAGGGGCAGTTGGGATTCATGGAGCTTCCCTATCAACAGCTTTGTTTCCCTGTTGCAGTCATTAAATTTGGGTAATCTGCTGGCAGGTTGCCCTCAGTCGGCCTGAATTCCAAAGTATTGGGTCCTGCGTCGGTTGCTGTCTCCTCTTCCATGACATCAGGTCATCAGGGGTATAAAACATGCAGCCGACGCCATTTTCTTTAGTCTTTTTTGCCGCACGGTGCCCGAAGCAGAAGCATTTTGCAAGTGCTGATCAGCCGACTACTGAAATACTCGAGTTTGAGTTTCAGAACCGAAGTCTTCACTAAAGCTAAGTACCCATACCGATGTCAGAAAAAAGTTAATTGTATTATTTGTGGGAAGCAAATGCCTCATAAGGATTTCCATTTATACTGTATTCCTTGCCTAGGCCTTGATCACAACGTGCCTGGCTGTCGGTTTTGTGCTAGATTTAACCAACTCACTATTAAGCGTCGGTATAGTTCTGCCTCAAAGTATTTTGGAAACAGATTTAACTACCCAGAAATGTCATCAGATAGCAATCCGACTACCGGAGTACATAAAAAGACGCAAAGAAAAGGACTGAGAAAGACAGACGACGAAGCTTCTCCTAAGCCAGTCGCCTTTTTACCGATACTCAGTGAGGTGCTTTTGCAGCCCCTGATACCCGCTACTTTCGAGTTGCAGGCCCCTACCGACACCCATGTGAAGTTCGGCATGCCGCGAGATACTCAAAGTATTGGACCCACGGATGTATCTCCCTCTGATGGGTCCGGTGCTGCTGAGCAGGCACCGGCTTCTGAGGATGTATTCAGGCCTCAACATCTGTATATCAAACAGACGACAGCTGCAAAACCAAAGACAAAAGCTACTTCTAAAACTAAAAAAACGACGCATGAGCCACGTGCACAGGCCTCTATGCCTAAAAAACAGATGATCAAAATGGCTGCAGACCTTATTACCTTGATTGGGGGTACCCACTCCCCGCCAGATAAGAGGCCTAGGCAAGACACTGATTATGAATCTTCAGATCAGGTTTCTGTTTCTTCCAATTCCTCTTCTGATCAGGAATTATCTATACCTCCCTATGAGGATTCAGATGCAGAGGAGTCTATACTATCTGCATCACCTCCTGATGATTATTCATTTGGAGAAACCTTGCATACTTTGAGCGAGCATTTCCACTGGGAGAGTCAAGATTTCTCAGAATCAAAAGAGAGGCTCAGGGATTTCCTTCTCCCTCAGCACAGGCCTTTAGCCATACCCCCTGTTTTAGACATTGTGGATGATGTGTTTTCGGAGTCAAGCTTGACCCCTGACTCTTTACCTCCGGCTACCAGCAAGCCTGACAGATATTACAGGTTCCCTGACTCGCACAAATTTTTATTTAGAAACCCTGCTGCTGATCCTGAAACTATTTCACAGGGTCCAAAGGGAGTTAAGGCCTCAACAGCAAAAAATCCTACCCCCTCTGACAGAGATTCAAGGGCACTGGACAGATGGAGGAAAAAAGGTTTATACATCTGCAACCTTGGCAATTAGGGCCTTAATCTGTCAATTTCATATGCTCAAGTGTCAACAGCATGTTATGGGATTGCTGAAACAGAAAATGATGTTGATTTCTGAATGTGCAGAAAATAAAGAATTGCAGGAATAATTGCATGCAGCTGAACAGGTTGGAAAGCATACTTTGCAATGTGGTTTTGATTCCTTAGAGGCCTCCTGCAGGGCCGCAGTTACTGGATCTGTGATTAGGAGGCATGCCTGGCTAAAGCAACAAAGTTTGCCTGATCATGTTAAAGCTAAATTGCTAGATGCACCTTTATAGCATGATACTCTTTGGTATTAAGGCAGAAGAGGTTTTAAAGAAAATGGAAGACAAAGCTAAGTCTATGCAAACTGTAAAAGACTTCTTACAAGTGCAGCCACCAAGATTCAGTAGACACTGGCCTACACAAAATTGGTCCTTTCCTGTGTAGAGCTCAAAGGGGCAAATCCAGATGCCCTAAGGGTTCCAGATACCAGGCGCAAGATTCATACAGGTCAAAGCAATGGTGCGCTTCTACCTCCAAATCTGGAGGAGATAAAGCTCAAACCTACAGAAAACAGTCCCAATGACTTCCCTCTACCTGCACCAAGCACTTATCTTTTGGCAGCACCCTTAGGGGGAAAATTAGCACTTTTTGCTCAAAATTGGCAGTTAATAACCCAGGACAAGTGGGTGCTAAACATAGTATCACAGGGATACAGATTCCATTTCCGTACTCTGCCAATGGCAAACGGTTGGCCAGATCTGCCAAAAAATCAATGGGCAGAGGCACAGAAACAGGTTACATCCCTCATGGATATGGGGGCCATTCAGCCAGTACCAGAACAAGGAAAAGGACAAGGTTTTTACTCGACTGTTCTTGGTACCCAGAAAGGACAAGGCCTGGCGGCCAGTACTGGATTTATCGATTTTGGACACATACCTGGACATTCCAAAATTCAAAATGCTGACACTGCAGCAGCTTCTGCCCATGCTGGCCAAAAATGCTTGGCTGGTGACATTAGACCTAAAAGAGGCATACCTGCATGTCCCAATAAGACAATCGGGCAGACGATGCCTCAGATTCAAGGCTGGCTTAATGCATTACCAATTCTCTGCACTGCCCTTTGGCTTATCTACTGCGCCCAGGGTCTTTACAAAGTGCCTGGCACTAGTAATTGCATTTTGCAGACAAAGAAGTATTCAAATATATCCTTACTTGGACGGCTGTCTCATTCAAGCAGAGAACAAGGACATTCTTCTTCAACACCTGGCGTTTGTGAAAAGGCTTCTAACATGCCTAGGGTACACAATAAACAAAATGAAATCACAACTGGTATCCTCTCAAAAGATAACATTCCTGGGTGCAAGCTTGAATACAACTGCCCAGATGGCTTACCTCACGCCAGACAAGCAAAGGCAACTGACTACTTACTTCAAACTGATGGCAACAAATCCCAGTTATCTGCAAGACAAATTCTGCAGGCTTTGGGCTTCATGGTATCCTGCATCCTACTGATTCCATATGCAAGACTGCATATGAGGAAACTTCAGTGGTATCTAAAAAGTGTATGGAGTCAACATTGTCACAGTCTGGAAACAATGATTCCTCTCATTCCCTGCCTACAACAGGAGTTTCTATGGTGGGCAAAGTCATGTCACCAAAACATGGGACTGACCTTCAGTCTACCCCCTGACAGCCAAACCATAACAACAGACGCATCAGATTATGCCTGGGGGGCCCACATGGCGGGGAGATGCATTCAGGGCATGATGACCCCAAAACAAATGCGTCTACATATCAACCAGAAAGAGATGCTACCTGTTCAAAATGCCCTAACAGCCTTCAAGGACTTACTTCATCCAGGACAATTACTGATAAAGATGGACAACACCACAGTCATGTATATAAACAAGCAGGGGGGCACACACTCATACCCCCTTTGCAGATTAGCCATGACACTGTGGGACAGAGCTTTGACTTGCCAAATACATCTTCAACTTCAATTCCTGCCAGGAAAGCAAAATACTCTGGCAGACGATTTAAGCAGAAACCTTATGGATCCTCGCGAGTGGAAACTAGATCCACAAGTCTTCAGCATGATAACAAAGAAATGGGGGAGCCCAGACATCTATTTGCCTCTCCTCAAAATTATCAATTGAAAAGATTCTGCACAAGGACTTATCACAGACAAACCTGGAACGTGGACGCCCTATCCTTCAGTTGGAAAAACCTATCAGTTTGCGCATCTCCTCCTCTGCCTCTTCTTCCCAAGGTCCTCCTAAAAGTCAGACAAGAGAAACCAAAAATGATACTAATTGCCCCGGACTGGCCCCGCCAATACTGGTACCCAGTCCTAAGGAACTTGTCTCAGTACCCAGCTTGGACCTTACCTTGAAGACCTCAAATACTGTCCCAGCAATGCAATCGGATCCTGCACAATCAACTCCAGATACTGAACCTGGCAGCATGGCTGATCATGTAGTTATACAAGCAACACCTCTCAGTAAAGCTGTGATGGATGTCATTTTGGAAGCCAGAAGGCTTAGTACTAGAAAATCTTATGCTGATAAATGGAAGAGATTCTGTGCTTGGAATCAAGTACAAGGAACTGATACAGTAGGACCAAATATTCCTCAGATATTACAATACTTGACTGAGATGCTTGACAAAGGCCTATCTTTCTCATCAATTAAAATCCATGCCTCTGCCATTTTGGCTCATTACAATACAGAGCCGCCAATCTTTTCTCATCCTTTACTAAAGCAGTATCTTAGAGGAGCCAAAAATGTAAGGCCTCCTAGAAGATCACCAATACCTGCATGAGACCTCAATTATGTGTTGGCAAAGCTCACCCTGCCTCCATTTGAACCAGCTGCTACCGCTGATATAAAGTTCTTATCATGGAAAACAGCCCTGCTACTAGCAATTACTTTAGCAAGAAAAGTTTCAGAGCTACAGGCCCTCATGGCTGTAGAGCCTTTTATCATATTTTACCCAGACAGGGGGTGTCTGAGGACAAATCCTACATTTATGCCTAAGGTGGTTTCCAGTGTGGCTCTTAACCAGACTATTCATCTGCCAACCTTTTATCCAAATCCGCAGAACAAGGGGGGAAAGAATTCTGCATTCCTTGGATGTGCACAGACAGCTAAGATTCTACTTGAGCAGGACTAAAGCTCTAAGGAAAAACTGAGCAATTACTAGTGGCATATGCTGCAGGATCAGAAGGAAAGACTATTTCAAAGTGGATAAGCCACTGCATTCGTTTCTGTTACTTACACCATGGTAAACCTGTGCCCAAGGGCATTAGGTCTCATTCCACCAGAGCTGCAGCTACTTCAGCAGCCTTTCTCAGAGGAGTACCAACGAAAGACATTCTAGAGGCTGCTACTTGGAGTTCTTTTCACACGTTTACAAAGCATTATCATTTGTACTCTAAGTCCAGGGCAGGCTTTGCAGGGCCTTATAGCCGCACCTTCTGCTGTTTAGCTCCAGCCACCCAACCATAGCTTTGGGATTCTACCCAAATGTAATGACTGCAGCAAGGAAACCCGAAGAACATAGTACAGTTGTGTACACTAACATAAATGTAGATGTTCGAGTGTATTCACTGTTGCAGTCCAGGTTACCCTCCCGCCATCCCCCTTTCATTCTGGAATTTATCTTTCCTTCTCTATCTTCTACAACCTATGTGGTGTATTTGCTTGTAGATGAACGTAAAGTTTATATTGATGCATGTATTTATCTATACATATTTTTGCTACCTTTTTGAGAGCACCTGACATCTGGGGCAAGAAAAACTAAAGAAAATGGCGTCGACTGCATGTTTTATACCCCTGACGACCTGACGTCATGGAAGAGGCGACAGCAACTGACGCAGGACCCAAGACTTTGGAATTCAGGCTGACTGAGGGCAACCTGCCAGCAGATTACCCAAATGTAATGACTGCAACAGTGAATACACTCGAACATCTACATTTATGGTAAGTGTACACAACTGTACTTTTCTTGATCTCCCTCTGCATTTGAGGTGGTGAAGAGGATTCTCTCAGTACCCAGAAGAGCCTTGACTCCACCTGATTTGGAGCCTGGCCCCACTCCAGCAGATTTTGTGCCTGAAACATCTGCTCTGTCTCTTCCGGGACAGCATGCCCTTCCAGACTGCTTCCCACTTGGAACACCCAAAGTCTTCAGATACCTCCTCGGAGCAACCCACCGAGGAGTTCCTGGGAAGCATCACTGTAAAAGGAGGCACTTGGATTCCCCTTTGGAATCCCTCACAGCGGACGCAGATCTCAATGAAGGGGAAGGGTCCCCCAGATCGCCGCCTGAGTGTCTCATTTGGAGACATCATGGAAAGCCTGTGCCAAAAGGGTGGTTGGTCTTCCCAAAACCCTAACCCAGAGGAATCTGTGTTTCTGGAAGCTTTTGGGTTAGGCTTATCTACTTCCTGGGTATACCCCCCCCCCGGAGATCCCCTTATTGACTTTGTGTTGCGCAGGGTGGAAGGAGCCTGATGCAGTGGAACCATTCCCCAAGCAGCCTAATAAGATTCTTACTGCCCCTTCTGACTGCCCCATTGGACTAATGTTGTTCCTGTTTATGCCATGGTGGTTGCAGCTGCTACCAAAAAGGAGCTGGCGCAGCAGATCTCCACTGTCCATACCCCTAACAGGGAGTCTAGGACTTTGGACAGGTTTGGGAAGCGGGTTTATGCTTCATTGACCTTCGTCTTGTGAGCGCTGAACTATTTGGCACATGTAACCAGGCTACAGAGGGACTTGGTTAGGGAACTCTCTAGTTCTATCCCAGGGTCCATATCTGCTGAGGAACAGAAGACCTTTCCTCCAGAATGGCCACCCTTCAGTCTATTTCTAACATGTTCATGAGTTTAATCTCTTGTACTGCAGAAGGTGCCTCATGGGTGGCTGGATCCCAAAGTGAAAAGGATGGAAAGATCTTGTCTGCTGTCAGGATCTGCTTCTCTACCCTACAACAGGCCTTCTCCAGGAACCAACATGGAGGTAAGAAGTTGTGGTTCTGAAAATCTCAAGGTCTTTTTCAGGATTCACATGGAGACCTTCCTCCCAGAGGCAGAGGGGGAAATGGTTGTGATGGCAGATGCTGCCCTCATGGCAGAGAGGGTCTGATTAATCAAGGGTCTCGAGATTCTTTCTCGAACAGATCCAATCAGCAATCCTGAGGGATTATCCGACTGCTCGTCTCTGGAAACATTCGGGGGACATTTGTCTTTACACCCAACAGCCTGGGAAGCCATCACAAAAGATCACTTGGTGTTAAAATTATATCCAGAAGCTATGCAGTATCCTTTTTCCAGAAACCCTCTCCAGTAAAAACTAAATGAAAACTCCAGCCAAATTAGAACTTCCACTGAGTGACCTCTCAAACCTCTTGTATCTGAGGCACATGGGATATATGCAAATGACCCTTAAGGACATCAGGTGTTTCAGGTATATGGTGATTCTGAATGCCCATTACGTATTTCTTTTTAAGTCATTTCAATGGACAATTTCAGGCCAGTAAAGCCAAACCCCACTAGCTGTGGATATGCATATTTCGGCCTTGTTATGACCTCATCAGCACAGCACAAGCAGAGTGTTTGACTAAGCATAAGAAACACAGGGCTTTTATACCCAGCTGATGTCCATTACCATTAAGGTGACTGCAAAATATCCCAAATAACAAATTAAAACAGAGAATGAGAAGGTCACACAGAAAAAACATCTGTAAAAACTAAATGAAAACTCTAGCCAAGCTAGAACTTCTCTCTCCAGGGGAAAACCCTCCCTGATGTCCCGTCCAATCTGCAGGAGGCTGCAGTGTTGAGATTTCAAATCTGCTCTCAAAAAGTGTCATCCAAAGTGTTCTCCCAGACCAGCTCAGATCAGGAATCTATCCAGATTCTTTTTAGTGCCCTAAAAGATGGGGGACCTGTGGCCCATTCTAGACCTTGCCACTCTAAAAAAAAAAAAAAAAAAAAAAAAAAAAAAAATCGGTTGCCATTTTAAAGTTCCAGATAGTCATGATACAGTTCATTCTGCCCTTTCTTTAGAAGGACGACTGAAAGTGCTCTATAGACGTTCAGGACATGTATTATCACATCAAGATGAACAGGCCCTCCAGAAGGTTCCTCCTCTTCCGGCTAGGACCCAGTCATTATCAGTTCAGAGTGCTGCCCTTTTGGTCTCACTGCAGCCCCCAGGCAGCCCCCAGGGTGTTCACCAAGTGCATGGCAGTGGTGGCAGCCCACCTGAGACTGCAAGGATTCCAAGTGATTCCATACCTAGACGATTGGCTCCTAACTGATCTTACCAGGCGTTGACTTCTAGAAGCCAGAGAATTCCTATTCCACTAGCCTTGACCTTGGGCATCTTTATCAACCTGAAAAAGTCTCGGCTTCAGCTGGTCCAAGTCCTAGACTTCATCGGAGCCTGTCTGGACACCATTCATTCTCTAGCCCCTCTTCCTCTAGACAGAATTTCCACATTGAGAGCTCATGTAAGATAGATAATGGGCATTCCTTCTCGCCCAGCAAGTCTTGTCCTAAGGGCTTTGGAGTCCTTGGTGGCCACAATCACTCTGGAACCACTAGCTCGCCTTCACATGAGAATATTTCAATGGACCATAGCAGTGCAATGGTCTCTTGTGTTCTACCCATTAAATTACCCAATCAGGATTTCTTGAGCATATAAACATCCTCTTCTGTGGTGGATCCAATCCGAGGATCTTTTTCAGGGCCACCTGTTCATCCTACCCTCCTTCCATGGCCAGTGTGACCATGGATGTGTCCCAATTCGGGTGTGTGGGGGGGGTCATAATCTGGGACAAACAGTCCCAAGGCACCAGGTCCCTCCTAGAGACAACTTGCATATAAACATTCTGGAGAGGAGAGCGTTGCTTCTTGCACTGCAAGCCCTTCATTCCTGTCTTCCCACAAGAACTATAGCTGTTCAGATGGACAACATGTCAGTGTTGTGGTACATCACCAAACAAGGAGCAACCAGGTCTTACCCTTTGTGTCAAGAGGCCATGAGGCTGTGCCAGTGGGTGATTTCTTTCATCAGCTTTCTCGTAGCAACGTACATTTGGGGAAGTCAAACATCCTGGCAGACAGACTCAGCAGGACCATTCTGATGCCTCATGAGAAGTCCCTGAAGCCTTCTGTGGCAAATATGATCTTCCAAGATGGGGGTCAACCTTGCTGCGATCTTTTTGTGTCCCCCTCCAACACCAAGAGCAGTGAGTTTTTCAAAGGTGAAAGTGCAACTGGTGGCCATTTCCAATTTTTACAGAGGGGAAAATACCTTTTCTCTAGCTTCATCCACATTGTGCAAGGCCTTCTTAAAAGGTACCTGTCTCCTTCATCCTCCTATTAAGGAATCTGTGGCCCCCTGGGATCTCACCTTAGTTTTACAGGCTTTAGTCCCCCCCTCCCTGCTTCGAGCCTTCAGCTAAGGTAGATTTAATGTTTCTGACCTGGAAAACCATCTTCTCGGTGGCCATTACTTCTTCCAAAAGTGTATCTGATTAAAGGCTTTGTCTTGCAATACTCCATATTTGATTTTTTTCACAAGGACAGAATTACTTTGCGTACTAACCCTTCCTTTCTGCACAAGGTCACTTCTGAGGCTAACATAAACCAAGTTATCAACCTGCCTATCTCCTTCCTTAATTTTCAAAACAGGAGGTATCAGCTTCGTACATTGGACGTATGTAGACACTTTGTTTCTATTTGCTTAGAACCAAAATTCTGAGGCAGCATGATCAACTTTTCATTTCCTTTTCTACTGGTCGAAATTGCTCATTGATGAAATTTGTGGAGATGGTACTTAGTCATACCATCATACCTTTATATCGCATTGCAAACTAGACATTTATTTCCAGGAACAGTGCCTATTCAGGCTCTGCAATGCTCTGGAATATCCTTCCTTGAGGGCCCTTTAAGTTCTTCTGTAGCTGGGGATTTTATCCCACAGGTCGAAGAGCAAATGAAGGCCAGAACATTAGATAAAGAAGTTATGTACTCACCATGATGTTCCATCTTTGTTGTTACCTCTCATTTACTTTTCATTCTTCCCTCCCTCCATCCCACTGCCTGTTGAAGGACCTGACAGAATTTATTTGGACAAATACTTCATTACTGTTTGAGCTTCTGAAGTATTCCTTTCTGACTTGCCCTGTTGTCTTTAGGCAATTTCTGTCTACTTGTATGATTATATGATATATCATGGTGCAGCAAACTCGATCTGAGAGATTTGGAGGAGAGGAGCATTATGGGTAGGGGAGGAACTCTGATGTCAGAGCCAGGAGCTTTGGTATATGGCCGATTTGGATCTTCTGCTCGGATCTGAGACCCACAGGTTGAATAGCAAATGAGAGGCAACAACACAGATGGAACGTTATGGTGAGTACATAACTTCTTTTTTTTTTTTTTTTTTTTTTTTTTTTGCATTCTATTCCCCTATCATTTTTAAAGGTTTTGCTAAGAGTTTGCCTGTAATGCCACATTGTCTTCATACAGCAACTTTGTTGATTTGTCCCCTCCGACCTGTTTGCTGATGTAGTCCATCACCAGTATGAACATCAGTGGGCTCGGAGCTTAAACCCTGATGCATACCCACTCCCACTGGGAGCCCCTTTGTTAGACTGAACACTCTTTGTTTGTACTTGAGTCATTAGGTCTTTGTACATAGCCTGCACTAATTCTACCAATGTTTCTGGGACTTCAAACCACCACAGGGCTGCCTAAATCAGCTTTATTGGGACCTTGTCATATGCTTACTTCAAGTCTAGGAATGCTCAGTTGGACACTTTGCTCATCTGTAGCTTCTTCTCAGCTATCTGTCTCTCAGCAAATGTTGGGCCTGTTATGCTGCATCCTGCTCTAACTCTGAATTCCTCATCTCCCATCTTACCTTCTACTACTCTATTTATTCATTTATCAGTCATCCACTCCAGAATTTCCATGTATTGGGAAAAGAGTTTGATACTTCTGTACTGCCCATAGTTGTGGATGTCCCCTTTGTTCTTGTGCAAAGGTACTAATATGCCTATTCTCCAGTCATATGGGATATGTCTTTCCCTCCATACTGCTATAAATACCCTTGGGAGCCTTTTCTCCACTCTCACCCAATATATGCTGTGACCTCATCTGAGCATGCTGCTTTCCCTGACTTCATTTTCCTTAGTACTGTTCTTCTAAGTTCTGCTCCTCCTCCTCTTTCATTATCTGCTGTGTCTTAAGCAGTACAGCTTCTATGGGTTTTTTTCATTCAGAAGCTGCTGAAAGTACTCCTTCCATCTGCCTTTGATTTCCTGTGGGCTGGTGGGCAGGTTGTTGCTGGCATCCTCTACGAAGGGTGTTTGACTATCTTCTTTATCTTTGCCTTGCAACCTGAGAATATTTGTGCCATCTACAGAGTCACTTTAGAAACGGGTTGAGCGCATCAGATGGTTTGTTCTTTGCTATTGCAAATCCTCTCTCTGCCAGTTTGTTTGCAAACCAGTATTCCTTCTTAGCCTGGTCTGTCTTTTCTATCTCAAGAAACAAACAAAAGTCTTAGCTGCCAAAGGTGGCTCAGGATAAAATAATCAAACACAGCAATAGTCCAAAGCACACCACCATAGTATTCACTTTTGAAGTCTTTGTCAAAACCAAGATCAAGATGCTTTAATAAATATAAAAAAAGTAAAGAGCTTTTCTTCTCTACGATAAGCGCTTTCTGCCATAGCCTTCATCAGATCGTTATCATTATGGCTCTCAATTTCATGAATTAAATGAAAGTTGACCGATCCGTGAATATCATCTGCGCCAGCACCTCTTTTGCAACCAATGACTTATACCCAACCAGACAACAAAAGAACTGGCAAACCTCCATCTTCAGCCAATAGTGAGACGTCTCCCTTTTAGAATAGGCTTTAGCGGAACTACCGCATTCAAACCAGGATGCCGATCTGCTCTCAAATTTATAATCCAGTTTACTTCACTAGTTTCTGTGCGATTCTGGATATTCCCACCTCTATTTTCTTCATATATGCATTCAGTCACTTTAAAGTTAAAAGAATATGTCTGATTACACAGGATATGATTAGCTAAAGCATTTCTTTTGTCTTTGTAATTAATGTCCCCTCATGTGATGTAAAATCCTGTCCTTAAAGCGCTGATCAGTTTTTCCAACATAATAAGCAGTGCACTTTGAACAAGTAGCTAAATAGGCCAGATGTCTGGTGTTGCAAGTGGCACTAAGTCAGAAAGAATGTTCTCTGCCAGTAATAGGATGCTGAAAAAAGTTAGTACTATCAATCAGTGGGCAGGCTTTACATTTCCCACATCTAAAGGTTCCTTTCTTTACAGTTAGTTTGGAAAGCCATCCTTTTGCAAATTAACCTCTTAATGTTGTTTTATTCTTAAGGACAAACCTTGGTGTGTCTCCTACTATTCTTTTTCATCCTCTGTCAATATTGTCCAGAATTTCTTTATTGCACTGCATACCTGCACTGAATCTATACTATAGGCAAGTAAACAACTGAGTGTTTCTTGCTTAGAACCTTGCTTGTTTCCTTCTATTCTTTTTCTGGTCTTTCTTTTGAAAAGTAGGAATGTCATTTGTTTTTCCTCATGCACCTCACGTGCGATTTTATCATGGTGTCCCTTTTAGTGTATCCCCTTTCTTGAAGGTGCTGTTGCAATTTAACTTGTTCTTTCTCAAAATTGTCATCTTTCGTACACAGTCTTGAAATGCGTATCCTCTGACTCTCCATGATATTCTTGTATACAAATCGGGGTGAATGCTGTTCCTATGCAAATAGTGATTTCTCCATGTGTTTTTCCTATGCATCAGTGTCTCCAGACCTTGTGTCCCATCCAAATTCAACTTGACATCTAGGAACTCGATCTCTTCCTTGGAGGAATTCATGGTAAATTTTAGAAAGTTGGTTGTACGGTTTAGGTATTCCGTGAACAGCAAAAGTTGATCTTGACTTCCTTTCCATAGAATAAAGATGTCATCCACAAAAAGCCAGGTGGTTTACCCAAGGATTACTATAGGTTCATAGGTAGATACTAGGCTATCTGCCCTAAGGCATTTATAAGCCTAGCCCGAGTGTATTTGGCTTTCGCCTCCCAATTAGATTAGCCTACTGTGCCTCTGTATAGTAGGTCACAGAAAGTAGCCCTTTAAGATTAAGAAAGTAGCCCTTTAAGTTTAGTTAACTGCACCTCTGTCAAGCAGGGACACAGAAGAGATCCCAGGGGTGAATTTGCGATCTCCCATCCACGCGTCCAGATTTTGCTTGAAAAGGGTCAGCGAGGGGCTATGTCTAACATGAATTGGGATTCTATTCCAGAGTGAGGGGAGCCTCTGGGAAATTAATCTGTCCCTCCAGCATGTTCTATTTATTTTTGTGCTGAGATTGAAGTCCCTGGAGCGGGTAGCTCTAACGGATTTGGATTTTTTGAGGTGGAGCATGTCCATTAATTCTGGGTTAGACATGGCTTTGTACGTCAGGCATAGATCGCCTCTGAGTAGGCGGTAAGCAACTGAGTAGAGCTGGAGTTTCTTTAGTCGAGCTGCATAGGACATCTGTTTGAGGCCCATGATCCTCCTGGTGAGGTACTTTTGGGGTCTCTCCAGTTGCTGCAGGTGTCGGGTAAGGTACATCCCAAAAGGGGCATTGTATTCAATTATGGGCCTGATGAGTAGAGTGGCACAGTGACCTCTCTTGATCTAGATGCGAACCCTTTCGTGATAAGGTGGGCTATATAGAAGGTCTTTCTAACCACTTTGGCAACATGATTGTCAAAGGAGAGATTACTATCTATGTGGGTCCCCAAATCCCTAATTACTTCTTCCGTACTTAATGGATTACCACCTATGTGGTAATTTGTGGGCACTTTTTCCCAAAGGGGATGACTATGCACTTTTTAGCATTTAGCTTGAGGCCGTGGCTCTGGCACCAAGCATCCGTCTCCGTGAGACCCTTTTGGAGGATGCTTGTGTCAGCCGGAGAGTCGATTATGGCACCCAGTTTGCAGTCATCTGCGAACTTTGTCAGCCATAGTCCCCCCGTGTTAGCCTGTACCTCAGAGAAGTATATACCGAATAAGAGGGGTCCCAGAACTGAGCCTTGTGGGACGCCACTTGTAACTGGTTTGGATTCGGACGTGGCTCCTGCAATTCTGACCATGTGGGTTCTATCCCTGAGCCAGTTTGCAACCCATCTTGTGACATAGGGGTTGATATTTAAGCTGGTAAGCTTATTTATGATGCCCGAGTGGGGTATTGTGTCAAAGGCTTTTGCGAGGTCCAGGTAGGCTGTGTGGACTACCTTGCCCTCATCTATGGCTTTGGTAACTGTTTCAAAGAAATCAGCTAGGTTTAAGAGGCAAGATCTGCCCTTAAAGCCAAATTGGGTAGGGTCCAGTGTCTGGAGGTTCCCAATGTCATTGTTTATGAGTTCCATGATAATACGCTCCATAGCTTTACAGACCAGACTAGTCAGGCTTATGGGGCGATAGTTCCCGGGGTCCGTTGTGGTGCCACCTTTGTGGTGTGGGACCACTGTAGCTGTACGCCATTCTTTGGGTACATATCCTGTAGTAAGGCTAAGTTTGAACAGTGACTTAATGTGAGGGTTCAGTTCTTCTTGGAGCTCATGTAAGACGCAACCTGGGACACCGTCTGGTCCCATAGATGCTGTGTTTTTTTGCTTTGGAGAGGGCAGCTTTCACATGTGCATCTGTGATGTCAGGGAGGTTACATTCTGTTGGGATAGGCATTTGCTTCTTTGGGGGGGAAGGGGGGAGAAGTTAGCACTAAACCTGTCTGCCAGTATGTTGGCTATGTCTGTAGGTTTGGTATATTTTGTACCATTATGCATCAATTCAGAGCATATCTGGGAGTTTCCACCCATATTCTTGACATAACTAAAGAAGGCCTTGTGATTATCTTTAGTGTCTAGGGCAATTTTTCTTTCGAAGCTGGCCTTAGATGATTTTATGAGGGATAGTAGTTTCTTGCTAATACTGATCAGAGATGCCTTCCCTTTTTGGGATTTTGCTCTATCATGTAGTAGCTTCCTCCTTCTGTTGTATAGCTTATTTGTGGCTGGGGTCCACCAGACAGGTCTCCTGTTTTTGGAGGAGTGAGCTTTGGTTTTATTTGGGATAGCACGATCCATGCATTCCTGCAGGTGCTCATAGAATGCATATGCAAAGGATTCTGCAGATTGGGCAGTATTATCCTCTGGCCCAGGGGCTTTGAAGGATTCCACCTCAGTCTTGAGAAGTGTGAAGTTAGCTTTTGAGAAATTTTTTACAGTGGTTTCCTTGGCTGGGGGTGGGGACGGGATATGGATGTCCAGGGAAATTAGTTTATGGTCTGATCTTACCAATGAGGGGTTTACTTCTGGTGTGGAACATAGAGTCCCCATGTTGGTGATGACCAGGTCCAATATGTTGTCCCCTCTTGTGGGAGTGGTGACCAGTTGTTCCATAGCATTGGAGTTTATAAATTCAAGAAACCGTTGGGCGAGGGTGTTTGGGCTTGAGTAGTTTTCCCAGTCAATGTTTGGGTAGTTGAAGTCACCCAATAACATGGTATTTGGAGAGACCTTCATATTCTCCAATGTACTCAGGAATGCCAAGTGGGGTTCCTGTAAGCGGGATGGTGATCTGTAGCAGGCTACAAACTGAAAGGCAGTTTTGCCCACTGTTAGTTGCACATGGATGGACTCCGATGCTTCGTGCAGTGCCACTAACCTGGAGGTGTAGGTATCTTTGATGAATATAGATACTCCCCCACCTTTTGTGCTTCGGTCTGAGTTTTGGAGCCGAAAAGCATGGTATGAGTTATAACCTGGTAGTGCTGGGGTGCTTTCGGGAGCCTTGAACCAGGTTTCTGTTACTGCACAGACATCAATTTTCTCCATACTGAGAAGAGCCTCGAGTGCGTGCATCTTGAGGTTTAGACTTCTGGCGTTGAGTAGCATTACCCTTAGTTTTTTTTATCCTTGGGTTGTCTATGGAGGTGGGTTTGTCCTCTGAGCCTTGCCTAAAAAAGGCACTATGGGGGTAGCAAGAGCCTTGGCCAGTATACAAAAGCCTAAGGGTGACAGGTGCAAGCCGTCCCTAGTGAAGCAATGTGGCTTGTCGAGTATGTCATCCCAGGCTGACAGACACTGGATCCCCTTTGAATGACACCAATACTTTAGCCAATTTTTGAAACTGATCATTTTGTCTTTATACTGTGGCATCATTCTTGGTGAGGGCAAGATGCTACTCAAGGTCAGGGTCATACCAGCCTGGGCTACATGATCAGAGAGCTCCTCTATGTCTCTTTTCATGTAGTCCAGGGAGGTACGTCTCTGGTCATTCACACCAGCATGGACAATAACGGAGTCATATTTGTACTTGCTTTGGAGTGACCTGAGTGCTTGTGTTATGTGGCGGATCCTGGCACCCGACAGGCAGCTTAAAGTGACCTTCTCCTTGTTCAGTCTGGTGAGCGGGACGTCAGTGTGCCGGACAATAGAGTCCCCTATAACAGGTGTATTTGGTGTGTTGTTTAGCCTTAAGGGCTGTGACTGTGAGGCACACTGACTTTGTGAAATATGTGATTCGTGGGTATTGTTGAGGGGTGGCTGTTGCTTGGATGTCTGCTTTGGAGGTCTTTGCTGCTTAGGCAGATTTTTATTTAGAGCCTCCGAGTATGTTTTTGTGTGTTTATGTGTTGGGTTTGCAGATGCAATAGGTCTATGTGAGACTGGGTTTGTGGTGCGGGTAGTTGCCTTTTCCTCCTGACTGACTGTGCCAGTCTTGGGTTGAGAGAGCTCTGCCTCCAGTTTGGCTGTGTAATTGCATCTCTCGCATGTATTAGTTTGTTGGAAGGAGGAGAGGGTTGTCTGTGTACATAAGGCAATTGTAACATTGCCTCAAAATTCCCAGATTCACCAGCTGGATTGGAGAACAAGTGCTGAGCATGAATAAGCAAATTTAAGTGCTAAAACTAAGAATCTGTATCTGCACTAGATGAGTTACAGGACAGAACCAAGTGCAAATGCAGGCTTTCAAATCAGAAAGTTGAGAGATGGAAGATTGCCCAAATGACCAACAACTACAAATTCTGGACCAGAACCACACCCTATGTGGTAGACAGGTTACCTAGTGCTTACCACTCCCACTGATGAGCTAGAAGGCTTCCCTCCAACACAGAAAGGCTTGGGGGGCTCAGAAGTTTACAAACAGTCCTGGATACAGCAAATCTGTATCTGGAACACTAGTTACAGGAAAGGTAGGAAACAGGCTTAGTTTTTTTTTTTTTTTTTTTTTGTTAGAAAAGTAGCAAAAACAGTAGTAAAAACAATTCACATCCAGTGCAGGCTAGCACACTTGCGTATGTAGCAATAATAGTAATAGACCACACACGGTTTGAAAAATGCAATTAAATTAAAAAGGACTAAAAGCAAGTGCAGAAAGAGTTTATTAGGTAGAATGCGGTAAAGAGATGGGACTGGGGGAGTGTCCTAGATCAAATCTACAGTGAGGAGTGCACTGCAAAAGCCACCAAATTTAAGCTACAAACCAAAGACTGGGGGGGGGGGTGGAGAAAACAATTTGAACAGAGATGTGTGCAACCACTAGGAGTAGAAACTATAAAACCAAAAAAATATATTCAGCTCTGTATATTTGCAGATCAGTCTCTCAGAGCAGTGTGACAACAAATAATTACAGATATCTAAGCAACAATTAAACTCTATAATAAAGAAAAATATACTCAGCTCTCTGTATATTTGCAGATAATCTTGTAAGGCTGTCTCTCAGAGCACAGGTTCCAGTTTAACCATCATTCAGTACTCTCTGTTTCTCCCACTGCACTAGAACTAAGTTGGAATAACTGTTGGCACAGAGGGTGCCCATTGCAACCCCCAATATCTACCAATATCATTCATTCCCATATAGGAAAACATTACTTTCTAAGATCAATTCAAGTAGAGAGCTTAATAGATCAATGTTAACATCTGTCGAGGAAACAAGTTTTTGATAGCTTCTGTACCATATGTATTGGGTATGACAGTAAAGAGACTGTTGATATCCATCTTCACTAACAGCAAGCCCGAGAAGTAATTTATTCAATTTAATTTGGAATATAGCATCTTTAAAAAGCTGTCTGTGTCTTTTAAGACTGTAGTAGCTTGTGGCAATACTAACTCCTCTTCTACAAACATAGACAGAGGTTCTGTGATCCATCCTCTCACTGCCACTATGGGACGCATTGGGGATTGTCTTTATTCTTGTGATTTTTGTGTTTGCCACTGATAGATGGAACAATGGGATGGGCCACCTCAAAGAAATCCTATAATTCTTTACTTAATCGTCCATCCATTAACATCTCATACAAAGTTCCTTGTAGCCGTTTGATCATTCTTTCCACTTCATTCTTGCTGATTTTCTTTTAGGTCTGTGCATTACTCAGCATGTCTTTCATTTTATCCCTATACGTAGAGGAGTTCTTGACTACTATGGCTCCATCCTTATCGGCTGGTTTAATCATGGTATCTGTCCATTAGTTCTTTAGGTGCTGTATATACTAGCTCTAATCCCTTAATTCTGTTCTTTACCTTGGATGTGTATTAACCTGGGATATTGCTGAGCTTGTGTCTGTTTGGCTTGCAGGCTTTTCCTGTTTTCTTAAATTCCAAACTTTGTGATAAGAAGCTGATGGTGTGAGCTGCAGACAGCTCAGCATCTTATTTTTGCTGACTGTATAGAACTCTTTCAGCACTGACTAAACGTTATATAATGATTTTGATTTTGGTATTGACCATCTGGTGAAATACGTATGTGAAGTCATCACTTAGGTTATTGAAAGAGGATGTTTGCTATGACCTGTGAATTATCTTGGCAGAACTCTACTAATCTACGTCCTGCTCTTTCATACTCCAAGGCCAAATTTGCTCATTGTTACAGTTATACGTTGACTACCAGCTTTAGCATTCTAGTCAGTTGTGATGAATGTCATGTCTTTTTGATGGTGTTTCCGGATGGTGCTGCAGGTCCTTGTAAAACTAGCACGCTTTCTCCTCTTCAGCAACTGTCGTCGGATCATAAAAGTGTTGCCTCGAAGTCTGATGAAGATCCTTACAGTATCATTACATCTGTTATTTACTAGATCATATAAATATGGGGAGATTCCTCAAGACTGGAGGTATGCACTTGTAAAACCGGTCTTTAAGAGAAAGGGGATTAGAACAAACCCATAGTTAGACAGATCCATAATTCCACTTTCATCCATCCACAAACCCTTTTTCCAGTTTTTGCACATGGGGTTGGGGTATCACTTCACCAATGACAATCATCTAGAGCCAAGGTTTATACTGCTGGGTGGCTAGCCCGACCGCTGTAGTTCTTCCACACCACACATTTGCATGCACGGACACCTGTAGCCAATTTAGTGTATCCATTCCACATACTGCATATCTTTGAAATGTAGGAGGAAACTGGAGCAGGCCCAGGGAGGACATGCACACTCCACACAGAGAAGGTACCAGAGCTGAGAATTGAACTGGGGAAACCTCTTGCTGTGAGGTGACAACATGTTGTGGAAAAATAATGGGAGAAAGTTATATTGAATAAATTGTCAGAACTGGAAGGGTTGGGACTTGAAACCATATATCAGCATGCATATGTTGAAAATAGTTCTATTATCACCTGAACATGGTGTTCTATAACTTAACAGTTATGAATGAAATGAATGAAAAATTGTGCTGTGATGCAATTTCAATAGATTTCATTTCAACATTTGATAGGGTCATACACAAAATCAATAAATTAGTCGCTGTGGTGACTAGGTGTTGAATGTACTCTTGATAAGATGGATAGCTGCATGGCTTACACACAGGACATGGCAAGTATCATAGAGAAACTGGACAAGTGAAATTGGAGGTTACAATCTTGGTGTTCCATAGGGCTCTGTCCTAGGCCCATACTTGTTTGGGTTGTGTTTTTATGGTCTGTCTTTTTCATCAGAGGTGTTATATAGTGAGTATGCAGATGACTTGAAAATGGGATGTCTGATTACATCTGTCACAGATAGGGTATGCCTGCAACAGAACTTGACTAAGTTGACCATTTGGATATAGGAGAATAATATGCTGCTAAATACATCAAAAACTAAGCATGTGAGATTTGGAAGACATAAAATTGAAATCTGAATATTTAATACAGCCCACAGTGATTTGAAAGTGAGAATTCATTTAAGGACGTGGGTATGTAGGTAAATCCAGCTTTGAGTTTTTCTATTCATATCAAATTGGTTAGTTATACCTATATAACTATAAATTGTATGGAAAGACTTATAAAGTCTACGAAATCAGAACTGATGAAGTCAGTGTTGGTTAAGTTAGACCCGAGCATGAGTAAACTGAAAAGAGTACAGCGGAAATATACCAAGGGCATCCATGGAATTGAAAATTTAAGTTATTATAAAAGTCTAAAATATCTGAACTTGTGATATTTAAGAGGAGATCTTATTTAGGTGTTTAGGGCACTTGGAGACCATTACCATTGTTGTCGCCTCACAGTAAGACGTTGTCCTGTTAGATTCTCAGCTAGAGCGTCTTCTGTGTGGAGACATGCGTGAATGGGCGTACCTTCGTTGAAGGTTGTGCGTCAGGGCCGGCAACTCTGCACGTAAAAATCTACTGCCAATCATTAGCCGACCGGAGTTCCACTGGTGGCGACCCCTAACCAGTAAAAGCCGAAAGACACAACAACCTTTGTGAATGTTTGAAGTTATCAAAAAGTAGTAGAGAATCATCAGGCAGCCCATGTAGAAGATTCTGTGGAAATGAGAAGTGTACTAATTGGTTCTTTGAGAGAGTAACTGATGCATGAAATAGACCACCAAATTCCATTAAAGCAAGCACTAATTTAGATATTTTTTAAGAACAGACTGGACACTATTTATGGGAACAACTGTTTTTGTATATTGGCAGTCTAGAAGGGCATTATTGCCTGTGCTTGAAATATTTGTATGTTATGTTCTCACTGTGGTCAAGCACCAGTTTTGACAACCTTTCATTAACTGAGGACCACTTCAGTTCTTCTGTGGGATTCTTGTCCACAGTAGGTTTGATGATTGTCGGATGTGTAATGATCCATTCAAGTCCATTTAGGTCATTCATTTTCATGATGTCCATGTTCATTCTTAACTGCGATAGTGGCCATTTGAAGAATGAGCTCTGTGCAGACTGCTATTTGCGCACAGGGATTTGATTTTTATGCTCTCCATTTATGTAAATTGTGACTTCAGACAAATAATTTAACAGTTCAGGGCACCTAGGTCAAGTGATCTGAGAAAATAAATTTGCGTCTGGTCATGTTAAGCATTCAGCAGAATAGTGAAATAGATACAGTAGCGTATCTAAGTTTAAAAGTTAATGGCTTTAGCCTCAAAATATAGTTAGTGTAATTTGTTTATGCCAAATCTTATTCGATGTTGAAAACTGCAACACTCTAGCCTTCCTTCATATACCTTATGCCTTTTACAGGGTTTGTATGCTATTGTGGAGCTGGAAAGTATTGAGACTCGAAAGAAAGTACTGTCTGAACAGCACTGTATTAATGGACAAAAGTTGCGAGTGAAACCGCGAGAACAGAAAGAATTCAGGTACATTCCAAAGAAAAACCAAGGCACTCCAAAAGGCCAGATGTTAAATCAGTTGGAACTGTCCCAAGCACTCTGCAAGGCTAATGATGTAAGTGATTTGCTTTCAGGTTTGTACAGGATTTATACATTGACTAATGGAAGTGTGTCAGTACATTAATCGCATTTTCCGTAAAGCCTAATGTAACAAAAATGTTTTACCAGAATCACTTTTCGCAAATGCTGAAGAAAATTTTATTTGTAGAGTGCAAGCCTCCCTTCACTCCCCAAAACTTAAATGTACCTACTCTGAGGTTGCACAACAGTAGAGGAAAGGGATTCTCCATTGTCTCTGAAAGTGTGTTTGATAAAACATTTTCTCTGAATCAGTATTCAAGGAAATTTCACGTTGATGTAGTGACACACTTTTGCCCTAATACATGACTGAGTTCAATTAATCTGTACATTTTTTTTCTGGCAAGGAAGATAAGTAAAGTATATAATATACTAGCTTTATATCTTTATTCCATGAGAACTGTTGCAGTTGTGTAAAACATTGCTTTCTGCAAGCATATGTTTTGCCAAACCTAATTTTTCTAGTACTTGGAGGTGCCCCTTTTCTATGTTAGTCCTTGATGATTTCTTTTCTTTGTTTTTTTTTTTTTTTTGGGTGTGTACTGCATCTAAAGTTGCCAGTACGTTGTAATATCTTAACTTCTTACTACTTCGGAAGCAGTGTGTGTTCTTTGTATGGATTATGGATTACTGTTGTAGAATTCCTGATATACGAGAACAGTCCCAAATGGCCAGCCACACATATGGCCTGACTGCCATAGCTTTGTGGACATACTAGCCTGGGTCAGCTCTTCATTGTGCAAAGACGCACTCTTGCATCCTTGATAAGAGGAGGTCATCCCATGCTACCTTCAGATATTTTTACTGCAGATGTTTATGTACCACAGTGAAAAATGTTGTGATGCTTGGTCTGGCAGTGGTCCCAGAGCTTCACTGAGAAATCTATGAACAGTTATCTTTTTTTCAATTCTGCTGTTTGAATAAATGCTGGCTTGTTGCATTTGCTTGTGAAGTTTCTAGGGGAAACTGAGCCGCCTTCTTGGGGCATGCCTCATGCAGGTCTGAAAACTCTCTGTTGTGTTGCAGACATCAGATCTCTGGTAAAGATTCACATTTTCAATTCCTGTTTAGCTCTGGAAAGTGTCATCATTTGGTTAATTGCCAAATTTGTGCATGTTTTACCAGGAAAAAGAAGGAAAAAATAGAGAAGTAGGGAAATTACTCTGCAAGCATGGGTCACATAGTAAAAATTGGAAAGCCCTTATGCAGTTATCTGAAAATTCATTGGTGTATTTAGGGGAAACCCTTCCCCTTAAGAAGGTGCCCATAAAAATAATACTTCCACAAATGAGGTCAAGGAAGAGAGAGGATCCTAAAGAAGTTCATAGGTAAGTACTAGACAGTCAGTTTGCAGGCTATTACATGCCTAGCTAATAATCGGGCAGTGACCAAAGGCATGCTAAAGTGCGGAAAAATGCACTTCAACTCCAGAGGCCATTGGATGCCACAACCAGTCAGTTTGTTATCCAGTCTCTGGTGATGGTGCATTACACTTCTGCCAGTTTTCGCTCGACTGCTTTGGGGACAGATATGGAGATAACAGCTAACATGTCTGCTCGGGCTTTGCACCAGAGTTTTGGCACCCCTAAAGTTATAATCTCATCTCAGTAGTTAATGGGGGGGGGGTGTAAGCCTACCAGCTTTGAGCTACCAGAGCCTAGGCCAGATATGCTATAGAGTTAGATAGACTAGCTAAGAAAAAGCCTTTGCAATTCTGTTTAAGTCCCTCTCCCCAGAGACATAAATATTAGAATACAGTAGGCAGCCCACATCTGCATCCTTCCAGGATTAAGCATTTTTGTCAAACCTGATTATACAGCATTTTAAGAAATTGACAGAACTGTTGAGAGTTTACTTGTGTGCCACTTTCTGCCAAACGCTCCCTAGTGAAAGGGAGAGCTTCCCCAGCCACACATTCTAAATCTTCCTCAGTGGGTAAGGAATACATGGATTATGCTGTTATGCAGTCTATCCTTCTGGGATAGGTCTCTCATGAAAAGCCACCATCGTATGTCCTCCACTGAAAGATCAATGTATCTGTGCATCATAGGGTACACAGGTCCACAGCTTTACTTTAGCTTAGCTAGCAGCCTACTACTACAAAATCTTTGATTAAATGCCCTGTCACCTGCCCATTTATTTACTAAATTCTTAAACATTGTGATACTGGTTGTCTGTCTGAATAGCCACCCAAATGCGTCTCTTGCAGCATTGCTATTTGCATTCTGCATTTCTTAATATAATTCAGTACTCTGTCCTTTTCTTCTGTACATGTAAGGCCATTCACGTTCCATGATAGTATAGACAGCATAGCCATCATGATGAAGAGCTATTGTTCATCACTTTTTTGTGTGTGTATTTCCAGCTTTTGTATTGTATACATATACTAATGTTTGGCAGACTGATCTTTTGTACAGTTGATGTCCTTCTAGTCCAGTGTTGCAGTATTCTACTTGTGAGTTTACCCTTCTTCCTCTCCAGTTCATCCTGCCAGGTTTTCAGAGATTTTTAGTCTCGGTGCATCAGACGTCTGACATGGCTGCAGGAATGTGGGCCATAAAAGTGACGTCTGCCTACTTCATCAGCTGCTCCCCTCTCAGCCATACCCCAGTATGTAGCCAATGTCAGTTTGGCTGATGATCCGGCATATGCCAGTGTAGATAAAGTGGGTGTCTGAGGAAGCCGCACAATCCCGAGCAGACATGTCCACAGAGGATGTACCAGTGCCTTCCTTAGACTTTGGTGGGAACCAGCATTCACTCTTGGCCCGTTGGAGTCCGTCTCTGCCATCCCAATGCCTGAGCCTAGGCCTATCTCTAGCCAGACACCTGCTAGGCCTTTAAAGAAAAAACAGAAAACAAGACACCATACTCCGGCCTCTGAAAGCAGGCCTTCAGCCAGAGTTTGTTTAATGCCTTTATGGCCCGTAAGCCTTCTGTAGAAGCCTCTGCTACTGCTCCTCCCCTCCTAAGTCGCAGACCTCCCATACCTGAAAGGAGGGTAGATCAGCCCGAAGAAGAGGAATTCTCTGAGGACTCTTTCATCCTCCTCCCAGATCTCATCCCCCCCTGGGATATGGATCTCCTGAGGAGGGCTCAGTTGAACCTGACTCCCCTGTAGAGGATCTAACTTTTGAAGAAACTATTAATAAGATGAAAGACCACTTTAAGTGGCAATCCTTGGATATGACTGAAGTACAAAAGAGGTTTTATGACCTTATTCAAATGGACTCTCCCAGACCTTCTGCCATCCTTCCTATTCAACCTGCATTCCTAGATGCATTTACTTCAGTCTTTATTAACCCGGATTCTCAACCTCCAGTAAAGCAGACAGACTCTGTGAAGTCCCTGAGATGGAAAAAAATTCTCTTTTAAGTGCCCTCCTGCTGATCCTGCCACTATCTCCACCTCTATGGATAGGGCCTCCAAGCTCCTTCCTACCTTCCCTGCTTATAAGGACAGCAAGACTATGGAGTGGTTGGGAAAGAAAATCTACACCTCTGCTACCCTCTCATTTAGAACCACCAACTACCAAACTCATATGACCAAATACTCCTTAGCTGTGCTGAACAAAGCCGCTAAGGATTTAGATGACATCCCTGACTGTTCAGCAAAAGCTTCCTTGTCTTCCCTGATAGCCCTCATTTCTCAAGTGAGTAGACACTCCTTAAGATGCAGCTGAAGCCTCAGCCAGGTTGGCTGCATCAGCTTCAGTGTTAAGAATGTACTCGTGGCTGTGACTTCAGCCCTCTCAGATGACTTCAGGGCCAAACTTCTTGATGCACTTTTGGATCATTCAGCCCTTTCTGGTGCAAAAGTCACTGATCTGTTTAAATCCTTGCAACAGAAAGGAAAAGCATTACAGAACCTAAAACACCCCCTAGTCTCACCTATTCCAAAGTTCCATAGGAACTACCTGGCAAAGACACAGTTTATCAGGAAAACCTCCAGGATTGTAGCCCCCCCCCCCAATCTAGAAGACACCCTAGAAGACAACCTCCTCAGGCTAGGCCTTCTCAGTCTTCCAGCCAAAGGCCTCCCTTTCCTGATGGGGCAGGTAGTGTCTGACTACCTGCCACAATTTCACCCCCCCCCCACATCCATACCCCTATCTGCCCGTCTCTCTCACTGTCTCCCTGCATGGTCTCTCATTACCTCAGACAAGTGGGTACTGTCCATCATACAGAGTGGCTACTTCATGTCCTGGATCACCCCCCATCAAGACTGTGCATACCACAGCCTCCTCCCAGTCAACTACCCCTTCTCCAACAGCTTTTGCAAACCCTGCTACTACAGGGCACCATAGAACCAGTATCTACACAATCAAAAAAAGGATTCTACCCAGAATCTTTGTTACCCAGAAAGGAACGATCATGGAGGCCGATTCTAGACCTCTCGCGCATCAACCCTTTCCTAAAAGTTCGTACTTTCAGGGTGCTCACCCTTACCTACTCGCTTTCCACTCATCCTTCCTCAGGGTTTCATGGCAACCCTGGACATAAAGGATGCTTATCTTCACATACCTGTAAAGCCCACCTTCAGGAAATACCTCCGATTTCTGGCAGGCTCATCTCACTTTCAGTTCTGTGCCTTGCCCTTTGGGCTTTCTACTACCGCCAGGGTATTTACAAATGCCTGGCTCCAGTCATTGCCTACTGGAGGGAAAAAGGGATCCAGTTATTCCCTTACCTAGGCAACCTCCTAATTCAGGCAGAAGATGAGAAGACTCTTCTTTGTCACTCCCAGGACCCTCTGGTACTCCTACAGTCTCTAAGGTTCATGATAAACTTTCCAAAATCCCACCTCAAACCCACACAGGACATTGTCTTTCTGGGTTGCAGGATCAGGACAGACCTCATGAAGGCCCTCCTTCAAGCAGAAAAGGTGGTATCCCTCTCACACCACATTCTTGCTGCCCTACAATCAGCAGAATTGACTGCAAGACAATTTCTGAGACTTCTAGGTTACATAGCAGCTACCATTCCCATATTGCCCCTAGCAAGGATGCACATGAGGAAAGGTCAGTGGTACCTCCAGTTGGTGTGGACCTAGCACTCCCACCATCTAGAGTTCAGGATTCCCCTGCTTACATCAGGAACTGAGATGGTGGGTGGCGCAGGTAGCTCGGAACCCAGGACTTCCTCTACAAACACCCTGTCCCTCCCAGACCATGCACACAGATGCCTCATATCTGGGCTGGGGAGCAACTCTGGCGAAAAAGGAAAGTACAATATTTGTGGGCAGACACAAATGACATCACATAAATGTCAGCGAAATGCGAGCCATCCTCCTTGCTCTACAGGCCTTCCAACCCTACTTAGAACAGGGCCCTCTAAAGATATTCACAGACAACACCACAATCCTGAGGTATCCCAAAAAGCTGGTAGGGACCAAGTCCTGCCTTCTGTGCAAACTAGCTCTGCGGCCGTGGAAACTGGCTACCTCTCAGGGGATCACCCTTCAGGCTGCCTACATTCCATCCCTGCACAACTCCAAGGCAGATTACCTAAGCAGAACCATTCCACACAACCACAAATGGATGCTGCAATGAGATATTTTCCTGAATATAGTCCATAGGTGGGGTATTCCACAAATTGACCTGTTTGCCTCCTCCATAAACAAGCAACTTCCTGGCTACTGCACCAGGACACCAGACCCCAAGGCATTAGCAACAGATGCATTCTCGATAACCACCTGGAAGAAGAAATTCCTGTACCAAAAGGTGGATGGTCTTCCCAGAACCATTCTCAGGAGGAACCTGTATTCTTGGAAGTTTTTGGCTCTGGCCTGTCTGCATCCTGGGTTAGCCCTCTAGTAGATAAACTCATCAACCTTGTCTCCTGCCAGGCATGAAACGAAACTGATTCTGTAGAGCCCACCCTACCCTAAACATCTGGACAAGATCCTCGGTGCACCACTAGAGAGAACATTGGTCGAAGGGGATTCCAGGTAATCGCATGATTGTTGCGACAGCCACAAAAAAGGAGCTAGCTGAACAGAGCTCATCTGTCCATCCCCTAATGTAGAGTTTAAGGCTTTGAACAGATATGGAAAGTAAGTATATGCATCAGTGACCTTTGCTATAAGATTACTGAATTGCCTGACACATTTTACTAGGTTACAGTGGAACTTAATAAAGGAGCTTTCTAACTCTACCCATGGTCCATGTCAGCGAAGGAGATGAAAGCTTATTCTTCATGACTGGCCACCCTACAGTCCATCTCAAACACCCATGAGATTAATTTCTCACATGGCTGAAGGTTTCACATGGGCTGTGAGTGCAGGCATATCCATCAGGAGGCATGCTTGGATTTGCTTGTGTGACTTTGGGGAGCCCTATAAAGCATCCTTCATCAATACTGCTTTTGATGGATCCTGTCTTTTTGGGCCTAATGTTGGAGAGATGCTTTCCCATCGTGAACAAGTTAGAAAGAACCTGTATGGCATTGGGATCTTTTTTTTTTTTTTTTTTTTTTAACCCGCAGAGTTCCTTCTCCAGAAATCAATGGCATGGTAAGAAAATGTTGTTTCGGAAATCTTAAGGGCCTTTTCAAGATTCACTTGGAGATCCCCCCTTAGAGGCAGAGGGGGAAATTATTATAATAATGTAAAATGCACACACATGGCAGAGTGGGTCCGCAAAATCAAGGGTCTCGAGATTCTTTCTCGGACAGACCTTTCCAGCATTCCTGAAAGGTTGCCTGACTGCTCTTCTCTGGAGACAGTCGGCGAATGCTTGTGATGGCTATCCAGGCTATCGAGTGCAAACACAAAAGCTTCATGGGTGTAAAGAATCATGTCCAGAGGATATTTCATCCCCCTTTTACAAAATCCACCAAAGATTACAAAAAGTGGTCATGGTTCAGTCCATTCTACCATTGCTCCAGAAAGGCAACTGCATGTGCTGTATAGATCTGTAGGATATGTACTATTGCATAAAAATAAACAGACTATCCCGAAGATTCCTTTCATTTTTGGCTAAGTGCCAGTTATTATCAGATCAGAGCTCTGCCCTTTGGTCTCATCACATCCACCAGGATATTCACCAAATGCATGGCAGTGGTTGCAGCTCGACTGGCTTCTCACCTCATCAACCAGCCATCTGTTGATAATAGCCAGACACTACCTTCTTCAGTGACTCTTTCTGTAGGGATCACCGTTATTCTTGCAAAATCCAAACTTCAACCAGTGTAAGTCTTGGACACACTGAATCTTCAAGTGTTCTTACCACAGAGCAGAATTCTTATGCTACGATTACGTCAGTCAAATTCTGTCTCATAATTTCCCTCCAGCCAAACTGATTTTAAGAGCTCTGGGATCAATAGCTGCTGCAATCACATTAATACCAACGGCTCATTTTCATGTGATAATCCTTCAGTGGACTTTACAACTGCAATGGTCCATTCTATACAGTTGCAATGGTCCATTCTACACAAACCTGTACAATTTCCAATAAAACTGTCTAGGGTATGCAAGGACTCGTTACCATGGTGGATTCAATCCGACACTTGCCAGGGTTGACCTTTTATCCTCCTTCCACCCATCACCATGTTGACCATGGACACCTCCCAGTTTGGGTAGGTGGGGGGCATTACTTGGGATGAACTGTTCAAGCCATGTGGACCACACTAGAGAACAAATTGAAGGTAAATGTTCTGGAGATGAGAGCGGTCTTATTAGCGTTGCAGGCCACCCGGTACTCCCTTCCTCTGGGGACAGTTACTGTTCAGACTGACAGTATTTCAGTGGTTTACTTCATCAACATGCATAGGGGGTTTACATCATCAACATGCATAGGGGATCCAGAACTTACCTTCTTTGCTGAGAAGAAGTGAGAGTTTGACAATGGCCAATCTCATACAACCGCTTTCTTATAGTGACACACATTCCGGGTAAATCAAAAGTACTAGCAGAGAGTCTCAGCAGAACTGTTCTGATGCCTCATGAGTGGTCTCTTAGACAGTGGCAAACATTATCTTCCATCAGTGGGGTCAGCCTTGTTGCGACCTATTCGACTTTTCCCCTCAACAACAAGTGCAGCAGGTTTTTTGCTTTAATCCCCCCTCAGCTGTTGTAACCAAGTGATACTTTAGTCCACATTTCAGTCTCGAGTCTTCTTTATGATTATTAAAGTTTATCTGGCTGCCATTTCGAATTTTCACGTTGGACAAAATGCTTTCCCTTTGGCATCATCTAAGCTGTGTAAGGCATTTCTTAAGGGTACCTTTTTACTTAGGCTACCTATTAAGGACCATTATGCCCCCTTGGGATCTTACAATAGTTTTGCAGATTCTGACACGATCACCCTTTGGACCCTCTGCTAAAGTGGACCTCAGGTTTCTTTCTTGGAAAACAATTTTTCTCATAGACATAACTTTGGCAAGTTGAGTCTCTGAACTCCAAGTACTCTCTTCAAAACCGCTTTACTTGATCTTCCATAAGGACAGAGTTGCCTTGCATACAAATCCGTCTTTGTTAACCAAGGTTGCATCAGAGATGAACATCACTCGAGTCATCAGTTTGCCAGTTTTCTTCCCTAACTTTGAGAATAAAGAAGAATACATGCTGTATTCTATAAAATGTACATAGACGACTTTGTTTCTGTCTTCATATAATGAAGGAAATTAGACTGATAATTTATTCATTTCCTTTGTCAAAAACAAGTTGGGTAGCCCTGTCTCAGAAAAAAAAAATAGCCAAATGGATAACTGATTGATTGTATTTATCATGTGTACTCCTTAAAAGGTTTGACCTTACCATGGCTACATCATTGCTTTTTGGTCCAGAGCTTCCGTTGATGATATTTGTGTAGCTGCCACTTGATCAAAAGGTCATACCTTTGTGACTCATTATAAATTGGACATAATTTCCAGGAATAGAGCTGCATTTGGCTCTGCAGTACTCCGGAACATCCTTCCATGAGGGTGACACAAGGTTACTGTTGCTAAGGACTCTTCCATTCATTTAGCAACGAAAGAAAATGACAGTGTCCGATATTTAAGTTATGTACTTTAACATAATTATCCATCTGTTTTGTCCATTTTCATTCTTTCTCAACTTCCTTCCCCCTTGTCTGTGGGAATGACCTGATGGAGTTTGTCAGGAACCATTATTCCTGTTTGAGCCTCTGTTCTGTTACATCTGTTTCTATCAATATTACGGTTATGTTACATTTTTCAAACGCAGCTTAGAGGCAGCAAACTTGATCTGAGGTAAAGCAGTGTTCAGGGGCATTATGGGTAAAGGGATGAGCTAGACAGTCAGATCCTAGACTGCAAAAAAGTGGCCGAGTTGGATCAAAGGTAGGATCCAAGCCCCTTTGTTGAGGAAGAATGAAAATGGACAGCACAGATGCATAGTTATAGCAAGTACATAACTTAAATTTAAGGTTACTATGTTAAAGTGCATGCTACAGCCTGTGCTCCCTATTACACTGATTGTCATCTGTTCTTTTCTTATATCCCCTCCCAGTTATGAAAATAGCTTGTATGCTTTAAGAAAATTTTAACTTTTAGTCCTAAGAAAAAGTGCACTGGCTATCTTTAAATAAAACTAGTTTGTACACTGTTCTATTACCTGCATTAAAGTATTAATATTGCTAGGAAGGTTGTTAAAGTTTATTCACATCCCATGATTTCCGACATAATTTTTTTCACTGAACTGCTTGCCATTGTTCCTTTAAATTTTGCATTTCCCTCAGCAAGGAATACTCAGAATTCACAAGATTAACTGCTTGTATGTGCAGACAGTTTGTCTCCATGCCTGGAAATGTACTCAGCATTGAGACTTTGTAAATTTCACTAAGAAAAGAATGCACAGGTGCTCCCAGCTGCAGACATCTCGACTCCACTGAACATTTGCCAACAAACAAGCTAATATCTTTGCAGTTGTAAAAAGCTTAGCATTTTCATGGCTTTCATCATTTTGTCTTATTTTTTAAAGCCTACATGCTTAAAAAAAATTGTTTACAGCTTAAGCCAGAGGTAGTAATGTAGACATCCACCATTGTAAAATAAGAAAAATATTCTATTTCTGCATATAATATATAGTATAATGTACTTTTACAACCCACCTCCACCCCAACAGCCCAATATCACAGCATGTTAAACTTGTTTTTGTCCAGCCATTTTTTTTCTCTTGTACTGTAAAACCTATGTTTCTTTAAACTAAAAAAGTGCCTTGTTTACTTTGTCTGTAACACTTACAACAGTCACTGAAGGCCTCCCCACCTCCCCCATTTAAAATACCCCGACTGCACACTACACAAAACTGTTTTACTGTATGTAACATGCAATTTATATAATGAAATTATTTCTTTTATTTTTTTTTTTACAAATACTAATAGGAACAAATTTTTTACTTAGCCCCCCCCCCCTCTTGTAGTGTCCTCCTAAACATTAATGATATAAAGTAAGGTATATGCTTTACAGTCGAGCCACAAATTTAACAAAGTCAGCACCAGTCAAGTGGTTTTCAGCCACTTTTTCTTGCAAAACCATATTTCAACAAATGTAATAAAATGCTTTATAGTCTTTCATTTATTCACTAATTTCAGAGTTGCTGCTTTTCTTCCTATGCATGCATCCCTATCTCTCAACACCACACTATGGTTCATGTCCAAGGTACTACTTATCCTTCTATTCAACTCCTGTACTTTTTTTGTCTCTCAAGCTTTTTACTTTGGAACATTGGAAAAGTTTTCACTGGCAAAATCTCTCTATGAACCTTAACATCAGAAGATTGAGAAATAAGAGTCCCCTTCTGCTTGCTGACTCACCTTTTGTTGGGTAAATTTTATTTTCCTCCACAGTGTGTTCTGCATCAAAAATGAATGATCCCCAGGGGAAAAAACAAGCTGAAGACTGCTGGGTACAGCAGCTTGAATCTGGCACCTGCCTCTTGACATTCTATGATTGCTGAGATAATTTTACTTCTCTTCTACTTGGTATACAGTGAATGAATACTCATTTTCTATAAACGCTCTGCTGTCTTCAATTTTTAATATTTTGCCTTTCTGTCATAATTTTGTCAGGATGAACTCTTTCTGCTGGTATGATTACATCTTTAGTAATATAGGGCTTGGCTGCTTTTTCATGGCCAGGTTTGGAGCTCTTGATGAGCCATTTCAGTTAACAAATTCTGCTGTGGAATACCAGTCCAGTTGCTTAGTTATGTTTTCTTAAAATGATTACAGTCTGTCCCTTCCAGTTTCTCTAGTACAGCAAAAATCTCCGATTTTCTCTGTGTTGTGTCTTCTAATGCTATTTTTTTGAACAGTTCTTCTTGAGAAACCTCATATTTAGCCAACGTTTTCTTCATGTCCATCTCTTGATTTTTGCAATTTTGTCAGTTTATCTGAATATCTAGTTAAAGCTTCTGTTTTTTTTTTCTAGCCGTTTGCTGTTTGAATTGATGTATTCCTTCAATGTTTCATTTTTAACTACCTTGGCGTACATTTGATTTTATTTTTCCTTCTAAATTACTGGAAGCCATCTATTGAAACAAAGCTGAAGCTTTGACTGCTTTTAGCTGAACAGCTGCAGAATCCTTCCCAGACGGTGTTTTCTCTTCACCTTTTCAGATGATTTTCTTTCAGGTTTTCCAAGTTTATTCTTTGCTGGCATCCAGGCAGTGTATTTACTAGCCAGTAACTGAATTTTACCCCTAATGTTTCCACTGGTACTCCTTTTCCTCAGTTTTTTTTCAAACTGGGAGTGCTGAAGTTATGCTGTTTTTCATTGTGCAGCATCTTGGAAGTCCCACTTAATACCTTTTAGACTGTCTTGGTGCCCTCTAGGGCTAAATAGTTCTGTGGAGTTTAAAATACATGGTCTATTATATCCCTTTTATCCCCTCGGTGGCTCATTTTTTCTTTTATTGTTGCCAGATGTTTGCCTCCCCTCCACAAAAGCACACTGATCAACATCTGTCAGTTCTGGCAATACCTTTGTCATTCTTTTAGCTAGTACAGATATAAACACTGTATAATCATGGTGTAAAATTGAAATTGGCATATATGAAAACCTTTCAGAGCTTTATCACAGTCTTCCTTCCCAAATTCCAAGCTTTTATAGGACTAACATTTCTTCTGATGATTTCCTTGCTGATTGGTTATACATCACCATCTTACCTCTCAACCTCTTGGTGCAAGAAATCTGGACAAAGCCAGACAAAATGGGGGACAAAGGCCCAAAAATGGGAACATATTTTAAATATTGTTGTTATGATCTTAGAACATTGCTAGAGTAACAAGGTTTGTTTTAACATGCATTTTCTGAAGGATTTGAAATCTCTAGCTCAAGGTTCTCCAGTTTGATTCTCTGCTGGAGCGCCTTCTGTGTGGAGTCTGCATGTCCTCCCCGCGGTCGAGTGGCGTTCGAAAGACATGCGTGAATGGGCATGCCTTTGTTGAAGGCACCTCGGCACCATAAAAAAAAATCTACTGCCAATCATTAGCGGGCCGGAGTTCCGCTGTGGCGACCTCTAACTGGGAAAAGCCGACAGAAGAAGAAGAACTGAATGTCATTATTTAGTGACTTCACTCCTGAGATTGTCCCAGTGACTTGACAGAAAACCACAAATTTTATGATGTGCATACCAAAAATATGATGTACCCTCTTTTGTTATAATTTCCCCTTTTGTATTTTCCCCGATACAGACTCACTATTGCAAACCAATTTTCAGTCTCCACCCATAGGAAAATATTCCCTGCAAAAGGCTGATTATTTCTCCCCAAAATTTTCTTAAGTTGTGTAATAGCAGTGTTAGGTGGAGTGTAAATAAATGCTAGTATAATCCTCCTGCTTACCTGCCAGTAACTCCTTAATGTCACAGATCTGCCATTATTATATTTTTTCGTCTTCTGTCATTATTGGAACCCTTCTAAGAAACAATATTATCGCTCCCTTTTTCTTTGCCCTAGATATTGTACCGAAAGTTCACCCTGAAATCCATTCTTTGTCATATTCATATGCTTATTTCTATCCAAATGCCTGTAACAACATTGCTATTTGCTCCCTACATTTTTGATACAGTTCAGTACTCTGTATCTGTAAGGCCAAGTACATTCCATGGTAATATGGACAGAATACCCATTATGATAAAGCTGTTACTCCCACCTGCTGTACACGACTGCTGTTCTGAATGTATTACTTCCAACATTTATCTTAAATGCACTCTCAAATATTTTTGCCTGAGTGAGCTCTTACAGTATTGCTTCTTGTCATCTACATCTGAACTTGTGTCACATTCCTAAAAGTTTTTACTTAAGTTCAGTCCTGGGGCCGCTCTTGTTTGGCATCTACTTCTCTGAAGTACAGGTCAGCACTAAGGGACTCTGGCTAACAAAGTTCGCAGATGACTGCAAACTGGGAGCCATTATTGACTCCCCAAATGATGTGGCTATTCTACAAAAGGGCCTTACAGAAACAGATGCTTGGTGCCGGAGCCATGGGCTCAAGCTCAGTGCCAAGAAATGTATCGATGTTCTTTGTGTTTTACTGTTGCTGTAATCACATTTGGGTTATCTGCTTGCAGTAGCCCTCAGTTGGCCTTATTATCAAAGTCTTGGGTCCTGCGCTGGTTGCTGTCTCATCTTCGGTGACATCATGTAGTCAGGGATGTAAAGCATGCAGCCAACGCTTTTACATCAGTGTTTCTTGCCGTGCGGTGCCCGAAGCAGAAGCCGTTCGCAAGTGCCGGTCAGCCGACTCCTGAAATTTTCATTTTCGAGTTTCAGAACTGTTGAGGAAACTTTTTCTTGCTCTAAACCGATGTCAGTAAAAGTCAATAATTGTATTTATTGTTTAAAGCAAATACCTCATAAAGATTTTAATTTGTACTGTATTCCTTGCTTAGGCCCTAACCACGACGTATCTCGCTGTCGGTTTTGTTCATAGGTTAGTACTGGGCTAACTGTACTTGTGGACCACTTTAAGCCTAGCCAATTACCCCATGTGAGAATCAAACTCTGCACCTTTTGTTTGTAAGGTAAACACCATAACCATTATGCCAACCTCCAACCCACAACCTCCTGTGCCTTATTTAAACCATGAACTATTCGTCGTCAGTGCATTTTCGCTTCTAAATATTTTGGTACTCGGTTCAGTTATCCAGATATGTCTTCGGTAAGCCACTCGACTACCGACATTCCGAAAAAACGCAAAGATAAAGACAGAGACAGGCCGCCTAGGTCCAAAGCTGCCGACGACACTTCTCCTAAGCTAGTCGCCAGTTCGCTGGTACTCAGTGAGGTGCTTTCACAGCCCCTGATACCCACTACTTCAGATTTGCATGCTTCTACTGAGACCCATTCGGAGTCCTGTATGCTGCAAGATGCTTCAATTGTGGAACCTGCGGATATCTCTACCTTGGATGTGTCCGGAGCCACTGTGCAGGCACTGGCTTCTGAGGGTGTATTCAGGCCTACTGACTTGCATATTAAACCAACGCTGTCATCTTCTTCTTGTAGGCCTGAAACTCGAACCATGCCTAGAAAACCAATGCCCAGAAAACCAATGCCCAGACCACACGGTCAGGCCTCTATGCCTAAAAAACAAATAAGAATGGCTGAAGACCTTATTACTTTAATCAGGGGAAGCCAACCTTCCCCCTCTAAGAGACCTAGGACTGAATTTGCTTATGATTCTGAAATTTCTGTCTCCTCTGATGAACAGGATTTACCCTCCTCTATCTATGAGGATTCTGATGCAGAGGACTCTGTTCCCTCTGCTTCTCCCCCAGAGGATTTTTCTTTTGGTGAAACCTTGCATACTCTTAGGGAGCATTTTCACTGGGAAAGCCAGGATTACTCTGATTCCAAAAAGAGGCTTAGAGATTTCTTGCTTCTACCCCAGCACAGGCCTTTAGCTATCCCTCCTGTGCTGGACATTGTTGACGATGCCTTTTCAGAATCTAGCTTGGCCCCTGACTCTTTACCTCCTGCTCCCAGCAAACCTGATAGATATTACAGGGTTCCTGATTCTCACAAGTTCCTTTTTAAAAATCCTGCTGCGGATCCTGAGACCATTTCCCAGGGACCAAAGGGCATTAAGGCTACTACTGCTAAAAATCCTACCCCCTCTGATAAAGATTCCAGGGCCCTGGATAGATTGGGTAAGAAGGTCTACACCTCTGCAACCTTGGCCATCAGGGCCTTAAATTGCCAATTTCATATGTTAAAGTATCAGCAGCATATTATTGGATTGCTTAAGCAGAAAATGATGTTGATTCCTGATTGTGCTGAAAATAAGGATTTACAGGATTTAATGCATTCTGCTGAACAGGTTGGAAAACATACTTTGCAATGTGGTTTTGATTCACTAGAGGCATCTTGCAGGGCTGCTGTCACTGGGTCTGTACTTAGAAGGCATGCTTGGCTTAAGGAGCAATCTTTGCCAGATCATGTTAAAACTAAATTGCTGGATGCACCCTTAAATCAGGACCGCCTATTTGGCGACAAAGCAGAAGAAGTTCTCAAAAAGATGGAGGAAAAAGCTAAATCTATGCAAACTGTTAAAGCTTTCTTACAAGTGCAGCCTCCTAGATTTAGTAGGCATTGGCCCTCAAAATTGGTCTTTTCCCACCTCTTCCAGGCCTTCTCAGTTCAAACCCAGAACCAGCAGAACACCCAGGCTTCAGTCCCAGGGTACGCACAGGACTAAGCAGTGGGGGGCTTCCACTTCCAAATCAGGAAGTAGTAAGACTCCCCCCTATGGTAAGCTGTCTCAATGACTTAACTTTAAAACTTCCAAGCACTTCACAACTGACTGCTCCTTTAGGGGGAAAGATTGCTCTGCAAGCAAATAACTGGGAACTCATTACCCAGGACAAATGGGTTTTAAACATAGTTTCTCAAGGATACAGATTTGTCTTCCACGTTACCAACCCCAAGCAGTTGGCCAGATCTACCCCCCAAATCAGTGGGCAGAGGCTCAAAAGTAAGTACTCTCTCTCTTAAGATTAAAGGCTATTCGGAATGTACCCGAAGAGGAAAAGGGACAAGGTTTCTACTCAAGACTTTTCCTGGTACCCAGAAAAGACAACTCTTGGCGTCCTATCCTGGACCCGTCTATCCTAAACACTTTTTTGGTGATTCCAAAATTCCAGATGCTAACTCTTCACCAGTTGCTTCACATGATAGGCAAATATGCCTGATTGGCAACACTGGATTTAAAGGAAGCCTACCTGCAGATCCCAATCAGGGAATCTTGCAGAAAATACCTATGCTTCAAAGCAGGCTGCATGCACTATCAGTTCTCTGCACTGCCCTTTGGCTTGTCTACTGTGCCCAGTGTATTCACAAAGTGCCTAGCTCCAGTCATTGCATTTTGCAGGCAAAGAAATATTCAAATATACCCATACCTGGATGATTGTCTAATTCAGGCAGAAAGCCAGGACATACTTCTGAATCATCTGGCATTTGTACAAAAGGTCTTAACTTGTCTGGGGTACACCATAAATGAAAAGAAATCACAGCTGGTACCCTGTCAACAAATTATATTCCTGGGAGAAAGCTTGAACACAACTTCCCAGATGGATTTCCTCATTCCAGAGAAACAAATTCATTTGGCAACTTGCTTCAAACTAGTGGCCACAAAAACCCTGCTATCTGCAAGACAAATACTGCAAGCCTTTGGGTTCATGACCTCGTGCCTTCTACTAATTCCATATGCAAGACTGCGTATGAGGAAACTACAATGGTATCTAAAAAGCCTATGGTGTCAACATTCTTAGGATCTAGAAGCAATGATTTCTATCATACCTTGCCTATGGTTAGAATTCCTGTGGTGGGTAGAGGCCTGCCACCAAAACAAGGGCCTACCGTTCACTCTACCCCCTGCCGCCCAAACCCTAACAACAGATGCATCAGACTATGCATGGGGGGCTCACCTGGCAGGGAAGTGCATTCAGGGCAAATGGAACCCAAGTCAAATGCACCTGCATTTCAGTCGAAAAGAAATGATAGCCGTACAGAATGCTCTTGACAGCCTTCAAGGATGACATTCTTCCAGGACAATTAATGGTAAAGACGGACAACACCACTGTTATGTGGTACATAAACAAGTAGGGAGGTACCCATTCTTACCCCCTCTGCAGACTAGCCATGGCTTTGTGGAACACAGCCTTGAGCTACCAAGTTCATCTACAGGCTCAATTCCTGCCAGGAAAACTAAATACACTGGCAGACGAACTAAGCAGAAATCTCATGGACCCACACGAGTGGAAACTGGAACCAAATATTTTCAACATGTTGTTCAACAAATGCGGGGTCCCAGATATAGACCTGTTTGCCTCCCCCGAGAACTACCAATTGGAAAAATTCTACACAAGGACTCCCACAAAGAAGCTTGTAAAGTGGATGCTCTGTTCTTCAGCTGGAAAAATCTATCAGTTTATGCCTTTCCTCCTCTGCCTCTCCTTTCCAAAGTACTACTAAAGATCAAACAGGACAGACCAAGGATGATACTGATTGCACCAAACTGGCCAAACCAACACTGGTACCCCCTCTTGCACAGTGTGTCACAGCTGGCCCCATGGAACCTACCTCAGACCCCTACCCTGCTGTCTCAGCAGGAAAGCCAGATTCTGCACCCTGAGCTTCAAACCCTGAATCTGGCAGCCTGGCTAATTACTTAATCCCTCTGTTACCATCCCCCAATAAACAAGTGTTGGTTGTCATTTTGGAGGCAAGGAGGCCTAGTACTAGAAAATCTTATGCTGAAAAATGGAAAAGATTCTGTGCCTGGATCCAAACTCAAGGGATGGCCACGGCAGCGTCCAATTTACCTCAGATTCTTCAATACTTAGCTAAGATGCTTCACAAGGGCCTTTCTTTTTCCTCCATCATAATCCACACCTCAGCCATTTCAGCTCATTACAACACAGAACCACCCCTCTTTTCTCATCCACTGCTCAAGCAGTTCCTCAGAGGGGCCAAAAATTTAAAACCACCCAGGAGAGCCCCTTCTCCAGCCTGGGACCTTAATTTTGGATTGGAAAAACTCAGCTCTTCATCCTTTTGAGCCAGCTGCAACTGCAGAGTTAAAATTCCTTTCTTGGAAAACAGCTTTCCTTTTAGCAGTCACTTCAGCAAGAAGGGTATCCGAATTACAGGCCCTTATGGCAGTGGAGCCTTCCATCATCTTTCATGCGGACAGGGTGTCCCTCAGGACCAATACCTCTTTCATGCCCAAGGTGGTATCCAGTAAGGCTCTTAATCAGTCCATTCATTTGCCAACATTCTTTTCTAATCCACAGAACAAAGGGGAACAGATACTGCACTCCTTAGATGTGCACAGACAACTTTAGATTTTACTTGGACAGGACTAATTCTCTTAAGGAAATCTGAACAACTGTTGGTGGCATTTGCTGCAGGGGCAGAGGGGAAGGCTATTTCAAAGCAAACCATTTCTAAATGGATAAGCCATTGCATTCATTTCTGCTATAAACACCATGGAAAACCTATCCCACAGAGGATTAGACCCTATTCAACCAGGGCTGCATCAATCTCTACAACCTTTCTCAGAGGTGTCCCTACCAGGGACATCCTAGAAGCTGCTGCTTGGAGTTCTGTACATACTTTCACCAAGCATTACCATTTACCAATTTTCTCTAAATCCAGAGCTGGCTTTGCCACTGCAGTCGTGCAGGGTCTTATAGCTGGACCTAATACTATCTAAATTCCACCTCCCATCCTTAGCTTTGGGAATCTACCCAGATGTGATGACTGCAACAGTGAAACACGAAGAACATAGTACAGTTGTGTACACTTACCATAAATGTAGATGTTCGAGTGTATTCACTATTGCAGTCCCGGTTACCTTCCCTCCAGCCCCCTGACTTCTTTTGGCTATACCTCTGTTCTCCTTTACTATGCTTAAAAGCTTTTTGGTGTATTTGCTTTTTTGTTGGAGGTATAACCTTGTATAGATATATTTAATTGCTTCCCAGTAAGGGGGACACCTGACATCTGGGGCAAGAAAAACTGATGTAATGGTGTCGGCTGCATGCTTTATACCCCTGACTACCTGAGGTCATGGAAGATGAGACGGCAACGGACGCAGGAACCAAGACTTTGATAATCAGACTGACTGAGGGCTACTGCAAGCAGATAACCCAAATGTGATGACTACAACAATGAATACACTCGAACATCTACATTTATGGTAAGTGTACACAATTGTACTTTAGCCCCTTTGGGAAAAAACAAATACCTATGAATTACCACATAAGTGGCAGTACACTAAACACAAAGTGTGATGAGGGACTTGGGGACACAGGTGGACAGTGGTCTCACCTTCGATAACCACATAGCCACAACAGTCAGGAAATCCTTCTATGTGGCACACCTCTTCACTAAGGGCTTTTCATCCAGAAAAAAAGGAGGTCATTTTCCCACTGTACTCATCCCTCATTAGACCCATTATAGAGTACAACGCCCCATTTGGTATGTACCTCACAAGGCACCTGCAACAACTGGAAAGGCTACAGAAATACCTCACAAAAAGAATCACAGGCCTAAAGCAGATGCCCTATGCTGACCGTCTAAAAAGAAGTCCATCTGTACTCTGTTGCATATTGCCTAGTCAGAGGCGATCTCTGCTTAACATACAAGGCCATGTCAAACCCGGTGCTGTTGGACATGCTACACTTTAAGAAATCCCAATCCCTCAGAGCCACACGCTCCAGGGATCTAAACCTGGTCATCACAATGAACAAAACATGCTGGAGGGATTGGTTCCTGACCCAGAGACTCCCCATACTCTGGAATAGACTGCCCATACATGTCAAGCTGAGCACCTCTTTGGCCCTCTTCAAAAGGAACCTTGATGACTGGATGGGAGATAGGAAATTCAGCCCAGGGATCATGTCAGTCACCCTGCTAGACAGGGGACCAGGGAAGTAAATATTCTGGGAAGAAATATCTATGGAAATGTTATGGCTAGGCTTGTATATGCCCTAGGGCCGATAACGTAGTACCAACCTATGAAAGAATGCAAGAAACTAAATAGATTTCCAGAATCTTCCCTTCCTCTTTTAACTTGCAAGAAATATACAAACTATTTGTACTTTCAAAAAAATGAAGTATACCCCTCCAGATAGGAGCAGTTGCCCTAATTCAATGACTGCACCCTCAGGCAACACCTATTGTAAAATTATGGTTACCCATGCAAAAGCGCATGTTAGGGCTCATAATCCTCTTTTTATACCAATTGCTGTATTTTAGTATGTATATTCCCTTGATAGATATGACAAATAGTTTGCATGCATGCTTTTAGTAATCATTAGCTTTAAGAAAACATGCACTGGGTACCTTTACATAAGTAATCTGTGCACTTTTATGTTTAAACGTGTTAAGGCTGCTGGGGAAGAAAATACTTGTCTTACTTTCCATAATTTCAAGCTTCATTTATTTTTCACTGAACTGCTTGCCAGTATACCATTTAAATGTTAATTTTACTGTACTGAGAGGGGTCTGCTTCACATTAATGAAAGCCCACTTATCCAAATCTGAAATTTCCACGACGACATTGCCGAAATGGATTTTAACGAATGACCGGATTGCTGAAACTTTACCCAGGTTAAGTATTCAGTTGCCGATATTTAAAAAAAAAACACACCACACTGTCTCCCACCCACCCAGGTTGGGGGTCTACCCCCCCCACACCCTCACCTAACTAAATATAACGACTCCAAGATTACACTACAGTGGGGAAAAGGGCAAAGTTCTTCACATTGGATGACTGGATACTTAACCCTGGGTAAGTTTCAGCAACCTGGTCGTTCATTAAAATCTATTTTCAGCAATGTTGGCTCAGCGATTTTGGATTTGGGTAAGTGGGCTTTCCTTAATGTGAAGTAGACACACTGAGAGACATGTATGAAGCAGAAAGTATTCAGATGTCTAATGATTAATTGTTTGCCATTGCAGACAGCTCATCTCCCAGTAAAGGTAGTTGGTAATGAGGGAATAAACTAGTAACTTTGCAGTTGCCTGAAAAAATCTTTGTAAATTTCACTCTGAACTCATATCAACGTCTGCTGGTTAATTGCTTGTACCTGTAGACTTCTTGCCTCTCACTGATAGCATTTGTTAATGGAAAAGTATAGTTATTGACTTGCAAATACAAGAACACTACCATTTTCCATGCCTTTCATAGGTGTATGGTACTCTGATCACCACTGGTGCCTTTCTAAGTTTAGCCATGCATCACAATTGTCTGACTAATTCTGGTACCATTGGTTATGTAAACAGTGGCTTCGGAGATCAAACATTTACAAGGGGGGACTGAGAGATGAAACATTTATAGTCTTCCTGTGTCCATCAGAGATGTAGGTGTCAAGCTTGGAGTGAATTACCTGTTCCCCATCCATTTGTCTAAGTTAAGTTTGAATTGGGCTGGGGATAAACTCTGCTTCATGTGGATAGGGAGCCTGCTGCAGAGAAGGAATAGTTTCTGGAATACATACCTGTCTGTTCAGCAGGTCTTATTTATATCACAGGCAAAGTTTAAGTCTGTTGAACATGTAATTTTGGTGCTGTTTGTTTTGTGGATATGAATGAGGTCCAGGTCCATCAAAGTGGGGGTCCAAAGATGCCTTGCATGCCAAGCATAGATTTCACTTCAGCAGCCTGTAATAAACTGAATGCAGTGATAGGACATTGAGACAGTCTGCATAAGATATGTTATTTACACCCTGTGTTATTTTAGTGAAGAACCCCTCTGGACATTCTAATTGCTGGATGTACCCGGTTAATTACATACCAAAGGTGGCACTGTACTCAATGATAGGTTTGATAAGTGTATTCAGCTATTTTTGTCTTGTTTTATTTTTCAAACCTTCTTGCTTAGAAAAATAAATAGCTTAAACCAGGGGCATTAATCTAGATATTCACCTGTGTAAAACAGAAGATTATTATTTTAATTCTACATATAATGTGATCGGTATACTTTTAGCAGCTCAAAATCACAACATTATATTAACTTGCTTCTCTCCAGCCTCTGTCAACTTGCCACACTGAAAAGGCTGGATATATTAGAGCCAAGAAAATTTAATTTCTTGATTTAATATCTTTTGCATGTACAGCAGTCACTAGTAAGATCCCCACCTCACATTTAAAATATCCCTCTCTGTATCCTATATAAAACTGCTTTATAATATTGCATGTAATGTATAATGTGAAATTTTTATGCACATAATAGCAACAAAACTTGACTGACTTTGAAGAGATTGAAAAAGTAAATGTATTTCTAAGAATTAATGAGTTTAAATGGGGTATATGCCTTACAGCTCACCCACCATTTTAGCATAGTCAACAAAATTCCAATCTTTCTCAGCCAATTCTTCTTGCAAAGTCACATTTCACATGTCTAATCATATATATCTAATGGGATTAATGCTTTACAGTCTGCCATTTATTCTCTAATTTCACAATGTTGCTGATTTTCTTGCTAGTCATCTTCATCTTCCAAAGTTAGTTTCTGCTTCAAATCTAAAGTATTCCTGTTTTTTCTGGTCAGCCCCTGTGTTTTTTTTCTGTCACTCAATCATTTTCCTAAGAACAATAGAAAAGTTCTCACTTATAAAGTCTATCTGCAGGCTTTGTTATTTTCAGAAGAATGAGAAGCAGATTCCCTTTCTGTATGCTGCCTCACTCTTTATTGGCTAAACCTTATTTTCTCCTTTGCCTGTTCCTCATCCAAAAATTTATTTGATTCTCTAGGAATAATAATCTGAAGAAATTTGGATAATGCAGCTTACATCTCACACCTGCCTCATGATATTCCAATTTGCTGTTATATGCCTGCTTCTCTTCTGCTTGATGTGCAGTGAACAATAGTTTTTCACAAGTACTCTGTTGTCTCCAGTTTTTAATACTTTTCCTTTCTTCCACAGTTTTGTCAAAAGCATGTTTTCTGCTGGCATGACTGTATCCTTACCAGTAACATGTCTTGCATTCTTTGTCATATCCAGGATTGGAACATAAATGCAATGTTCCATTTCAGTAAACAAATCCTGCTGTGAAATACCGGTCTAGTTGCTTATTTGTACTTTAATATTGTCTGTTCTTTCCAGTTTCTCTGGTATATCAGAACAATCATAGTTTTTTTTCTGCACAGTTTTTCTCTCCTCCCCTCTCCTATTTTTTTGAAAGCTCTTAAAAAGTCTCAAGCTCAGTCATCCTTTTCTTCATTTAATTCTCTGATTTTTTTTTGCATTTTTATTAGCTCATTTGAATAGGTGGATGTTCATCTTAGTTGATGCAGTACTAATTCTTGAGATTTCTTGATGTGCAGATGTCTGTAGCCAGCCTGAATGCCAGAGTCTTTCACCATCTCCTAGCCTGCCGACATCTGCTGTAAACCAACTGGGTTATAAAAAGAGTCAGTCATTGCCATATTCTGTTCTTTCTTGCCTTGTAGTCCGATGTTCCACAACACGATTTTTTACTGACATCAGTCCTTCAGTTGGCTTGAATTACCAGAGATTTAAAAGGAATGATACTTGTTGATGTACAAGAAAGCTAATTGCATTCTTGTGAGAAACAGGTTCCCCACAAAGGTAGCCAATCATACTGTCCCATTTGCTTAAGACAACAGTGCGAAATTTCTAGCTGCCAGTTCTGTGCTAGGTTTAATTCAGAACTGGTAAATGCAGGACCCAAATCCCTTTAGCTATATAAGGATTCTAGTAGGGAAGACCTATTGCAGTCTTTGGTGTCAGCCATTGCCCAGGCTGTCATCCACAAAAAATGTAAATTCAACGTTGTTCTTCGGATGCATGAATTTACATTTTTGGGGTGATGACTGCTTGGGAACTGGTGGACACCAAAGAGTGCAGCCCTGATGCATTATTTGGTGTCTACCAGATGTTCTTCGTGTTTCACTGTTGCAGTTATTACATTTGGGTTATCCTGCTGGCAGGTTGCCCTCAGTCGGCCTGAATTCCAAAGTCTTGGGTCCTGTGTCAGTTGCTGTCGCCTCTTCCCTGACATCAGGTCGTCAGGGGTATAAAAGATGCAGCCGATGCCATTTTCTTCCGTCTTTCTTGCCGCGCAGTGCCTGAAACAGAAGCAGTTTGCAAGTGCCGGTCGGCCGACTCCTGAGATTTTCGTGTTCGAGTTTCAGATCCGAAGTCTTCAATAAAAGCTAAGTACCCCGTTGGGGAAACTTTTTTTCTTGCTCCAGACCGATGTCAGAAAAAGTGAATAATTGTATTTCTTGTGGGAAGCAAATACCTCATAAGGACTTTCATTCTTACTGTATTCGTTGCCTAGGCCCTGACCACAACGTTTCTAGTTGTCGGTTTTGTGCTAGATTTAACCAACACACTATTAAGCGTCAGAGTGATTTTGCATTAAGCTATTTTGGGCGAAGATTTAATTATACAATGTTGTCTGATAGCCATCCGACTACCGGAGTTCACAAAAAACGGAAAGAAAAAGAAAAGGACAGGCAACCGAGGTCCAAAACCGACGACAAAGCTTCTCCTAAGCAAGTTGCTGGTTCTCAGTGAGGCACTTTTGCAGCCCCTGACGCCCGCTACTTTAGAGTCGCAGGCCGCTACCGACTCCCACGTGGAGTCGGCCAGGCCGCTGGAAACTCAAGGTATTGGAGCCTCTGATACTATTCCTTCAGATGGGTCCAGAGCCGCTGAGCAGGCATCGGCTTCTGAAGGTGTATTCAGACCTAAACAATTATATATTAAACAGACTTCAAAGGCAAAGACTAAAGCACCTTCTAAAGCAAAGAAACAAACTCAAGAGCCACGTGGACAGGCCTCTATGCCCAAAAAACAGATGCTCAAAATGGCCAAAGACTTAATTACCTTGATCAAGGGGTTCCCATCCCCCTCCTGATAAGAGGCCTAGGCAAGAGACTGACCTATGAATCTTCAGATCAGGTTTCTATTTCTACTGATTCCTCATCTGACCAGGAATATTCTCTTCCCCCCTATGAAGATTCTGATGTTGAAGAATCTATACCTTCAGCTTCTCCTCCAGAGGACTATTCTTTTGGGGAAACCTTGCATACCATGAGGGAGCATTTCCACTGGGAGAGCCAAGATTTTTCTGAATCTAAAAAGAGGCTCAGGGATTTCCTTTTACTACCTCAACACAGGCCACTAGCCATTCCACCTGTGTTAGATATTGTAGATGATGTGTTTTTGGAGTCTAGTCTTACCCCTGACTCCTTACCTCCTGCTCCTGTTAAGCCTGACAGATATTACAGGGTTCCTGACTCTCATAAATTCCTTTTTAAAAACCCTGCTGCAGACCCAAAAACTATTTCACAGGGTCCCAAAGGAGTTAAGGCTTCCACTGCAAAAAACCCTACCCCCTCTGACAGAGATTCTAGGGCACTGGATAGATGGGGAAAAAAGGTTTACACATCTGCTACCTTGGCTATAAGGGCCTTAAACTGTCAGTTTCATATGCTCAAATATCAGCAACATGTCATGGCATTGCTTAAACAGAAAATGTTATTAAACTCTGAATGTGCAGAAAACAAGGAAATGCAGGATTTATTGCATGCAGCTGTATAAGTTGGAAAGCATACTTTGCAATGTGGTTTTGATTCTTTGGAGGCCTCCTGCAGGGCCGGCATGCTTCGTTAAAGGAACAAAATCTGCCTGATCATGTCAAAGTTAAATTATTAGATGCACCTTTACAACATGATACTTTGTTTGGTGTTAAGGCAGAGGAGGTGTTAAAGAAAATGGAGGACCAAGCTAAATCTATGCAAACTGTCAAAGATTTTTTACAAGTACAGCCACCTAGGTTTAGTAGACACTGGCCTACAAAGGATTGGTCCTTTCCTGTTTCAGACAGACCTCAAAGGGGCAGATCCAGATGCCCTAGAGGCAGATCCCAGGCGCAAGCTTCCTATAGGTCAAAACAATGGGGTGCTTCTACCTCCAAAGTTGGAGAAGACAAATCACAACCATACAGGAAACAGTCCCAATGACTTCCCCCCACCTGCACTAAGCACTTATCTCCTGGCAGCACCCATAGGGTGAAAATTAGCACTTTTTCTCAAAATTGGCACATTATAACCCAGGACAAGTGGGTTCTAAATGTGTCACAAGGGTACAAGTTCCATTTCCATTTTCATGAAGGGATTCACATCTAGATCAGGGGAGGTCATCATGCCTCTTTACTCATCCCTCATCAGGCCCATAACTGAGTACAATGCCCCTTTTGGGATGTACCTTACCAGACACCTGCAGCAACTGGAAAGACCCCAAAAGTACCTCACCAAGAGGATCAAAGGGCTCAAACAGATGCCATATGCTGCCCGGTTAAAGAAACTCCAGCTCTACTCAGTGGCATACCGCCTGCTCAGAGGCGATCTGTGCCTGATGTATTAAGCCATGTCCAACCCGGAATTAATGGACATGCTACACCTCAGAAAATCCAAATCCCATCGAGCTACGTGCTCGAGAGACTTGAACCTCAGCACTGAAATAAATAGGACATGCTGGAGGGACAGATTCATAACCCAGAGGCTCCCTTCACTCTGGAATAAAATCCCAGTCCAGGTTAGGCAGAGTCCCTCATTGACTCTCCAAGAGGAATCTTGATGAGTGGATTGGAGATCGTAGGTTTACCCCGGTTATCACTTCTGTGTCACTGTTAGACAGAGGCACAGTATACTAACCTCAAAAAAGGGCATAGCAAAATTAATTTAAAATGGGTGGCGAAAGCCAAACACACTCTGGCTAGGCTTATAAATGCCCTAGGGCAGATAGCCTAGTATGAACCTATGAACTTATACTCTGCCAAAGGCAAACGGCTGGCCATATCTGCCAAAAAATCAATGGGCAGAGGCACAAAAACAAGGCTCATCCCTCATGGACATGGGGGCCATTCAACAAGTACCAGAGCAAGAACAGGGACAAGGACTTTACTCAAGACTGTTCCTGGTACCCAGAAAGGACAAGACCTGGAGACCAGTACTAGACCTATCTATTCTGAGCACATTCCTGGATATACCAAAATTCAAGATGATGACTTTGCAGCAGCTTCTGCACATGCTGGGCAAGAACGCTTGGCTGGTGACTCTAGACCTAAAAGAGGCATACCTGCATGTCCCAATCAGACAGTTATGCAGAAGATGCTTCCGATTCAAGGCTGGCTCAATGCATTACCAATTCTCTGCACTGCCCTTTGGCTTATCTACTGCGCCCAGGGTCTTTACAAAGTGCCTGGCACCAGTAATTGCATTCTGCAGACAAAGAGGAATACAAATATATCCTTACTTGGACGACTGTCTAATTCAAGCAAAGAACAAGGACATTCTTCTACAGCATCTGGCGTTTGTGAAAAGATTTCTAACATGCCTAGGGTACACAGTCAACGAAAAGAAATCAAAACTAGTACCCTCTCAAGAGATAATATTCCTGGGTGCAAACTTAAATACAACTGCCCAGATGGCTTATCTCACGCCAGACAAACAAAGGCAACTGACTACCTATTTCAAAATGTTGGCAACAAGGGCCCAGTTATCTGCAAGAAAAATTCTGCAGGCCTTGGGCTTCATGGCATCCTGCATCCTTCTAATTCCATATGCAAGACTGCATTTGAGGAAACTTCAATGATACCTAAAAAATGTTTGGACTCAACATTGACACAGCCTGGAAACAATGGTTACTCTCATTCCCTGCCTACAACAGGAGTTTCGATGGTGGACAATGGCTTGTCACCAAAACAAGGGACAGCCATTCACATTACCCCCAGCCAGGCAGACACTAGCAACGGATGCATCCGATTATGCCTGGGGGGCCCACATGGCAAGAAGATGCATTCAGGGCAACATGGTCCTCAACCCAAATGCATCTACATATCAATCAAAAAGAGATGCTAGCTGTTCAAAATGCCCTGACAGCCTTCAAGGACCTACTTCATCCGGGACAGCTACTGATAAAGACAGACAACACCACGGTCATGTGGTATATAAACAAGCAGGGAGGCACACATTCTTACCCCCTTTGCAGACTAGCCATGACTTTGTGGGCCACAGCATTAACTTATCAAGTACATCTGCAGGCAGAATTACTGCCAGGAAGAAAAAAATACTCTGGCAGACGAACAAAGCAGAAACCTCATGGATCCCCACGAGTGGCAGCTGGATCCACAAGTCTTCAGCATGATAACAAGGAAATGGGGATGCCCGGACAGAGATCTATTTGCCTCCCCTCACAACTACCAACTAAAAAGATTCTGCATAAGGCCTTATCACAGACGAACATGGAAAGCGGACGCCCTACCTTTCAGCTGGAAAAACCTGTCAGTGTATGCCTTTCCCCCACTGCCTCTCCTCCTCAAGATACTCCTAAAGGTCAGACAGGAGCGGCCAAAAATGATACTGATTGCTCCAGACTGGCCCCGCCAGTACTGGTTTCCAATCCTAAAGAACTTGTCTCAATGCCCAGCTTGGACCTTACCTTAAATACCTCCGCTACTGTCCCAGCAAAACAATCCGATCCTGCACAGCCAACTCAGGACTTTACGCCTGGTAGCATGGCGGATAATGTAGTCATACAAAACACACCTCTCAGTAAAGCTGTAATGGATGTCATTTTGGAGGCCAGAAGGCCTAGTACTAGAAAATCTTATGCTGGAAAATGGAAGAGATTCTTTGCTTGGAACCAGGTACAAGGAACTGATGCAGCTGTGCCAAATATTCCTCAGATTTTGCAATATTTAACTGAGATGCTGGACAAAGGCCTATCTTTTTCATCTATTAAAATTCATGCCTCTGCCATTTTGGCTCATTACAATACAGAGCCACCAGTCTTTTTTCATCCCTTATTAAAAACAGTACCTCAGAGAAGCCAAAAATGTAAGGCCTCCAAGGAGATCACCAATGCCTGCATGGGACCTTAACTATGTCTTGGAAAAACTCACCCATGCCTCCTTTTGAGCCAGCTGCTACTGCTGATATGAAGTTTTTATCTTGGAAAACAGCTCTGCTCCTAGCAATAACGTCTGCAAGACGAGTTTCAGAGCTACAGGCACTCATGACTGTGGAGCCTATTATCATTTTTTATCCAGACAGGGTCTCTCTCTGGACAAACCCAAAATTTATGCCTAAGGTGGTGTCCAGTGTGGCCCTTGACCAAACTATTCATCTGCCAACTTTTTATCCAAATCCACAGAACAAGGGGGATAGAATTCTGTATTCTTTGGGCATACACAGACCACTTAGATTCTACTTGGACAGAATCAAAGTTTTCAGAAAGATAGAGCAATTACTAGTGGCACATGCTGCAGCATCACAAGGAAAGGCTATCTCGAAGCAGACTATTTCAAAGTGGATAGGCCACTGCATTCGTTTCTGCTACTTACACCATGGCAAGCCAGTGCCTAAGGGCATTAGGTCACATTCAACTAGAGTTGCAGCCACTTCTGCAGCCTTTCTCAGGGGAGTACCAACCAAGGACATTTTAGAGGCTGCTACTTGGAGTTCACTGCACACCTTTACAAAACACTATCATCTGCCACTCTACTCTAAATCCTGGGCAGGCTGTGCCACTGCAGTTCTGCAGGGCCTCATAGTTGCTCCTAATGCTGTTTAGCTCCAGCCTCCCATCCATAGCTTTGGGACTCTACCCAAATGTAATGACTGCAACAGTGAAACACGAAGAACATAGTACAGTTGTGTACACTTACCATAAATGTAGATGTTTGAGTGTATTCACTGTTGCAGTCCAGGTTACCCACCCGCCATCCCCCCTTTCTTCTGATGGAACCTATGTGGTGTATTTGCTGGTAGATGAAGGTAAAGTTTATATTGGTGCATATATATATATATATATATATATATATATATATATATATATATATATACATCTGAGGCAAGAAAAACTAAAGAAAATGGCGTCTGCCGCATCTTTTATACCCATGACGACCTGACATCAGGGAAGGGGTGACAGCAGCCAACGCAGGACCCAGGACTTTGGAATTCAGGCTGACTGAGGGCAACCTGCCAGCAGGCTTACCCAAATGTAATGACTGCAACAGTGAATACACTCTTAACATGTACATTTATGGTAAGTGTACACAACTGTACTTTCTGAGTTCCGAAGTGTCCTAGGACGGGAGTAGGAGGAGATAATAGAGGTAATGCTGGGACAGAAAGAGGACTGGTGCAGTATAGAGTGAATTTATCTGAAGCTGAGAGAGGAGAAGGTTATGGGGAAGCTCTAACCAGTTCAGTTTCCTGAGTGCTAAGCAGTGATGAGAATAGTATAGCAGTTCAACAGCAAACTTGGCAGCCTTGTTGTAGGTGGAGTCTAATTTAGAGAGGTGTGTGGTTTGTAAGGTGGTGAGGATTTGAGAGCCGTAGAGAAGGGTTGGTAGTAGGTAGGCATGGGACAAGGGCTGCCTTGGCTTTACTGGATAAAAAGTTTTTGTTCCTGTAAAGGGGTCCAAGTTTTTGGTGGATTTTCTTAATGTTACTGAGTACATGTAGGTCAAATTTCAGCTGATCATCAATAATGACCCCGAGTAGCTTGGTGTGAGTTTCAACTGTGATGGGTGTGTTATTTTGTGACATGATAGAGAGAATGTTTTAGATGATACATTGTTTTTGGGACAAAAAGCAAGAGTTTAGTCTTCTTTGGGTTTAAGATTAGATGGTTTTGGTTGAGCCAGTTTTCACTAGACAAAAAGGAGTTCTGAGTTGTATGTAGATCGGAGAGGGTATCTGCTATGGTGATAATGACTGGAGTCATCAGTATATTGTACCAGTGATGACTGTGGAGCAGAGGTAGATAACTGATTTGTGAAAATATTAAATAGTAGTGGGCCCAGTATTAAACTTTGGGGAACTCCCATATTTATAGGGAGTTGTGGGGAGATAGCAGAAAGCCATTTTACAGATTGGAAAGGATTGCTGAGATAACTAGAAAACCACAAGATGATAGATGGATGGGTTGAGTTCAGAGAGTTTATGTAAGCAGGGGGGGGGGGTGAGAGAAAGTGTTGAAAGCTTTTGAGAGGTCAAGAAAGAGGCAAGAGACTAGTTTATTCTGGCCTCTGGCTTGTGAGATGGTGTTGATGAAGGAGATAAGGGCAGTGGAGGTACTATAATTAAGATGAAATCCATGCTGGGTGGGAGTGATTAGGTTCTCTTGTATGAAGTATTGTAGGATTTTTGTATACACATTTTTCCAGGATCTTGGAGAGGGGCCATAGAATTGCAATGGGCCTAACGTTGGATAGTTTGGTAGAGCTGCCACCTTTATGGATGGGTAAGGTGTAGATTTTTTTTCCAAATTGCAGGGACTTTGGCCTCAATAATGGAGCTGTTAATGAGAATAGAGATGGGTAGGGCTATGGAGTTGGCTGCTTTCTGGAGAAAAAGTGTGAGCAAGGTTTAAGATTAAGAAGTAGTCATTTAATGTAGTTGGTGGATACAGTTTTCAGGAAGAAGGCTGAGGGAGGTGTTGGAGGGTTTAAGAGGGTTGGTGGGTGGGGGTAGTATCAGTGTTTGAGTTAGGATTCAAGGAGATACTTCTAATCCCCTCCACGCAGGAGAAATAAAATGCCCTGTAGAAGTTTTTTAAAAGTTTATTTGGGCTAGTTAAGTGAGGTGAGCTGATGGACAAGCATTCCTGTTGTGATGTACAAGTTTTAGTTGTGTTATTTAAAGGCATTCTCAGGTTGTGGGGGTGGGCAAAGGCGATGAGTGATGGGAAAGAAGGGGGTAAGGGAATAAGTGGAACAGTGCCAGGGTTTGGGATTGAGTACCTTATTTGAATAATACAGACAGCCCAAGGAACACTTTCCCACTGAGCCTCTCGTGAATCCTCCCATTAAGTTTACAATTCATTAGGCATTTGTTTAGGTTAAAAAAGACTAATATTTTCTACGACTTGCCAAATGAGAGATAAAATGTTTAAACTCCGCAGTATACTGTAAGGCAGGAAGACTGCATAAGTAATAAGTGATGCTTTTGCATAAGCTTCTTCAGGCCCAACAGTAATATGGAAAAAATGTCAGTTTTATAGCAATAACAAGCTTGTTTTTATGAAGCTAGTGTTGGTTTCTTTAACTCAGATGTTGCCTTCATTTATAAATGTTTATTTAATCACAGGTCATTTTTTTGCAGGCCCTATTGTTATATTTAACTAGTTTATGAAATAAATTAAAGGAATGGCTGTGCTCACTTTTATGGGGCTTTTATTAAAAATCATTAAGCTGTTTTGCTTGCTAACATGTGTATCTCTTGGCTTATATAACAAGGCAGTGGCTGTTTTTAAGGGGTTCATTCTTTGATATATTGATAGTAAGACGCCCATTTCAGTTCAAGTACCACTGATCTTCAGAAACAGTAAGAAAAAGTTGATACACCAAAAATAAAAATAAAACCTTGAGCTGAAAAGATGGTCAAGTCGGATCTTTTTGTACAGCTGACTTACCCTCAGGAGCATGTCTGTGTATCCCATGTGAAACCATTAAAAAAAATGGGTTTAAGTGGCATCCTGTATATTTGGGAGCCAGTGCACCACACCAAGAGGATATTTTTTGAAATATCTTTATTGAATTATCACTTGTGACATATAGAACAGTACTCAAACCATATTAACAAATTCCATTTACAAATGCTGTATATCATATATATTGTTTGTTCTATATTGTGTAATTAAAGCAACTTAAAATAAATTGTTCAATTCCTGGCTTTTCTTAAACCTCATTTCTCCTTCAAAACGTTTTTCTGCATGGATTGTTCCCACAATTTTTTTTCTGTGTAATTTACTCCTATCCTTTTCTAAAGATCCCACTTTTTGATGTTCTTCGTGTTTCACTGTTGCAGTCATTACATTTGGGTAATCTGCTGGCAGGTTGCCCTCAGTCGGCCTGAATTCCAAAGTCTTGGGTCCTGCATCGGTTGCTGTCTCCTCTTCCATGATGTCAGGTCGTCAGGGGTATAAAACAAGCAGCCGACGCCATTTTCTTTAGTCTTTCTTGCCGCGCAGTGCCCGAAGCAGAAGCATTTCACAAGTGCCGGTCGGCCGACTCCTGAAATATTCGAGTTTGAGTTTCAGAACCGAAGTCTTCACTAAAGCTAAGTACCCCATTGGGGAAACTTTTTTCTTGCTCCATACCGATGTCAGAAAAAGTTAATAATTGTATTACTTGTGGGAAGCAAATACCTCAAGGATTTCCATTTATACTGTATTTCTTGCCTAGGCCATGATCACAACATGCCTGGCTGTCAGTTTTGTGCTAGATGTAACCAACGCACTATTAAGCGTTGGTATAGTTTTGCCTCAAAGTATTTTGGAAACAGATTTAACTACTGAGAAATGTCGTCGGAGAGCAATCCTACTACCGGAGTACATAAAGCAAAGAAAAGGACAGAGAGAGACAGCCGAGGTCCAAAACTGACGTCAAAGCTTCTCCTAAGCCAGTCACCGGTACTCAGTGAGGTGCCTTTGCAGCCCCTGATACCCGCTACTTTCGAGTCGCAGGCCCCTACTGACACCATGTGGAGTCCGGCATGCCGCGAGATACTCAAAGTATTGGACCCACGGATGTATCTCCCTCGGATGGGTCCGAAGCCTCTGAGCAGGCACCGGCTTCTGAGGGTGTATTGAGGCCTCAACATTTTTATATCAACCCGACGACAGCTGCAAAACTAACGACAAAAGCAACTTCTAAAACAAAAATAAACAAAGCATGAGCCACGTGCACAGGCCTCTATGCCTAAAAAACATGATCAAAATGGCTGAAGACCTTATTACCTTGATCAGGGGTTCCCATCCCCCTCCAGATAGGAGGCCTAGGCAAGACACTGGAAAATATTCTTTGCTGGCTATCCCAAATACTTGCCTCAGGAAACTATAATCCTAGGAGATATCAACATTGACTGGAACTGCTATTGCAGCAGCCTCCCTACAACCCACATTAACCTATATGGTTTTACTCAAACTATTACATCCCCCACCAGGATCAATAAAACTAACCAGAAAGCTAGAATATTAGACTGGATTCTCATAAACCATCACCCTCACAACTATGATTCGGGAACCCTCCCTGATGATATAAGTGACCACTCACTTACCTATATTATCAGGCACAAAACCCATACTCCCAATCCTACATCTGTCAAAAATATCAGATCCAAAAAGAACTTTAACCCTGATCTATTCAAAAAAGAACTAAGAGCATGCAATTGGTCTCCCTTAAAATACCTCCCTTTAGAAGAAGCCATCAAGTACTTTAACTCTAACTTTCTTGCAATTCTCAACCAACATGCTCCAACCAGATTAATTAGAGTTAAAACCAAGTCTGCCCCATGGCTTTCAAAAGCAACCAAACACAAAATGTACCTTAGAAATAAACACTGGGCCAAATGGAGAATGACTAAAAACCCTGTTGACCAACAAACCTTTAGACAGCTAAGAAATGATACTAAGAAAGCTATACTCTCTGATAAAAGAAATTACTACCTACAATTCCAACAAAGTAATCAAAACAACCCTCAAGAATTCTGGACTAGCATTAACCAACTACTCCACCCAGGTCAATCCACCACACCTAACCCTCAAGATACTGACCATACTAATCCCATTAATACAGCCAATACATTCAATACCTTCTTTACTAATACTATCCAAACACTGGCTAGTCCGCTATCACCCAATAGCTTCACTCTACCTACCTATAACTGTACCGCACCCCCTCCTTTTCATTTACAACCCTTCTCAACTACATACATACTAACCCTCGTACAAAAACTAAAATCATGCTCTCCCTCAGCAGATCAACTACCTGCTGATTTTCTACAGCTATCAGCCAAAGCTATAGCTTACCCTATTTCCATTCTGATCAATAGGACTATTACTGAAGGTCACATACCTAACCTATGGAAAGTCTCTCATGTTATCCCCCTCCATAAAGGCGGACACTCAAATGAGCTCTCCAACTACCGCCCTATTGCCCTTCTCTCACCCCTAGCAAAGATCATGGAGAAATGTATCCATAGGCAATTACTTGACCACTTAACCCAAAATAGCTTATTTTCCAGCTGTCAACATGGCTTCAGACCTTCACACAGCACTACCACCGCCCTCCTTTCCTTTACAGATTACATTAACAAAAACCGTAACCTTAATAACCTTTCTTCAGCACTATTCATTGACCTGTCTAAAGCATTTGACATGGTCAATCATCAGATTCTCCTCAACATACTAGAATCACTATCATTTGACGCACCTTCTATAAAATGGTTCCAGTCCTACCTAGATAAGACAACAGGCAGTCATTTGGCATAAGACTCTTTCTACCCTCCAACCAGTTACCCTTGGTGTCCCTCAAGGGTCCATACTAGGACCTCTCCTCTTCTCAATATTTATTAATGACCTTTATCTAGCCATCCCCCAAGCCACATGCATACAATATGCTGATGACTCGACACTTGTATGCTCAGCCAAATCCACATCTGAACTTCTCTCTCTTACCCTGAAAGCATTTAACATAGTTGAACAATGGTTTACACAGCGTTGTCTTCTTTTGAACCCCAGAAAAACTAAACTCCTCCTCTTCAATCCAACTCACAAGTCCTCTCCACTTGATTTCTCAGTTATATCCACTAATGGCACCATTATATCACCTGACACAACTACCAAGCTATTGGGAATCATCATTGATAACAATTTGAACTTTGACATCCATATCAACAATACAATAAAAACTGTCAATAAAAAACTTGGCTCCCTCTATAGAATTGAATCTTACCTCTCTCCCACAGCTAGAACAACCATAGCACATACTCATCTAATCTCTACCCTCCTCTATGCCTCACCTATTTTTACTAACCTTTCTAAAAATAACTTCAGTAAACTGGAAACTTCCTACAATAACATCACTAGATTTGCAACAGGGTAACTCTTACAGAACCCACCACTGCATAAATATAAAGCAGCTTGGATGACTTGAACTACAAAACATGATTAAATTCCATCAACTAACCATTGCCCATAAAACTCTTTATAAACCTTCCTGTACTCCTAGTCTATCTACCCTCATCACTCCATACATAAATCTGAAATCACTGCGTTCCTCACACAAAAATCTTCTATATACTTCTAAACCTAACAACAAAGCTGGTGAATCTCTCTTCTCTAATGCTGTTGGAAAAACCTGGAATCTTCTCCCCAGTGACCTTTCCTCTTTTCCCTCTCTATCACTCTTCAAAAATAGACTAAAAACCCTACCTTAGAACACACTGGTTGTGCCCCTGTACTAAACCTGACTAGGCTACTATCCACCTAATTAAACTTAGCTCTGCCTATCCCTCACTACTCATAAACTAGTACATATTATTTTACCTAGAAATACAGATTTCCTCCCAAACTACACTGTGCAGACTCTCCCTATACTTTTCCTACTGAAGAATATTTTTGTTTTTTCCTTTTATATTTTGTATGTAATTAACCTGTCTCCTCTCTTGACCTTAGCCTTTCAATTTATCTATGTTTTATAACTGCATATTATATAGTATAAGCATTCTTGCACTACAAGTTTTTTTTATCCTCACAGAATACTTTGTTTTAACCTGTAGTATTTTTTTTATAATTAATGCTGCTATTTAGTCATCTTTTTCGTTTATTTTTGAGTTGATGTACCTGAAATCTGCTTGTTTAATATGAATATTTTTATTTAGTCTTATTTTGTATATTGATTATTAAGTTTTTCTTTTATCTGTATTGGAGCTTATCTCCCCGGGCCTCTACTGAAAATGGACGTGTATCCAGTTAGACTAGCCCGGTCAACAAATGTAAAATAATAAATAAGTAAATCTTCAGATCAGGTTTCTATTTCTTCTGATTCCTCTTCTGATCAGGAATTATCTATACCTTCCTATGAGGATTCTGATGCAGAGGAGTCTATACCTTCTGCATCACCTCCTGAGGATTATTCATGTGAAGAAACCCTGCATACTTTGAGGGAGCATTTTCACTGGGAGAGTCAAGATTTCTCAGAATCAAAAAAGAGGCTCAGGGATTTCCTTCTCCCTCAGCACAGGCCTTTAGCCATACCCCCTGTTTTAGACATTGTGGAATATGTGTTTTCGGAGTCAAGCTTGACTCCTTACCTCCGGCTCCCAGCAAGCCTGCCATATATTATAGGGTCCCTGACTCTCACAAATTTTTATTTAGAAACACTGCTGCTGATCCTGAAACTGTTTCACAGGGTCGTAATGGAGTTAAGGTCTCAACAGCAAAACATCCCACCCCCTCTGACAGAGATTCAAGGGCACTGGACAGATGGGGGAAAAAAGGTTTATAGATCTGCAACCTTGGCGATTAGGCCTTAAACTGCCAGTTTCATATGCTCAAGTATCAACAACGTTATGGGACTGCTAAAACTGAAAATGATGATGATTTCTGAATGTGCAGACAATAAAGAATTGCAGGAATTATTGCATGCAGCTGAACAGGTTGGAAAGCATACTTTGCAATGTGGTTTTGATTCTTTAGAGGCCTCCTGCAGGGCCGCAGTTACTGGATCTGTGATTAGGAGGCATGCCTGGCTAAAGGAACAAAATTTGCTTGATCATGTTAAAACTAAATTACTAGATGCACCTTTACAGAATGATACTCTGTTTGGTATTAAGGCAGAAGAGATCTTAAAGAAAATGGAAGACAAAGCTAAGTCTATGCAAACTGTAAAAGACTTCTTACAAGTGCAGCCACCAAGATTCAGTTGACACTGGCCTACAAAAAATTGGTCCTTTCCTGTGTCAGACAGAGTTCAAAGGGGCATATCCAGACGCCCTAAGGGCTCCAGATACCAGGCACAAGATTCATACAGGTCAAAGCAATGGGGCGCTTCTACCTCCAAATCTGGGGGAGATAAAGCGCAAACCTACAGAAAACAGTCCCAATGACTTCCCTCTGCCTTCACCAAGCACTTATCTTTTGGCAGCACCCTTAGGGGGAAAATTAGCACTTTTTGCTCAAAATTGGCAGTTAATAACCCAGGACAAGTGGGTGCTAAACATAGTATCACAGGGATACAGATTCCATTTCCTATCTCTGCCAATGGCAAATGGTTGGCCAGATCTGCCAAAAAATCAGTGGGCAGAGGCACATAAACAGGTTACATCCCTCATAGATATGGGGGCCATTCAACCAGTACCAGAACAAGAAAAAGGACAAGGTTTTTACTCAAGACTGTTCTTGGTACCCAGAAAGGACAAGGCCTGGCGGCCGGTACTGGATTTATCGATTTTGAACGCATACCTGGACATTCCAAAATTCAAAATGCTGACTTTGCAGCAGCTTCTGTCCATGCTGGACAAGAATGCTTGGCTGGTGACATTAGACCTGAAAGAGGCATACCTGCATGTCCCAATAAGGCAATCGTGCAGAAGATACCTCAGATTCAAGGCTGGCTTAATGCATTACCAATTCTCTGCACTGCCCTTTGGCTTATCTACTGTGCCCAGGGTCTTAGTGCCTGGCACCAGTAATTGCATTTTCCAGACAAAGTAGTATACAAATATATCCTTACTTGGACGACTGCCTCATTCAAGCAGAGAACAGGGACATTCTTCTTCAACACTTGGCGTTTGTGAAAAGTCTTCTGACATGCCTAGGGTACACAATAAACAAAAAGAAATCACAACTGCTACCTTCTCAAAAAAATAACATTTCTGGGTGCAAGCTTGAATACAACTGCCCAGATGGCTTACCTCACGCCAGACAAACAAAGGCAACTGATTACTTGCTTCAAACTGATGGCAACAAAAACCCAGTTGTCTGCAAGACAAATTCTGCAGGCTTTGGGCTTCATGGCATCCTGCATCCTACTGATTCCATATGCAAGACTGCATATGAGGAGACTTCAGTGGTACCTAAAAAGTTTATGGAGTCAACATTGTCACAGTCTAGAAACGATGATTCCTCTCATTCCCTGCCTACAACAGGAGTTTCTGTGGTGGGCAAAGGCATGCCACCAAAGCATGGGACAGGCCTTCACTCTACCTCCTGCCAGCCAAACCTTAACAACAGACTCATCAGATTATGCCTGGGAGGCCCACATGGCAGGAAGATGCATTCAGGGCATATGGACCCCAAAACAAATGCATCTACATATCAACCAGAAAGAGATGCTAGCTGTTCACAATGCCCTGACAGCCTTCAAGGACTTACTTCATCCAGGACAACTACTGATAAAGACGGACAACACCACGGTCGTGTGGTATATAAACAAGCAGGGGGGCATGCACTCATACCCCCTTTGCAGATTAGCCATGGCACTGTGGGGCACAGCTTTGACTTATCAAATAAATCTTCAAGCTCAATTCCTGCCAGGAAAACAAAATACTCTGGCAGACTATTTAAGCAGAAACCTTATGGATCCTCACGAGTGGAAACTAGATCCACAAGTCTTAAGCATGATAACAAAGAAATGTGGGAGCCCAGACATCTATTTGCCTCTCCTCAAAATTATCAATTGAAAATATTCTGCACAAGGACTTATCACAGACCAGCATGGAAAGTGGACACCCTATCCTTCAGTTGGAAAAACCTATCAGTTTACGCCTTTCCTCCTCTGCCTCTTCTTCCCAAGGTCCTTCTAAAAGTCAGACAAGAGAAACCAAAGATTATACTAAATGCCCCAGACTGGCCCTGCCAATACTGGTACCCAGTCCTAAGAAACTTGTCTCAATACCCAGCTTGGACCTTACCTCAAAGACCTCAACTACTGTCCCAGCAAAACAATCAGATCTTGCACAATCAACTCCAGACACTGAACCTGGCAGCATGGCTGATCATGTAGTTATACAAACAACACCTCTCAGTAAAGCTGTGATGGATGTGATTTTGGAAGCCAGAAGACCTAGTACTAGAAAATCTTATGCTGATAAATGGAAGAGATTCTGTGCTTGGAATCAAGCACAAGGAACTGATGCAGCAGAACCAAATATTCCTCAGATATTACAATACTTGACTGAGATGCTTGACAAAGGCCTATCTTTCTCATCAATTAAAATCCATGCCTCTGCCATTTTGGCTCATTACAATACAGAGCCACCAATTTTATATCATCCTTTACTAAAGCAGCATCTTAGAGGAGCCAAAGATGTAAGGCCTCCTAGAAGATCACCAATACCTGCATGGGGCCTCAATTATGTGTTGGAAAAGCTCACCCTGCCTCCATTTGAACCAGCTGCTACTGCTGATATAAAGTTCATATCATGGAAAACAATGCTACTAGCAATTAATTCAGCAAGAAGAGTCTCAGAGCTACAGGCCGTCATGGCTGTGGTGCCTTTTATCATATTTTACCCAGACAGGGTGTCTCTGAGGACAAATCCAACATTTATGCCTAAGGTGGTTTCCAGTGTGGTTCTTAACCAAACTATTCATCTGCCAAATCCAAATCCACAGAACAAGGGGGAGAGAATTCTGCATTCCTTGGACTTCACAGACAGCTAAGATTCTACTTGAGCAGGACTAAGGCACTAAGAAAAACTGAGCAATTACTAGTGACATATGCAGAATCAGAAGGAAAGGCTCTTTCAAAGCAGACTATTTCAAAGTGGATAAGCCACTGCATTCGTTTCTGCTACTTACACCATGGTAAACCTGTGCCCAAGGGCATTAGGTCTCATTCCACTAGAGCTGTAGCTATTTCAGCAGCCTTTCTCAGAGGAGTACCAACCAAAGACATTCTAGAGGCTGCTACTTGGAGTTCTGTTCACACCTTTACAAAGCATTACCATTTGCCTCTCTACTCTTAGGTCCAGGGCAGGCTTTGCCACTGCAGTTCTGCAGGGCCTTATAGCTGCACCTAATGCTGTTTAGCTCCAGCCTCCCAACCATAGCTTTGGGATTCTACCCAAATGTAATGACTGCAACAGTGAAACACGAAGAACATAGTACAGTTGTGTGCACTTACCATAAATGTAGATGTTTGAGTGTATTCACTGTTGCAGTCCAGGTTACCCGCCCTCCATCCCCCTTTCATTCTGGAGTTTATCTTTCCTTCTCTATCTTCTACAACCTATGTGGTGTATTTGCTTGTAGATGAAGGTAAAATTTATATTGATGCATGTATATATAGTTTTTATACATATATATATTTTTGCTACCTTTTTTGGGGGCACCTGACATCTGGGGCAAGAAAAACTAAAGAAAATGGTGTTGGCTGCTTGTTTTATACCCCTGATGTCATGGAAGAGGAGAAAGCAACCGACGCAGGACCCAAGACTTTGGAATTCAGGCCGACTGAGAGCAACCTGCCAGCAGATTACCCAAATGTAATGACTACAACAGTGAATACACTCTAACATCTACATTTATGTCAAGTGTACACAACTGTACTTTCTTTTCACTACTTCAAGTACAGCTGGTTTATGTTTCGATTTCCTTTTTCTAGTAATTGTTTTTTTTTTCCTGCCACCGGAATTAAACTTAACAAGGCCTTACTAGTCCAACTCATTACGCTCTGAGAACATATGCTCACAGGTACCTTTTTCTTCCCGATTACCTCTCCAATGTTTGCCATTTACCTGAGGAAAGTTTTTTTGAGTCAGCTGCTTGTGGTATAAAAGGATCTATACAGACACTTCCGAGCAAAAATCCTAAATCTTTTACATTTTTTGCTTATTTGGAAGCCATACATATGTCCTCCCATTGTTTCTGTGTGATTTGCTTAGCTAATCTCTCTTCCCAATTGCTTCTAACCTCTTCTGATTGATTCCTGTGGTTATTGTGCAATATTTTATATGTATTACTAATTATCCTTTTTTTAGTAGCAGCTTCTGTTCTAGAGTCAATGAAAAACTCAACCACTGGAGGTCTTTTGTTTAGTATTCCCCAACTCCTTCTCTTTGTCTATACTCTGATATCAATCCCTAATAGGTAAGGCGATCAGTAGCCTGCAATACAAATATCCTCTTGGCCTCTTCCCATTCCGTTACCTTTCCCCTCTCTAATTATTTGTCCTCCATACCTTGGTTCCTTTGTCAGCTTTCACCAGTAAATTCCATCCCCCTCTTGCCTATTCTCTGTACTCCTAATTGCAATAATCTCTATCGGCAGAATCTCCATTCTCCTTTTCTGTGTTGGCTTAGTTCTTAGTATACTTTCTGCTACTTTAAGAGTACAACATTCTGTATGAATGTTATGCTCCTTAAGGATCTGCTTCCAAAACCCCATTTTTTCCTTTTTCAAGAATTATCCCCTGCTTCATCATTATCCCTTTCCACTTTGAAATGTCACTTTCTGCTTGTGTTATTTAATAAGAGCTTTAGCTGTGCAGCTCTAAAATATCCCTTCAAATCAGGTAATACTAAACCTTATTTTTCTGTTGGAAGTGTCGACATATGCCACTTGATTTTTGCCCTCCCAAATAAAAGCCTTCATCTTTTTATTAATTACTATCCACAACTTCTCCTCTGTTTGACTGACTATGCCTGACCTGAGTATAAAATTAAAAGGACTAAAAATGTGTTTACTGCTTGTATTGTGGTGTCCATATCCATAGGCAAGAGCTAATAGCTTTTCAGTTTTTGTATTATCTTTTTAGTGTCTTTCCTCATATCCTTAGCTGCTAAAACAGAAACCTTTTTAATTCATGCTCCTAAATGCTTCATTTTATTATGTCCCCATAAATATGGGTATTGCTGATCAGTTCATGTGTGGGTCCATAGTTTTATAAATATAGCCTTTGTTTTATCTTCTTTAATTTTATATCTTGGAAAAAAAAACTGAACTGTCTCAGAATGTTCTACAACACTGAGATGTCTTTTTATGGTTCCATTAGGTACAAAATAATATCATCTGCAAATAAAGCCAACTTTTCTTCAACACCATGCCAGTCATATCCTTAAATTTCTAAGTCCCTTGTTTTCTTTGCCAGTGGTTCTAAATTTTATTTTTATTGTTTATTTTACATTTATTTACCGGGATAGGCCTACTGAACACTGGTCCATTTCCAGTGGAGGCCCGGGGAGAAAAGCTCCATAGTAAGTACCAAAATTAAACAATATGATTAACAATTTTCAAGAAGCAAATATGAGGAAAAAAACAACAAAAATATGAAGAAATATATAAAAAAATATGAAAAATACTGTATAAGCAAATATGGAAAAACAAGATATACATACATAAATACACAGAGAATAAAACATAGTTAATCATGGATATTCATGCGATAAGTTTACAATTTTTATAAGCAGTTAGTTTCGTAACACTGTAAAAAGTTATACAGTGGTTAAAGCAGGCAGTGAGTTTTATGGAGTGAATCAACAGAAGGAATTATGTGATGCAAAGGCATAGCCATTTTTCCATTAAGTGTGATTTAAGTCGGTTTTTAAAATGGATAAAGAGTTGAGGCAGAAATCAGAGCAGAAGGGAGGTTATTCCAGGTTCTAGCTATGGTGTGAGAGAACACAGCTTTTCCTGCAGTATTGTTAGCCTTTGAGATGCAGAGTAGAGATTTGTCAGATGAGAGGAGAGGACGATTTGTATTATAGTGGATGAGGAGTTGGCCTAGTGCTGGGTTTTTTTCAGGATGTCTTACAGCATTGTAGGCAATGACTAGCTGGTAGTAATTTTAGTAGTTGGGGAAGTTCTAACCATTGTAGTTCCCTTAGAGCCTGGCAGTGGTGGGTTCTGAAGGTGGAGTTATTCACAAATTTGTCGATTTTCTTATAACATTACTCAAGTCTGGCAAGGTCAATTTTTCTGACTTGGCTAAGGATAGGAGCAGCATACATTAGAGTGGATAGTAGATGAGTTTGGGCAAGGGTAATCTGAGCTTGTCTTGTGAGGGATTTTCTGTGTCTATTTAGTGTTCCTATTTTTTTATGGACCTTTTTGATTGATTGTGAAATATGGATGTTGAAAAGTATGCTTTTGTCAATTTCAACGCCCAGGAGTTTGGTGTGGTCAGAGGGCGAGATAATAGTGCCATTTTTGGAGGAGATAGTGAAGGATAGAGGGGTAGGCATGGTTTTGTTGGGGGTGAAAAGTAACAATTTAGTTTTATTAGGGATTAGGTTAAGTTGGATTTGAGTGATCCATATTTTGACAGAGCTAAAAGATTCCTGAATGAGCTGTTGTAGAGTGGTGATTGATGCTGCTGAAAAAATAAGAGTTGAATCATTTGCGTATTGTATAAGTGAAGCATGCTGTGTGGTGGTATGGAGATTATTAGTGTATGTGTGTAGAGATATATATATATATATATATATATATATATATATATATATATATGTGTGTGTGTGTATATATGGAGAAAAGAAGTGGGCCTAATATTGAGCCTTGTGCTACGCTTATGGTAGTTGGGAGTAAGGGGGATAGTACACGTTGCCATTGGACAGATTGTTGTCTTTCAGACACATGGCTTTTAAACCATGCTATAGTGGATGGGGCAAAGAATAGAGGAAGGCCAGGGTGACGAGTAGTGAGGAATGTGAGACCATGTCAAATGCTTTGGAAAGGTCTAAAAATATTGCAGATACAAGGTTGTTATTATTTATCTGTTGGTTGATTAGACTGGTAAAAGAGAGCAGGGCAGTTGTTGTGCTGTGGTGTTGCCTGAAACTGCGCTGTGTGTGGAAGAGGAGATTATGCGAGCTTAGGAAATGCATCGCTTGAGAATGTATACATTTCTCGAGTATTTTAGATAAGGGAGATAGAATGGCAATGGGGTGATAATTTGAGTATTCATACGCATAATGCAAATAAAGGGGAAATAGGACACCCATGTCTGTTTCCTCTTTTCAGATACAGCTTATCAGTAAGAAACTCTCCCACTTTGATTTTTGCTTCTGATCTCTCATATAGCCTTCTAATTAATCTTATTGTATCAAGAAGTGTAAATTCTTATTTACCCTATTCATAAAATCCCAGCTTACTCTGTTGGATGCTTTCTTTGCATCAAGACCCACAAATAACAGCTGTATTTTCTAACATTCTGTTTCCCTTTGGATCATTAAATGTTGTCATATGTTTGTCTACTCTCCATATAACCACATTGGTATTAAACCCACTCAGTTTTTTTTCAGTATATTGGTGCCTCCCCTTTTTTAAAACACTGTTAAAACTTTCCAGGTCTTTATCACTTTCTTCCCTCCCAGTTTCCAGACTTCCACTGGAAATACCATCTGTTCCTGGAGCCTTTCCTGAAGACTAGTTATACATTACAATTTTATCTCATCTCTTTTATCTTAACAGTTAGTTGTTGAGCCTCTTCTACTCTAACCTTGACATATTTAAGTCTTACATAAATATTTCCTGAACGTGAGTGATGAGTGGATGTTCTTGATAGGTCAAAGATAAAATACAAAATGCACCGTCTCTCTCTGAGAGAGTTCTTAAATTAATATCAAATATTACTGCTGGGTTAGCTTAAATGACATCACTTTTTGTCACCTGACTTCAGTTCCCAAGCTAAACCCCCTTTACCATAAACTAACAGAATTTAGCATCTCTTTATGAAAAATACATGTCTCAGATCTTTGCAGATCCTGGAAGTCATAAAACAATAAAACACTTTTGCATCTCAAACCTAGTAATTACTCCTCTTTCAAGAAAATACAAAAAAAAAATACAGTTCTAGACATTGTGTCTGCTACTGCACTGAAACTGAGAGAGAACATCATCTGTTTATGGCCCAGTAATTGTAAAAAAAAAAAAAACAAACAAAAAAAAATTTAATTTCAACTATTTTCTCAGAATATTTTCAAGTTAACCTCCTGTGTTCCAGTTTCCATTAAACTTGTACATCGATAAACAGTCACAATAGTGCAGGTACGTTCCTGTTCTATTCCAGTAGGGCATGCTGTGGTTACATTTTAGCTCAGTACTTTATACACACTTCTGTATAAATCATATCAATATTCACAAATGACAGAATTATTTACAAAATTCCCAATTGCTGGACTGGCAGTGTGTGACAAGGTGTTCTCTTATTTATTTGTTTCCTTTTAAAATGTGTTATCAGATTAAGCCAAGGGTCTTAATCCAGGCATTCACCTATTCTAAAAGTAAGAGAAAAGATATCAGCTCTATATATATTATGATCCCTGTACTTTTACACCCCATCCAAAACTCAGCACCTCAAAATTGCAGTCTTATTAACTTAAACATGCTTTTTGTCTAGCATTTCTTCTCTTTTTTTAATGTCTGCAATTCTTAAAAACAAAAGGTACATGTTTACTTTAGTAACTTTATTACATACAAGAACAACTAAACATACTTTTCATAATATAAATGGAATATTTTATAGTAATGTTTCATAGAAATACTGTTAAGAACAGAAATTGTTTTACTCACAGTTATATTTTTCATTCCTCTTCCCCAAACATTATTGACATGAAATGAGACGACTGCTTTTCAGTTCCCACATGTTCAACAAAGTCACCTCTTTCCATTAATTCTTATAAAGCTGTATTTCACAAATTCGGTTGATGGTTTGCAGTCTCATATTTATTCACTAATTTCCTTTTTGCTGGTCTTCTTCCTTTTTTTAACAATAAACCTCTTTATTGAATTATCTCGTATGCCATATGCAAGCATACATTTATTTAAAGGAAAATACACCATATTGACAGTTTCAGTTGCAACATTATACATCACATATAATCTTCTATACAATCATTGTTAGTCAGATATTACATTGCTCATTCAGTTCCTGCCTTCCCTTAGACTTCATTCTTCCTTCAAAATATTATCCTGCATGTATTGTTCCCACAGTTCCCATTTTTCTGTGTAATTTGCTTCTGTTCTTTTCTAAAGGTCCCGCTTCCGGTTCTTTTCTCTCTCTTATTATATTCATTGCTTCTAATATGGTTAATTTAGACTTTGATTTCCATTTTCTAGTAATTGCTTTTTTGGCAGCCACCAGAATTAAACTCAGCAAGGCTTTACTATGTCTAAGCAATTCCGATTCTGTTTCATAGTTCAAAAAGTCTCTTCCTTAGTTACACCAATTTGCTCACCTGGTATTTGACAGAGTAATCTGCAGGCAATTTTTAAAGCCTGCCAACTCATTACACTCCCAAAAACGTGTTTCCAATTACCTCTTTCTTCCTCATCACACCTCCAACATTTGCTGTCTACCTGAGGAAAAAATTCTTTGTAGTCTGCTTGGGGTATAAAAATACCTATGCAAACACTTACAAGCAAAAATCCTAAGACTTCTAGACTTTGTTGCATATTTGGGAGTCATTCTTGTATAATCCTATTGTTTCTTTGTGAATTGCCTTATCCAGTTTTTCTTCCCAGTCCTTTTCAGACTCATGTGACTTACTCTAGTTATCGTGCAGTATTTTATATGCCTTCTTAACTATCCCTTTTTAGCAGTAGCTTCTCTTCTAGATTTTACTAAAAACTCCACCAGTGCTAGTCTTTCACTTACGATTTCCATATTCCTTTATCTTTGCCTGTACTCTGATATCAATCCTTGATTGGGAAGGAGTCTGTAGCTTGCAGTTTGAATGTATTTTTGCCCACTTCCCATTCTGTTACCTTTCCCTCTTCTTCCTGTTTATCTGCATCTCTCGGTTCAGTTCCAAGATGCTCCCAATTCGTCTGGTAAACTCTTATGCTTTTCTCTGTCTCTCAAGCAGATGTTCTTCATCTCACATTGCTGCAGTCCTTACATATGGGTAGTCCGCTGTCCTCGGTCGGCCCGAATACCAAAGTATTAGGCTGACGTCGGTCACGGCGCTTAAAACTGACATCAGGACGTCAGGGTACAAAAGCGCATGACCGACGTCATATCCTCAGTCTTTTTTGCCGCATGGTCCGATGCAGAAGCAGCGTTGCAAGTGCCGTTCGGCGTTCTGAAATTTTTCGAGTTCGGAGTTTCAGACTGAATCCAAGTTGGCTAAGTACCCCGTTGGGGAATATTTTGTTTTTTTCTTGCCTCAGTGTATTACCGGATGTCAGAAAAAGTGAGTAACTGTATTTCTTGTGGGAAGCAGATACCGCATAGGGATTATCATTCTTTGTGCATTCCTTGTTTGGGGCCTGAGCACGACGTTGTCGGGTGTCGCTTTTGTGCTAGGTTCAATAAGCGCACTATTAAACGAAGGTTAGATTGTGCTAGGCTGGTCTTTGGTAAGCGGTGCAATTATAATATGCCGTCGGACTCTCCGGCGCCCGCTTCTGCGAAGAAGCGCAAAGACAAAACAGTTAAACCCAGGCAAGATGAGTCGTCCTTTCCGGACGCCGGTTCTTTAGAGGCTTCAGTGGAACCGGTGGTTCCGACGGAGACTTCTCTGGAGTCTCAGGGGGAGACTTTGATTTTGCAGGATGTGGCCTCTCAAGAGGCAGGTCAGGCTGAAGGGGCTTCTCAGGTTACTGTACTCCCCTCCCTTCCTAGGGCGGTTAGGCCCTCTCCTTCTGTTTCCAAGGCTTCTCCCAGAGGCAGGCCAGGTTTAGCTTCTGTTGGTGTCACTCCTAGTTCAGCAGGGTCTATGCCTAAGAAGCACATGCTTAAAATGGCAGAAGATTTGATTACTCTGATTAGAGGTTCTTTGCCCCCTCCTGATAAGAGGCCTAGGGTGGAGCCAGAGTTGGGAAGTTTTGAGCAGGCTTCGGATGTTTCAGAGTCTTCGGCTGAAGACTTGTAGGAGTACTCTCCTTATTCTGATTCTGATGCAGATGATTCCACTCCTTCTGCTTCTCCTCCAGAGGATTTTTCTTTTTCAGAGACGCTTCATTCTATGAGGGAACATTTTAAGTGGGAAGGTCAGGACTTCTCTGATTCTCGGAAAAGGCTTAGGGAATTTTTGCTTTTACCCCAACATAGGCCCTTGGCTATACCCCCTGTTCTGGATGTTGTGGAAGATGTGTTTTCAGGGGCTTCACTTAATCCTGATTCTCTGCCTCCTGCGCCTGTTAAACCGGATAGGTATTACAGGGTGCCTGAGGCTCATAAATATCTTTATAAGAGTCCTAGGGCGGACCCAGAAACTATTAGTCAGGGACCTAAGGGTGTCAAGGCCTCTGTTGTAAAAAATCTGGTTCCTCTAGATAAAGAGGCCAGAGCTTTGGATAGATGGGGAAAGAAGGTCTATACATCTTCTACCTTAGCTATGAGGGCTTTGAATTGCCAGTTTCATATGTTGAAATATCAAAACTTTCTTCTTTCTCAATTGAAGTCTAAGGTGGATGCTCTGGCGGAAGGCATTGAGTGTAAAGAATTACAAGATTTGGTGCATGTCTCTGAACAGGTGGGTAAGCATTCATTACAATGTGGTTTTGATGCTGTGCAGGCCTCGTCTAGGGTGGCTGCCACTGGTTCAGTTCTTCGCAGGCACGCCTGGCTGAAGGATCAGAATTTATCTGACCATGTTAAGACAAGGATTTTGGATGCTCCTTTGCAGTCTGATGTGTTGTTTGGTTCACCTGTGGAGTCAGTCTGGAAGAAAATGGAAGACAAGGCTAAGTCTATGCAGGCTGTTAAAGATTTTTTGCAAGTTCAGCCTCCGAAGTTTAGTAGGAATTGGCCTGCTAAAGGGTGGACGTATCCTTCTTATGATTCTCAGTCTAGGGGTAGATCTAGACGTGGTAGGGGCAGAGCTCAGAGTTCTTTTAGACCTAGAACAGGGAGTTCACCTGCACAATCTTCGGGTGAGGGCAGGGGCCAGTCCTTTCGTAAACAGGCCCAATGACCTACTTTTTCAGCTGCCAGATCCTTCTTGCCTGGCAGCACCTTTGGGAGGAAGGTTGGCACTCTTCAAGGAAAATTGGAATTTGATTACCCAAGACAAATGGGTATTGGATAATCATACACCAAGGTTACAAGTTTTATTTCCATACCTTGCCTCCTTTCAAAGGCATGCCAGACGTTCCTCCTCAGCAAAGACTAGAGGCTCACAAACAAATTTCTCTACTACTTCAAATAGGGGCCATACAACCTGTCCCTCTGCCAGAAGTGGGCCTAGGATTTTATTCTCGCCTGTTTCTAGTACCAAAGAAAGGGAACACGTGGAGACCAATTTTGGATTTATCTATCCTCAACACATATCTGGACATTCCCAAGTTCAAAATGTTGACGTTACAACAGCTTTTACCTCTGCTGGGCAAAGATCACTGGATGGTGACTCTGGATCTCAAGGAGGCTTACCTTCATGTTCCTATCAGGCTCAGTTGCAGGAAGTATCTGCGTTTTCGGGCTGGGACTTTTCATTATCAGTTCTCTGCATTGCCCTTTGGCTTATCTACTGCGCCCAGAGTGTTCACGAAGGTTCTGGCTCCAGTGGTAGCTTTCTTCAGGCTAAGAGGAATACAAATCTATCCTTATTTGGACGATTGCCTGATTCTGGCCAAAGGAAAGGACGAACTTCTTCATCATTTACAGTATGTGATGGCAGTGTTAAGATGCCTGGGGTATTCTGTGAACAAAATAAAGTCCAGTCTAGTACCCTCTCAGGACATGTGCTTTCTGGGTGTGAGACTGAATACAGCATCCCAGATGGCCTTTTTGACCCCGGACAAACAAAAGAATCTTTCCCTTTACTTCCACCAATTGTCTCGTCAGTCCAGGCTGACTGCAAGGACAGTCCTTCAAGCCTTGGGGTTCATGGCATCTTGTATTCTGGTACTTCCCAATGCCAAACTGCATATGAGGAAGCTACAATGGTATCTCAAAAATGTATGGACGCAGCACTGCCAAGATTTGGACACTGTCATTCAGATAATACCTTGCATCCAAAAGGAATTTTTGTGGTGGGCTCAGGAATGTCACCTAAACAAGGGACTCTCTGTGACCCGACCAGAGGCGAGTCAGATTTTAACGACAGATGCCTCAGACAAAGCTTGGGGAGCTCATCTAAATGGAAAATGGGTACAAGACACGTGGCCTGCCAGACTTCAGCATTTACATATCAACTTGAAGGAGATGTTAGCAGTCCAATTTGCATTGATAGCTTTCAAGGATTTACTTCTTCCAGGGCAGGTGTTGATTCAAACAGACAACACAACTGTCATGTGGTACATCAACAAGCAAGGGGACGATTCATATCCTCTATGCAGACAAGCAATGATTTTGTGGGAGACTGCTCTCAGTTTACAGCTAAATCTTCAAGCAAGGTTTCTGCCAGGAGCACAGAACTCCTTAGCAGATGTGTTGAGCAGACAAATTATGGATCCCCACGAGTGGAAATTGGATCCTCATGTATTTCAGAAATTGACAGTGTTATGGGGAACTCCAGACATAGATCTGTTCGCTTCTCCACTAAATTACCAGCTGCCAAAGTTTTGCACAAAAAGGTTTCATCCCACAGCTTGGAAAGTGGATGCTCTCTCATTCAATTGGAGCAATCTTCACGTGTATGCCTTTCCACCTCTGCCTCTCCTTCCAAAGGTACTCCTGAAGGTCAGACAGGACAAGCCAAACATGATTTTAATAGCTCCGGATTGGCCTTGACAGCACTGGTACCCATTACTGAGAAGTCTGGTACGGGAGCCTCCATGGCCTTTAAATGGAGGAGATTTTTATTTTGGAGCACAGCAAAGGACTTTGATGTTTCTAAACCTAATTTAAGTGTTGCTCTTCAATACCTTACTGAGTTATTGGACAAAGGTTTGTCCTTCTCCTCTATAAAGGTTTATGCTGCAGTGATTTCTGCTCACTATGACTGTGACCCACCATTATTTTCTCATCCTTTGTTTAAGCAATTTCTTAGAGGGGCAAAGAATATAAGACCCCCACGTAGAGCTCCTACTCCTGCTTGGGATCTCAATTTTGTGTTGGAGAAACTCACTCTACAACCTTTTGAGCCTGCAGCAACTGCAGAGTTGAAATATTTATCATGGAAGACTGCTTTTTTGTTGGCCATTACCTCTGCGAGAAGGGTTTCTGAATTACAGGCCCTTATGGCGGTTGAGCCTTTCTTAATTTTCCACAAGGATAGTGTGTCCTTGCGTACTAACCCTTCTTTTATGCCTAAAGTGGTTTCTAGTGTGGCTTTAAACCAAACTATTCATTTGCCTACCTTTTATGCAAACCCCCAAAATAAAGGGGAGAGGATTTTGCACACTTTGGATATACACAGACAGTTACGATATTATTTGAGCAGAACTAAAGGGTTCAGGCAGTCTCAGCAGTTATTTGTTTCTTTTGCTTTGGGTTCTCAGGGCAAACCTGTTTCAAAACAAACTATTTCTAAGTGGATTGGTTTTTGTATTGCTTTCTGTTATTCCCATCATGGTAAGGAGATTCCAGCTGGGATTAGGCCTCATTCCACTAGGGCTACTGCCACTTCTACAGCTTTTAAGGGGTGGCTACTAAAGATATTTTGGAAGCAGCTACTTGGAGTTCAGTGCATACTTTCTCTAAGCATTACCACCTTCCACTTTACTCTAAATCTAGGGCTGGATTTGCCACTGCAATTTTACAGGGCATTTTGGCAGCCCCTAATGCTTTATAGTTTTGCCATCCTCCCTTACCTCTGCTTTGGGATTCTACCCATATGTAAGGACTGCAGCAATGTGAGATGAAGAACATAGTACAGTTTTGTACCTACCATAAATGTAGATGTTCGAAGATCCACATTGCTGCAGTCCAATTTACCCTCCCTCCTTCCCCTCTGTAGTAAGAGGTGGTGGTGTGGTTTGGGTTGTACATATTGTAAATATGGTTAGTGCAGGGGTGGTTGGTTATTTTTTGCTGTTTTTTGGCTTTGGCCTTTCTTGTTAGGGCCTTCTGACATCTGGGGCAAGAAAAGACTGAGGATATGACGTCGGTCATGCGCTTTTGTACCCTGACGTCCTGATGTCAGTTTTAAGCGCCGTGACCGACGTCAGCCTAATACTTTGGTATTCGGGCCGACCGAGGACAGCGGACTACCCATATGTAAGGACTGCAGCAATGTGGATCTTCGAACATCTACATTTATGGTAGGTACAAAACTGTACTTTTCCTTTGGAAAATGTTTCACTTGCAAAGTCTTTCCATGTGCTTTGTTATCAGAATGTGAAGCAGAGTCCCCTTCTGCTTGATGGCTCACATTTTGTTGGGCAAACATTTGCATTTCCTTATTGGACTGTTCTGCATCAAAAAGTTAATAAAAGGTCTTTGATACCCTAGGAAAATATATTCTGAAGACAGCTGGATGCACCAACTTGAATATCACACATACCTCTTGACATTCCTTGGTTACGGGAATAAATCTGTTTCTCTTCTGCAGTGAATAATTATTTTCCACAAACACTCTACTGTTTCCCAAGTGTTAATACTTTGCTTTATTGCCTCAGGTTTGTCACGATCAGCTCTTTCTGCTAGTAAGTGTGCATCTTTACCAATAAAAGTCTTGTCTGCTTTCTCTTGGCCAGATTTGGAGCATACATGGTGTGCCCTTTTAATTAACAGCTCCTGCTGTGGAATACCAGACCAGCTGCTTATTTGTGCCTTCATAAAGTTAATATGGTCTGTTCCTTCTAGTTTTTTTTTTTGGTACAGCAGAAAATGTCTATGTGCTTTGTCCTCTAATTATTTCCATTTTTTTACATCTCTTTTTGAGCAGTTTTATACTCAGCCAGCCTTTTCTTCCTTTCTGCCTCAGATTATTCCAGTTTTATCAGCTCATTTGAATATCTGTTTAAAGCTTCTTCCTTTTTCCAGCCTTTTGTTATTTAAGTTGATATACTCCTTCAGTGTTACATTTATTTTAATCATCTGAATACATTTGACTTTTTTTTCCTTGTTTACCTTACTGGAAGCCATGTCTTGCACCAAAGCTGGAGGTTGAACTGTGTTTTGCTGAACAGCAGCAGGATTCTTTCCAGTTGGTATTTTCTCTCCACTTTTTCTTGTTGATTTTCTTTCAGGCTCTTAGTTTCTTCTTCAGTGATATCCAGGCAGTGTACTAAATAGCGAACAACTGAATTTTATTCAAGGTGATAGTAATACTGGTGACTGTTTCTCAGTTTTTGTTTTCACAGTGGTAGAGATTAAGTTAAACTGTTGATCAGTGTGTAACCACTTAGTAAGATGCAGGAACCTGGTCAGTGGAAACCCCCAAGCCTTAAAACCTTTGTCTATATAGTGAGCTAGAATGGAAGTGATGACCTATTTAAAACCGTTTTGGACAAAATATTAGGTTGGGTTGGTCCAATATCAGCTGAAAAAATGACTTTTACATTGGGTTAGGAGGGCTCCCCTTGGAGAGCCTGAGGTCCAAGAAAGGCATGGTGTTTCAGTCAGGATGTGGTCTTCAGCAGCTTGTTTTCGGATGTCTGTGCTTTTCCACATTCTGTAGTGCCAGATCTCTTTCTCACTCTCCCTCTTTTCAGGTTTCCAGGGTCTGATATCTAGATCAGTAAAGTTTAGTACTACTCTACGTTTGTCCTTCTGTCCTCTAGGTCACATGATCAGTACTAGTTCCAACCCGAACACTGTGGATTACTTGTGTCTTGCTTTATAGGCAAGTAAGTATTCTAGAGGTCATTTGGCACTTATGATGCACATCAGTAGGAGGGGAGAAAATAAAGAGAAATTAAAGCATCTTTCTGTTTTAGTACATTTTTTAAATTTAGTTACATTAAAATGGTACTAATTTGTTGTAATTCAGGTACAGGCACAAAAATACAAAGGATGCCAAAGTGTAACCACATGCCTGTCAGTATCACATAACATTAGTTTTCACCCTGTGTAAAATATTCAGAAACACAATTTTCTATATTGTCACAATTTGAAATCCAAAGGCCTTGGAAATAGGTTATCTGGTGGGTCAAGACAGATGGGTTGATTTTACCCACTTTGTTTCAAACCCCAAACATGTATAGCTTTTGTAATTGTGTAAATTGTTTTTACTTTTTGCAGCATTAACCTTGACTGTATACCAGATCTGAAGCACAAGGTTTGACTATGGCCTGGCTTTTTATATGAATCACTAAACTGGCTGTCTTCACTTCCTATTGTAGGTGGATGAACAGATGTTCCATCTTGTTCACTTATTTGAATTTTCTGAAAGTGAGCAGAAATTGAGGGAACTTCTGATTACTTTCTTGCAAGAAGTCTTCTCAGAATTTTTCCCTGGTGAGTACCTTTCCTTCTTCACTGGTATTGGCATTTAAGAGGCATATGGCTAGATGTATTATGAGTAGGAAGACGGGATTCTTATGATTAATATGAGTCTGCATGTGTGTGGATGTATTTGTTCCAACACATTACAAAAAAACATGTTTATTGTGTACAGACTTGAAATTACATATTTACTGAAAAAATATCAGTTTGCAGAACTTTTTGATGTTCTTCGTGTTTCACTGTTGCAGTCATCACATTTAGATTATCCCTGCCAGGGTAGCCTTCAGCCGGCCCGAATACCAGAGGCTTAGTATTTCTGCGTCAGTTACTGTAGCTTCAGGACTGACGTCAGGTCGTCAGCAGTATAAAGAAAGGCAGCCGACCCCATTACATCAGTCTTTCTTGCCACGGAACCTGAAGTAGAAGCAGTTCGCACGAGTGCCGGTCGGCCGCTACCTCAGTTTCGTCTTCCGAATTGAAGCTGAAGTCTTCTAAAGCTAAGTACTCCATTGGGGATCCTTTTTTCTTGCACTAACCAATGTCAGAAAAAGTTAACAGTTGTCTCGCCTGTGGAAAGCAAATACCACACAGAGACTTTCATTCTTACTGCGCCACTTGCTTAGGCCCAGACCATGACGTTCCCCACTGTTGCTTTTGTGCTTTGTTCAACCCCAGAACTATACATCATCGGGCCCTTATTGTAGCTACATATTTTTGCTTACAGTCCTTGAATTCTGATTTGGTTTCGGTAAGCCATCCAACAGCAGATCTTCTAAAAAAAGTAAGGATAAAGACAGAGACAGACTGCACAGGTCCAAACCTACCGATGACGCTTCCGTTAAGCTAGTCGTCAGTCCTCCGGTCCTCAGTGAGGCGCTTTCGCAGCCCCTGATGCCTGCTTCTTTGGATTCGCAGGCCGCTACCGAGACCCTTTCGGAGTCCGGTATGCCGCAAAACTCTTCTTCGACTAAGGACCCTGTGGTTTTTCTCTCCCTTGGATGGATCTGGAGCCACTGAGCTGGAAGTACTTCACACTACCGATTCTTGACACAAACAGATGACTTCTTTTGCATTTACCGTTCTTTCCAAAATGACCGAGTTTCTAAGGCCCAGGGTTCGAACTACACCCAAGAAACCAACGACCCACTCCCAGGCACCTGCTTCCTTGCTCCAGTCTCCTGCTTCCTCGCTCCAGTCTCAAATGCTTAAAATGGCGGAAGACCTTTTCATGCTTATCAGGGGAAGTCAAGCTACCGCTTCCAAAAGAAAAAGAGATCTTTTCCCAGTAGTTTTGTCTGAACAGGAGTCTGATGACTCTGATACATCTGAATATGAAGACATGCAACCCCTTTCTGCTTGTGAGGATTCTGATGCAGAGGATTCCATTCCCTCAGCCTATCCACCCAAGGACTTTTCCTTTCGGAAACCCTTCATACCTTACGGGAGCGTTTCCAGTGGAAATGACAGGACTGCCCTTAGTCTAAAAAGAGACTCAGGGAATTCTTAGATCTTCCACAGCACAGATCCCTGGCCATTCCCCCAGTCCTGGATGTTGTGGACGATGTTTTCTTGGAATCCAGTTTGACACCTGACACCCTGCCTCCTCCTGCACCCAGAAAACCTGACTGGTATTGCAAAGTCCCTGACTCGCACAAGTTTCTTTTCAAAAATCCTACTGCTGACCCTGAGGTAATTTCTCAAGGGTCTAAAGGTATTAAAGCAACCTCTGCAAAGAATCCCACCCGCTCAGATAGGGATTTCCGAGCACTAGACAGATGAGGTAAAAAAGTATACACCTCTGCTACTGTTGCTGTCAGAGAACTAAATTGTCAGAGGTTCTTCGTGTTTCACTGTTGCAGTCATCACATTTGGGTTATCTGCCTGCAGGTATCCCTCAGCCAGCCTGAATACCAGAGCCTTCGGATTCCTGCGTCGGATGCTGTCTCCTCTTCTATGATATCAGGTCGTCAGGGGTATAAAACAGGCAGCCGATGCATTACATCAGTTTTTTTTGCTGTGCGGTGCGTGAAGCAGAACTAGTTCGCAAGTGCTGCTGGGCCGACTCCTGAAATTTTCATTTTCGAGTTTCGGCTCCGAAGTCTTCAAAAAAGATAAGTACCCCACTGGGGATTCTTTTTCTTGCTCCAACCGATGTCAGTAAAAAAGTTAACAATTGTCTTACCTGTAGAAAGCAAATACCTTAGAGAGATTTTCATTCATATTGCATCCCTGTTTAGGCCCATACCACGATGTCCCTCAATGTCGGTTTTGTGCCTTGTTCAACCACCGAACTATTAATCGTTGTGCAATCTTTGTAGCCAATTACTTTCATACTCTGTCTCAGTACTCCGAAATGGCTTCGTTAAGCCATCCGACTACCGATCTTCCAAAAAAACGTAAGGATAAAGGCAGAGACAGACTGTATAGGTCCAAATCTGCCGACGATGCTTCCGTTAAGCTAGTTGCCAGTCTGCTGGTACTCAGTGAGGCACTTTTCACAGCCCCTGATACTCGCTACTTCAGATTCGCAGGCCTCTACTGAGACACATTCAGAGTCTAGTATGCCGCGCGATGCTTCTTCGACAATGAAACCTGCGGATGTCTCTACCTTGGATGGGTCCGGAGCCGCTGTGCAGGCACCAGTTTCTGAGGGTGTATTCAGGCCTACAGACTTGCATTTTAAACCGACTCCATCGTTTTCATCCAGGCCTAAAACTCGTTTCACGACTAGAAAACAGACAACCAAACTGCAGGCTCAGGCCCATATGCCTAAAAAACAAATGCTTAGAATGGCTGAAAACCTTACTACATTAATTAGGGGAAGCCAGCCTTCCCCCCTCTGAGACCTAGAACTGATTTTCCTTCTGATCAGGAATCTGATATTTCTCCTCCTTCTGATTACCAGGATTTGCCCTTATCTACTCATGAGGATTCTGATGCAGAGGATTCCATTCCCTCTGCTTCCCCTCCAGAAGATTTTTCTTTCGGTAAAACATTGCACACTCTTAGGGAGCATTTCCACTGGGAAAGACAGGATTACTCTGACTCCAAAAAGAGACTTAGGGAATTCTTACTCCTACCTCAACACAGGCCTTTAGCTATCCCTCTGGTTCTGGACATTGTAGATGATGCTTTCTTGCAATCTAGCCTTTCCCCATACACTTCACCTCCAGCCCCACCTCCAGCCCCCAGTAAACCTGACTGGTATTACAGAGTACCTGACTCTCACAAGTTCCTCTTCAAGAATCATTCTGCGGATCCAGAGACCATTTCCTAAGGACCAAAAGGCATTAAGGCTACTGCTGCCAAAAATCTTACCCCTTCTGATAGAGATTCTAGAACCTTAGACAGATGGGGTAAGAAGGTATACACTTCTGCTACTTTGGCCATTAGGGCTTTACATTGCCAGTTTCATATGTTAAAGTAACAGCAGCATGTTATGGGGCTACTTAAACAGAAAATTATGTTGATTCTGGACTGTACTGAACACAAAGAATTACAGGATTTAATGCATTCTGCAGAACAAGTTGATAAACATACTTTGCAATGTGGTTTTGACGCTTTAGAAACATCTTGCAGGGCTGCTGTCACTAGGTTTGTACTTGGAAGGCATGCTTGGCTTAAGGAACAAAACTTGCCAGATCATGTAAAAGCTAAATTACTGGATGCTCCCTTACAGCAAGACTGCCTTTTTGGCAGCAAACTGTTAAAGATTTCCTAGAAATACAGCCTCCCAGATTCAGTAGACATTAACCTTCAAAGAACTTGTCCTTTCCAGTCCCTTCTAGGCCTTTTCAGTCCAAACCCAGGAACAACAGACCGCCTAGGCTACAGTCTCAGGCTGTGCACAGACCTAAGCAGTTGGGGGGGGCTCTCACTTCCATTGCAGGGAGTAGTAAGCCACCCCCTTACGGAAAAATGGCACAATGACTTAACCTTAACCCTTCCAAGCCCTGCTCTACTACCTGCTCCCTTAGGAGGAAAGCTCACCCTGCATGCAAAAAACTGGGAACTCCTTACCCAGGACAAATGGGTTTTGAACATAGTTTCCCAAGGATACAGATTCCACTTCCACACCCTACCCAACCCCAAGTGGTTGGCCAGACCTACCCCCAAATCAATGGGCGGAGGCCCAACAGTAGGTTCTCTCTCTTCTCAATATCAGGGCTATTCAGCCTGTCCCAGCAGAACAAAGGGGACAAGGTTTTTATTCAAGACTTTTTCTGGTGCCCAGAAAAGACAATTCCTGGCATCCTATCCTGGACCTCTCTATTCTCAACACCTTTCTGGTAGTTCCAAACTTCAAAATGCTAACTCTGCAACATCTTCTTCCCATGCTAGCCAAGGTTGCCTGGCTGGCAACCCTAGACTTAAAGGAAGCGTACCTGCACATCCCAATAAGGGAATCTTGCAGGAAATACCTACACTTCAGGGCAGGCTTCATGCACTATCAGTTCTCTGCGCTTCCCTTTGGCTTATCTACTGCGCCCAGGGTATTCACAAAGTGTCTAGCTCCAGCCATTGTGTTTAGCAGGTAGAAAAATATTCAAATTTACCCATACTTGGACGATTGTCTGATTTAGGCAGAAAGCCAGAACTTGCTATTACAACACCTGGCATTCGTAAAGAAACCTCTATCCTCACTGGGGTACACATCAACGAAAAGAAATCTCACCTAGTACCCTGCCAACAGATTGTATTCCTGGAGCAAGCTTGAACACAGCTTCCCAGATGGCATTCCTCACTCCAGAGAAAAATGTTTATTTGACAACCTACTTCAAACTATTGGCCACAAAACCCCAGCTATCTGCAAGGAAAATACTGCAAGCCCTGGGGTTCATGGCCTCTTGCATTTACTAATTCCATATGCAAAACTGCATATGAGGAAACTCCAATGGTATCTAAAAAGCTTATGGTGTCAACATTCTCAGGACCTGGAAACAATGATTTCTATCATTCCTTGTATCACGACAGAGTTCCTTTGGTGGGCAGAGGCCCGCTACCACAACAAGGGACTCCCTTTCATTTTACCCCCTGCCGCCCAAACCCTAACAACAGACACATCAGACTATGCATGGGGGGCTCACATGGCAGGGTAGTGCATTCAGGGCAAATGGACCCCGAGACAGATGCACCTGCATATCAATCAAAAAGAAATGTTAGCTGCACAGAATGCTCTGACAGCCTTCAAAGACTGTATTCTTCCAGGACAACTATTGGTAAAGACAGATAACACCACAGTTATGTGGTACATAAACAAGCAGGGGGGAACTAACTCGTACCCTCTTTGCAGACTAGCCATGGCTCTGTGGAACACAGCCTTGAGATACCAAGTACACCTGCAAGCTCAATTCCTGCCAGGCAAACTAAATTCACTGGCAGACAACTTATGCAGAAATCTCATGTACCCACATGAATGGAAACTAGAACCCAAAATATTCAACCTCTTGAGGAACAAATGGGGGACTCCAGAGGTAGACAAGTTTGCCTCCCCTCAGAACTACTAACTGCACAAATTCTGCACAAGAACTCCCACAGCCAAGCTTGGAAAGTGGATGCCCTGTCCTTTACCTGGGAAAGCCTCTCAGTTTATGCCTTTCCCCCTCTGCCTCTCCTCTCGAAGGGTCTACTAAAGATCAAACAGGACAAGCCAAGGACAATACTAATTGCACCAGACTGGCCACACCAGCACTGGCGCACCCCCTCTTGCACAGTATGACACTGCTACAACCATGGCACCTGCCTCAGACCCCCTTTCCTGCTGTCCAAGCAGGCGGGCCAGATTCTGCAGCCTCAGCTTCAAACTCTGAACCTTGCAGCCTGGCTTATCCCTTGAGCTTTCTCTTAGCATCCCTCAGTAAGCAGGTACTGGATGTCATTCTAGAGGCAAGGAGGCCTAGTACTAGAAAATCCTATGCTGAAAAGTGGAAAAGATACTGCTCCTGGAGCCTGGTCCAGGGGATGGGCTCAACGGTGCCCAGCTTGCCTCATATTCTACAGTACTTAACAGAAATGCTCCACAGGGGCCTATCCTTCTTGTCCATTAAAATTCATGCCTCTGCCATTTCAGCACATTATAATACTGAGCTGCCCCTCTTCTCTCACCCCTTGCTAAAGCAATTCCTTAGATGGGCCAAAAATTCAAGACCCCCCCCCCCCCCCACAGGACAGCTCCCAATCCGGCCTGGGACCTTAATTTTGTGTTGGAAAAGCTCACTCCTTCTCCCTTTCAACTAGCTGCTACAGCAGAGTTGAAATTCCTTTCTTGGAAAACAGCCTTCCTTCTAGCCACCACTTCAGCAAGAAGAGTGTCTGAATTACAGGCTCTCATGGCAGTGGTACCCTTCATTATCTTCCATGCGGACAGGGTTTCCCTCAGGACTAATCCTTCTTTTTATGCCCAATGTGGTGTCTTCTGTGGCCCTAAATCAGTCCATTCATTTGCCTACTTTTTTCCCTAATCCACAAAACAAAGGGGAATGAATGCTACACTCTCTGGACATGCACAAACAACTTTAGATTCTATTTGGACAGGACTAAGCCTACCAGAAAATCTGAGCAGCTGCTAGTTAACTTTGCTGCAGGGGCAGAGGGGAAGGCCATTTCAAAGCAAACCATTTCAAAATGGATAGCCCATTGCATTCATTTCTGCTACAAGCACCATGGAAAACCTACCCCACAGGGGATAAGATCACATTCCACCAGGGCTGCATCTAACTCTGCAGCATTTTTCAGAGGGGTCCCTACCAGGGACATCCTAGAAGCTGCCACCTGGAGCTCTGTACATACCTTAACCAAGCATTACCACTTGCCTATCTTTTCTAAATCCAGAGCTGGATTTGCCCTGCAGTCTTGCAGGGATTAATAGCTGGCTCTAATGCTCTTTAACTTCCTCCTCCCTTCCTTAGCTTTGGGAATCAATCCAAATGGGATGACTGCAACAGTGAAACACGAAGAACATAGCACAGTTGTGTACACTTACCATAAATGTAGATGTTCGAATGTATTCGCTGTTGCAGTCCTGATTACCCTCTCTCCAGACCCCTAACTTCTCTGGACTCTACCTCTCCTTATGGTTGGTATATTTATTTTTTCTTGTGTATTTGCTTTTTGATGGGGATTTACTATTTAATTGCTTCCTATTGTGGGGGCACCTGACATCTGGAGCAAGAAAAACTGATGTAATGGCGTCGGCTGCATGTTTTATACCCCTGACGACCTGACATCATGGAATAGGAGACAGCATCCGACGCAGGAATCCAAAGACTGGTATTCAGGCTGGCTGAGGGCTACCTGCAGACAGATAACCCAAATGTGATGACTGCAGCAGTGAATACACTCGAACATCTACATTTATGGTAAGTGTACACAACTGTATTTTCCAAATGCTAAAATTTCAGCAACATACCATGGAACTCCTCAAACAGAAAGTGTCTTCCTTTCCTGCTTGTGAGGAATCTAAAGAGTTACAAGAGTTAATGCATTCTGCAAGTCAAGTAACTAAGCACACCTTATATTATGGTTTTGATGCCCTAGAAGCTTCTTGCAGGGCAGCAGTTGCCGGTTCTGTCCTTGGAAGGCATGCATGGCTTAAGGAACCGCCCTTGCCAGACCATGTTAAATCTAAATTGTTGGATGCACCCTTGCACCAAGACAACTTATTTGGCACTAAGGCAGCGGAGGTCTTAAAAAAGATGGAAGAAAAAGCTAAATCTATGCAGACAGTTAAGGATTTCTTACAGGTCCAGCCACCCAGGTTCAGTAGGTATTGCCCCTGCAAGCACTGGTCCTTTCCTGTTCCCACCAGGTCAGTTCAGCCCAGACCCCGTGGAAGCAGTCTCCCCCGACAGCAGCCACAGGGAATGCAGAGATCAAAATAGTGGAATCCCTCCGCTTCAAAAACAGGAAGTTGTAAGCCACTCCCTCATGGTAAGAACTCACAATGGCTCTCCTCTACCACTCCCTCCCTCTGCCCACCTTCACTTACCCCTAGGAGGAAAACTCTCCTTTCACAGAAGCACCTGGGCTACCATTACCAGCGACCACTGGATTCTCAACATAGTGTCCCAGGGATACAAATTTTCTTTCCATACTCTGCTCACTGGTTTGGAGGTAGATCTGGGAACCCTTTTAGGGTTGGGAAGAGGCCCAAAAAAGCAAGTTCTTTCCCTGCTTGAGGGCAATAGAGCACATTCCTGCAGAACAGAAAGGCCAAGGTTTCTACTCCAGACTTTTTCTGGTACCCTGAAAAGGAACCACTGAAGAAAGCTGACTGCTGAAACCGGTCTGGGTTAATAAAGGATTTATTGCTACTACTGCTCGGGGTGCTGGATTTCTTCTTTGACTTGTATGTTTGGTTTGTCCATGCACCAACCATACTTGCTAGTCTGTTCTTTTTACCCTGAAAAGAGGGCAGCTGGCGCCCTATCATCGATCTATCCATCCTAAACACCTTCCTGGTGATACCAAAATTCAAAATGCTTACCCTCCAGCAACTGCTACCCATGCTCTCCAAGGATGGTTGGCTAGCCATCCTAGTCCTAAGAGGGCTACTTACACATTCCTATCAGGGAATCATGCCGGAAATAGCTACGTTTCAGGGCAGGATCTCTGCACTTTCAGTTCTCTGCACTTCCCTTTGACTTATCTACTGCTCCGAGTTTTCACAAAATGTCTGGCTCCAGCTATTGCCTTTTGCAGAGAAAGGAATATTCAAATTTACCCATATTTAGACGACTGCCTAATTCAGGCAGACGGTTAGGAAAAGCTGCTGAAGCACCTGGCCTTTGTAAAGTCCCTACTGACCTCCCTAGGGTACACTAGCAACAAAAAGAAATCCAAACTAGTACCCAACCAAAGGATTGTATTCCTGGGAGCAAGCCTGGACACAGCATCCCAGATGGCATTCCTTACACCAGAAAAGCAAACTTACCTGTCAGCCTACTTCTCGCAACTAGCCACCAGACCCCAGTTATCTGTAAGGAAAATCTTGCAAGCTGTGGGGTTCATAGCATCATGCATTCTACTCATTCCATATGCCAGACTGCGTATGAGGAAACTTCAGTGGTATCTAAAACGCCTTTAGTTTTAACACTCTCAAGACCTGGAAACTCTTATACCCATGATACCTTGCCTCAGGAAAGATTTTCGTTGGTGGGCAGCAGCATGCTCCCACAACAGGGGACTACCTTTCTCACCACCCCCCACCGCCCAAACCCTCACCACAGACTCATCAGACTATGCCTGGGGTGCACACCTGGACAGCAGGTGCATACAGGGCCAATGGAGCCCACAGCAAATCCATCTGCACGTCAACCAAAAAGATGTTAGCTGTCCAGCACGCATTGACAGCTTTCTGGCCCCTTCTCTCCCCAGGGGTTCTCCTGAACAAAATAGACAAACACCACTGTGATGTGGTATATCAACAAGTAGGGAGGGACTCACTCCTACCCTCTCTGCAGGCTGGCCATGACCCTTTGACCCACAGCCTCTGCCATGAAACTTCATCTGTTAGCACAATTCCTGCCAGGTTCTCTAAACTCTATGGCAGATCACTTAAGCAGAAATCTTCTGGACCCACACGAGTAGCAGCTAGACAAAGAACCTTCACCCGAATAACTCAACCTCCCACACTAACCATCAGCTCAGCAAGTTCTGCACCAGGGAGCATCACAACATGGCTTGGAAAGTGGATGCCCTGCCCTGTCCTTCCCCTGGGTCAATCTATCGGTCTATGCCTTTCCACCTCTGCCTCTCATTGCCAGGGTACTGCTCAAAATAAGGGAGGAAAAACCAAGGGCAATTCTTATTGCTCCAGACTGGCCTCGCCAGCAGTGGTACCCACTGCTGCACAGCCTGTCCCCACTTCCACCATGGCATCCACTCAGACCCCAACCCTCCTGACCCAGAGGGAAGGAGAATTCATGCATCCCCAATTGCAGACCCTCAGTTTGGCAGCTTGCCTTATTCCCTAACCACTGATCAATCTGCCAACCTCAGTAAACGGGTACTAGATGTTATACATGAGGCCAGACGCCTTAGCACTAGAAAGTCTTATGCTGACAAATGGAAAAGGTTCTGCACCTGGATTCAGGCTAAGGGAGTCGATACGCCACAGCCCTCCCCCGCTCTCATCCTGGCTTACCTAGCTGACCTGCTACACAGTGGTCTCTCTTTTTCCTCTATTAAAATCCATGCCTCTGCTATCTCTGCTCATTTCCTCACTGAGCAGCCCCTCTTCTCACACCCTCTGATCAAACAATTCCTAAAAGGTGCTAGCAACTTAAGGCCACCCAGAAGAGCACCTACCCCATCTTGGGACCTTAACTTTGTGTTGGAAAAGCTCACCCTGCCCCCCCTTCGAACCAGCATCTTCAGCAGAGTTAAGATTTCTCTCCTGGAAGACCACTTTTCTTCTGGCCATCACTTCACCAGAAAGGTCTCTAAGCTACAAGCACTCATGGCTGTGGAACCCTTCATCATCTTCTTCCATGCTGACAGGGTTTCCCTCAGGACTAACCCATCTTTCATGCCCAAAATGGTGTCCAGTGTGGCTCTCGACCACTCCTTTCCTTTGCCCACCTTTTTCCCTAACCCACAGAACAAGGGGGAAAAAGGATCTTGCACTCTCTAGATGTGCACAGACAGCTCAGATTCTATCTAGACAGGACTAAACCATTCAGAAAGTCTGATCAGTTGCTGGTTAGCTTTGCTGCAGGGGCAGAGGGCAAAGCCATCTCCAAACAATTTCTAAATGGATAGCACACTGCATTGATTTCTGTTACAAGCAACACAGAAAGCCTCCCCCTAAGGGGGTCAGGACTCACTCCACCAGAGCAGCCTCCACTGCTGCAGCTTTCCTCAGAGGAGTCCCCACCAGGGACATCCTGGAAGCTGCCACATGGACATCTGTTCACACTTTTACCACACATTACCACCTGCCTATCTTCTCCATATCCAAGGCAGGCTTTGCCACTGCAGTCTTGCAGGGCATCCTAGCCAGCCCCTAGTCTCCTTGACTGCCTCCACCCTTTTCCTCAGCTTTGGGAATCAGCCCAAATGTGATGACTGCAACAGAAAAACATTTAGAACATAGTACAGTTGTGTACACTTACCATAAATGTAGATGTTTGAGTATATTCACTGTTGCAGTCCTGGTTTCCCTCCCTCCACCCCCCTCTTCTCTCTCTCTCCTTAGATGGGACCTTTTGGTATTTACTTTCTACTGGTGGGGTTCTTCCACCATAACCTGGCTCCCAGTTGGGGGCTCCTGACAGGACAAGAAAAACTGATGTAATGGCATCGGCTGCCTTGCTTTATACTGCTGATGACCTGGCGTCAGTCCTGAAGCGACGGCAACCTACACAGACATACTAAGCGTCTGGTATTCAGGTCGGCCGAGGGCCGAGTGTTAGTAGAACAAGAGGGGTCGTGTAGATATTTTTCCCTACAGATGAGCCTCTGAGCAAAATAGGCTGTTTCTCTTTCACACCATGGTTACATGGGGATCATGCTAAATACTCGAGTTTTGTGCATTTGAATGAATTTGATATTATGTAATAGTTCACTATTGAGCTCCTTATGCCCTTTTGAGTCATTATGACACACTTCTGTCCTGGCATCCAGGTATGTGGGTTAGTGAGGGTAGAGAGTTTAATACCACTGTCATCATCCTGCTGGGAACAGAATTTTTTTTTGCTTACTGTATGAATCTGTACACACACAACCTGATGTGTGTTACCCAGTAAGAGCTACACTGTGCCTGCGCAGTAACATATGCGTATTTCCATGCATGGACAACAAATCCAGCTACATACTGCTTGGCAGGCATGGCACAGTGCACATCTTGGTCCATATGCTGCCTTGATTTAACACCTTGTTTGTACAAGGTGTTAGTATTGTAGAGAAATAGGCTACTTCCCTTGCCTCAGGATAGTACGAGTCAGCCTCTTACTCATTCTCACTCCCACTCTTCCTGGCTGGGTTCTCCACTGCACAGGTCATGGGTCTGTCCTGGTAATCAGGGTCGCAGTCATGACTTCATTCCCTCTATCCTACTGGACCCAGCTGTGTGAAAGATTTTGTAGAATCTGTGTATCATTTTTGAGTGTCATGTTTCTGGATGTATGTGGCTGAAGAACAAGAACATAAAAAGATACTATGAAATGATTTGGGGTAGTGGGAAGCCGTTAAGATAGCTAAATAGAGAGAACATTTGGGATTTTTCATGTTATGTTTTTTTTTTTTTTTTACCCAGGCTGTAAAGTTGTCCCATTTGGCTCCACTGTGAATGGCTTTGATATTCATGGCTGTGATTTGGATTTGTTTCTTGACCTAGAAAAAACAAAGACCTTCCAAGCTCAAGAAAAAGCTCTTTCAGAAGAGGTAAGCTTCATACTTTGTCAAACTACTCTTAAAAAAAAAAAAAAAAAAAAAAAAGACTGCAGATGAAGGCTTCAACTGTATCCTTATTTTAAAGGTAGGTAGGTAGCATGTTTATTGTGTTTTTATTGCCACCATGCTAAATACCACCAGACTTCCCCCAACTGGATTCCTTACATTTGTTTTGCTGTTCTTCTGTTCCTGGCATGTGGTGAAAACTAACTAAAGGTGCCACTGTCCAGGCAGCAATGTAGTTGCTTATGCTGTAGACAGCATTTTAGCAATGTGGGTATTTTCCTTTAAGGTTGTAACCCCTCTCTTGGTAGGGGGACGTGAGACCCACATCACCAGGGATGGCCACTACTCTTTATGCACATGCACGCGTCTGTGCCTTTGCTTGAAATGTTCACAGTCTTCACTTGTTGAATGATCACATATCCCAGGACTGTCTTTAAAGCATTGCCAACCCTCCTCCATTCCTTTCCAGATTGTGGTATTGGACAGTCCAGTCCTATTCTTTCTTCTCCACATGCCAGCTCCAGTAGATGTCAGTGTCGCTAATCAGACAAGGGATGCCGGTTTCATAATCGGGTCTTTACGCATCTATACCAAAAGACCTGGCATCTCCAGATAGTAGTAGCTTTAAGACATGACCATGAGAGGCAGCAATATGTCTAGAACCTGGTGTTAGCAGCACTGTTGGTATCTAGTGTCATGCCCTGGTAGTTTCTCAAAAACTGGGGTGCAGTCATAGAATGTTTTATATTTTTATATGCTGTGAAGTTGATAAATTATTTGTGGAACCACTGCATCAGCAAGTTACTTGGATAGCATTCCATCACTGTGATATTAGCGCTCCTGTAGTACAATCTTCAGCAGTTGCTATAGGGATAGAGTACTGATTAGATATGACCAGTCACAGGCTCAGCTCATGGTCATAGCTGGCCTTAGGCATAGGCCAACTAAGCAGTCGCCTAGGGCACCGCTGTAGCAGGGGCACTTTTCCAGTATTCTTGATGGTGTAGGTAGATCAGGTGGGGGCACAGGAGGGTGTGGGGGAGGGCACTGCGGATACCTTTTGTCTAGGGCACCAGTTGAACAAAGGCCGGTCCTGCTCATGGTGCATAGTACAAGTAAGTAACAGCAACTGGAAAATATATTGCATATACAAAGTGTAACAGAATACAGAGTAAGGGTACCTCAGTTGTATGAACTGTTAGGTACAGCATTATGACTTGAGACAGTTATGACCCCCCCCCATTGTCACAGATGGTATGCATGCAAGGAGAGTCTTTTCCGAATTCTTTCCCACAGTCTGATACTATGTGCAGGATTCTAGAGATAAATTTCTTTACATTGTGTCATTTTATTTGCATTTACTCTTGTTCCTTTTTTCAGTGGACTGCAGAAAGACAAAAAAAAAAAAAAAAACGCTACTGACTTAAAGGTTAAGTTTGAAGCAACAAGTGGATATCTTTCTCACTATCACGTCTTTGTGGTTATGGTCAATAACATATTGTAAAAGAAAATCTGTATCATTTTTGTTTTCACCAAAAAATTAAGTTTTGAGGTTTCCACTTCTTGTTCTGAGAGTTAAAAGGACTGTATGATACTAAAATAATCTGGATATAACTAGAATAAGGCTGGAATGAATGTCTCCCAGAACTGTGTTGAACAGGTGCCAGTCTCTCTCATGTGCCAAATCTTCTTGTACCTTTCAGAATAAAAGTCTGCATGCACTGTAGTTCGGTTAGAGTGTTTTATGTACAGTGGAGGTAGATGCTAACAATATCTGAATCAAATCTTACCGTCTTCAATAAAGTGCTGATAAACTGAAATAGACTGAATTATAATGTCCGTAGCTTCTGCACTCATTATTCTCAGAGTGATTCCTTTCCTCCCAAGTAATATAATTAATATTCTGGAATTGATGGATATGTGACCTGACTTCTGCACTCACTTTCGTGTGTCTATAGCAAACTTCTGTGGACTGCAGTACAATGACTTTCTGCATTATCAGTCCAGGCTGACATATTTCTGTGTCTGAAGTATCTCTCCTAAAGTAATATATTTTGACTTTTCCCGGTTAGGGGGTCGCCACAGCGGAACTCCAGTCCACTAATGAGTGTCAGTGGATTTTTATGGTGCTGAGTTGCCAGCCCGACGCCCAACCTTCAAAGAAGGCACACCCATTCACGCACGCACCTACCTGCATGTCTTTAAACATCACTCGACCACTGGAAGGACATGCAGACTCCACACAGAAGGCGCTCCAGCCGAGAATCAAACGGGAGAACCTCTTGCTGTGAGGCAACAACGCTAAACGCTGCACCACCACGTCTCTCTCTCTCTCTCTCTCTCTCCTAATAATACCAAAACCATGTAAATTTCGTACAAGTTCTACATGCCTCTTTAACCTTGGTTTCCAAGTCTCATACCATCTAAATAAGATCTGTTTTTACTTAATGTACTGCACATTTTGTTAGCATATTTTATTTTTTTAAACACACCTTTATTGAATTATCACTTGTGACACAGGCAAATGTACATTTTTGCAAAAGTAATCAAATCGTATTAAATTAAAATGTACAAGCATTATGCTTCACATATATTGCTGTATATCATGTAACCTAAGCAACATTACATAAATGATTCAATTCCTGACCTTTTTTTTTTTTTTGTTAAACAAGAAACAGGTTCATTAAACCGTCACTTATGACATAAGCAATCCTATGTTTATATAAATGAAAACAAATCACACCGACACAATCCTAAGTAGCATATTTTTTATTCTTATGAGTATTCTTGACCGAAGGTTGTTCATTTGTGCTGAAGCATTCCTTTCTTTTGAAAGTGCAGATGGACTGTAAAATATAAAATGAAGACATAGGTGTGCTTTAATATGGCTACTAGGCCTCTGTAAAGAGAATACTGTATTTATGACTAATAAACTACATTTATGTGCAACCTAATCTTACACAAGTGAATACTGGAAACTGTTGAAAATATTGTCTGCCATTGCCTTCCTATCCAGGCAGACCTTCAAATTACATTTATGATGCCTTTTTGTAGCTGTATAGATATACATATGTCTTCTCATTGTTTCCTTTTTTAATTACTTATTCAGTTTCTCTTCCCTGTCATTTCTAACCTCCTTTAATTGGAGCATCTCCTGGTATGGTAGGTTTACTTGCACAACAGTACTTTAATTCTAATTAGACTGAGTTATGTTTGAGCTTGTCGGGTAAGTTATGCAAGTTATTGTTATAAGTTATTGAATAAAGAGTAGTCTTTGACCTAATAATGTTTCAAGTAATATGTAGATTATAAAACAAAACTGGGACGTACTGCAGCATTTGCTAGTAATTTCTTGGAATCCTTGGGTCATTGGGTTTATAATTAGTTCATTATTTTTGTCAGGACTCTTGAAATATGCACATTGTTTTGTTTACATGGGTTTTGAAAATGAGAGCTGGATCTAGCAAGAGGTCTAGATATTCAGACTAGTATACTCTTTCTGTGATATTCCCTGCAAGTGAGGGATTATTAAAGTTTGGATGACTGACTATTTTTTTTCAGAGAACCTGCCATCATAAGTTTGTTTTTAGAATAATTGATCATTAAGGATAGAGGGATATGACCCACTTGTGTTAGGTTGAGGGTAATGCTGTGGTTATGTTTTTATGATTTAGTTAGGAGGATCTGAGGGCTGGCATAATGGTTAAGGTCTTAACCTCACAGATGCAAGGTATTGAGTTTGAGTATGATCTCTGATTATTGTCTAGGCGTGTAATGATCTGCAGACTGATGGCTTAGTATTTACCCAAGAAGAGTTGTTGAGCCTAACGACCAAATATCACATTGCCTGCAGAGAGTAGACAATTAGTGGGTGGTAGTATTGTGGATTTTTTATTTCTGAAAATAAATGGACCTAGTATGGAACCTTGTGGGACTCCAGTGAAGAGTAGCATACCAATAATCTTCAACTTAATAGTGAGTAAAGCAGATTTTGTCCTCAGATGGTATGATTTACCCATGAGGGCAATGATTATTAAAAGTGTACACCAGAGTTATTTAAAAAATATTTTTACTTTTATTAAATAGCTTAGGCATATAATGGCCGTCTATTAAGTTGGGGTCTTCCATATACTGTGCATGTATGTTTTTTTTTGTATGTATGGACTGATGGTAAAAAAAAAAAAAAAAAAACCTGTGCCTACAGACTACATGGACAATATGGTGTTAAGTGATCTTAGTTGTGCTTTTATTTATTTATTTGTTTTTGTTATTGGAGATTAACTGATTTCTATTTGCTGTGGATCTGGATGTATTATTTTATTTGGATATAATTTTGTAAACTTACCACAACATCTTAGTGGCAGCAAGTTTAAGTACTTTGAGCTGTCTGATAATGAGCTGTTTTTGCAGTGGTAATTGTAGTCTGCCACCACAAAAAAAAAAAAAAAAATTTTTTTTTTTGTTAGCTTGTCAGGCAGCAAGCTTTCACACCTATTTTTTTAAAAGTTATATAATTTTAGATTGGAGCCATTGGAGCAGGCAGTCTTTGAAGGTGTAGTTTGTAGAGTGTAAATTAAATCATCATCTTCTTTCGACTGTTCCCGTTAGGGGTCGCCACAGCGGATCACCTGTTTCCATTTCTTCCTGTCCTCTGTATCTTGCTCTGTCACACCAACCACCTGTATGTCCTCTCTCACCACATCCATAAACCTTATCTTAGGCCTTCCTCTTTTCCTGTTACCTGGTAGCTTCATCCTTAGCATCTTTTTCCCAATATACTCATCATCCCTCCTCAGCACATGTCCAAACCAACGTAATCTTGCCTCTCTGGCTTTGTCTCCAAACCTTGCAACCTGGGCTGACCCTCTAATATACTTATTCCTAACCCTGTCCACCATTGTCATACCCAGTGCAAATCTTAACATCTTTAACTCTGCCACATCCAGCTCAAACTCCTGCCTTTTTGTCAATGCCACTGTCTCCAACCCATATAACATAGCTGGTCTCCCTCCCCTCTTGTAGACCTTCCCTTTCACTCTTACAGGTACTAGTCTGTCACAAATCACTCCTGACACTCTTCTCCACCCACTCCATCCTGCCTGTACTCTCTTCTTCACCTCTCTTCCACACTCACCGTTACTCTGAACTATTGACCCCAAGTGTTTAAACTCATCTTCCTTCGCCACCTCTACTCCTTGCATCCTCACCATTCCTCTATCCTCCCTCTCATTCACACACATATAGTCTGTCTTAGTCCTGCTGGCCTTCATTCCTCTTCTCTCTAGAGCATGTCTCCATCTCTCCAGGGTCTCCTCCACCTGTTCCCTACTCTCACTACAGATCACAGTGTCATCTGCAAACATCATAGTCCACGGGGACTCCTGTCTGATCTCGTCTGTCAACCTGTCCATCACCATTGCAAATAAGAAAAGGCTCAGAGCTGATTCTTGATGTAACCCCATCTCCGCCTTAAACGCATCCGTCACTCCCACAGCAGACCTCACCACTGTCACACTACCCCCGTACATATCCTATACTACTCTTACATACTTCGCTGACACTCTTGACTTCCTCATACAATACCACAACTCATCTCTAGGCACCCTGTCATATGCATTCTCTAAGTCTACAAAAACACAATGCAAATCCTTCTGACATTCTCTGTACTTCTCCATCAACACTCTCAGAGCAAACATCGCATCTGTAGTGCTCTTTCCCGGCATGAAACCATACTGCTGATCACTAATCATCACGTCCCTTCTTAACCTAGCTTCCACTACTTTTTCCCATAACTTCATGCTGTGACTTATCAATTTAATCCCTCTGTAGTTACTACAGCTCTGCACATCACCCTTATTCTTAAAAATCGGTACCAAAACACTTTTTCTCCATTCCTCAGGCATCCTCTCACTTTCCAAGATTTCATTAAACAATCTGGTTAAAAGCTCCACTGCCATTTCACCTAAACACCTCCATGCTTCCGCAGGTATGTCATCTGGGCCAATAGCCTTTCCATTCTTCATCCTCTTCATCCTCTTCATAGCTATCCTTACTTCCTCCTTGCTAATCCATTGTACTTCATGATTCACTATCCCTACATCATCCAACCTTCTCTCCCTCTCATTCTCTTCATTCATCAACCCCTCAAAGTACTCTTTCCATCTCCTCAACTCACTCTCCTTCCTTGTGAGTATGTTTCCCTCATTATCCTTTATCACCTTTACCTGCTGCACTTCTTTCCTAGCTCAGTCCCTCTGTCTAGCCAATCGATACAGATCCTTTTCTCCCTCCTTAGTGTCCAACCTTTCATACAACTCTTCATATGCCTTATCCTTAGCCTTTGCCACCTCTCTCTTTGCCATGCACCTCATCTCCTTATACTCCTGTCTACTTTCTTCATCTCTCTGACAATCCCACTTCTTCTTTGCCAACGTCTTTCTCTGTATACTCTCCTGTATTTCCTCATTCCACCACCATGTCTCCTTGTCGTCCTTCCTCTGTCCGGATGTCATACCAAGCACCTTTCTAGCCGTCTCCCTTACTAGCTCTGCTGTAGTTACCCAGCTATTTGGTAACTCTTCGCTGCCACACAGTGCCTGTCTTAACTCATCCCTGAACTCCACCTCACAATTACCCGTTTTCAATTTCCACCATTTGATCCTTGGTGCTGCCCTCACACTCCTCCTCCTCTTCTTGATCACCAACGTCATCCTACAAACCACCATCCTATGCTGCTTAACTACACTTTCCCGGTCACCACTTTACAGTCTCCAATCTCCTTCAAACTGGCCCTCCTACATAAGATGTAATCCACCTGTGTGCATCTTCCTCCACTTTTGTATGTCACCCTATGCTCCTCCCTCTTGTTAAAATATGTATTCACCACAGCTATGTCCATCCTTTTTGCAAAATCCATTACCATCTGACCTTCTGCATTCCTTTGTTTAACACCATACCTACCCATCACTTCCTCATCCCCTCTGTTCCCTTCACCAACATGCCCATTGAAATCTGCTCCAATCACCACTCTCTCACCCTTGTGTGCAGTCATCACCACTTCATCCAACTCTCTCCAAAATTCAAATTTCACTCAAAAATTTGAATTAAATGTAATCATGAAATTGAGTCCGATGTTGTGGTCTAGGCCATAAATTGCATATACAGAGTTGTCTGTAACGACTTTCCTATCTCGGTTATTTGGAGTTTTCTATTTTATAGCTAGTTTTAGCTTTAGTTTTTTTGTCCTTACAGTTAGAGTAGGTTTGTTGCTTACTTGAGATTTGTAGAGTGTCTGGACTTTCTTAAAATGTTGGACAGAAGTTTTAAGAAGTCTAGAAAATGTGGCCACAAAATCCCTCCACAGGGTCCCTACTCTGCATATATTATTCAGATACTGAATGCAAAGCCTGTGCTTGGTTTGGTCATAAAGCTATTCAGAGCACAAGAAACTAATTTTAAAGGGACTCCTTCCATCTACTTCAGGGTCTTCATTTGTTTCTCCTCCATCTGTGACAAGGGAGAAAGGGAAGGAAAAAGATAAGTAAGCTCCAAATTTGAAGGAGCCAACTAAAGTCAAGACTCCTGAGAAAGGGCATTGAAGAAGAAGAAGAAGAAGAAGAAAAAAAAAAAAAAACAGAAAACAGTCCCTGGATCTGACACTCTCACTGAAAATGCTGAAGCCTCAGATCTTCGCTCCATCTCCATCCAAGCTTTTTGCTCTTGATTTCAATCCGCTGTATTCCCCATTCCGCAACAGTGATCCAGGGCTTCATCAGTTTCTTCTCCAATGTCTGCTGTTCTACCAAGATCTCACAGCAGCCGTTGTCAACATGATGTTGAAGAAATTCCTGCAGATGGAGTTACAGTTAAGGGTCTTCCAGGCTCCATCCCCTCTGATAGAGTCTGGAACATTACCATGGACCCTTCCCTATTGGACTCCATTCCAGGTCTGTCCTTCGGAACTGGAGCACCTATGTTATTGCCGATTAGTGCCATCCACTTCGGCTTTGACTATGGGTCAGTCTTTTCTCGACTTTGAGCCTCTCTGATTGAGAAGAGGGTTTAAGTCGAAGCTTCAGAGCGCATGTCCGAGGAGTGGGTTTGACTCCAGAGTTGTCAAAGCCATCCCTTCCTTTTGAAATAATGTTTCAATAGCTCAGCTCCAGTGTCTGCCTCAGAGCCAGGTGGAGTTGGCGCTTCAGGTTTTCTTTCTGTGACAGCATTTAGAGAGACTTCCTTGGCTCCTTTCTCTCACATCTGAGAGAAGAGATGCCACCATTCTTTTCCCAACCTCAAACATATTTTGCTCCAGAAACTGATCCTTGTCATCGACAGTGACAGTCAGTCTCCAAAAGTCTGAGGGAAGTGCTCTGAGTTCTCAGTCTGATTCAGACCTGTCATCAGATATTCCCCAGCGGCAGGTACATAGAAAGCAGATGTGCAGACAGAAGCACTTAGATTCATCACCAGAATCTGTCACAGAAGACGCACATTTGGAGGAATGAGAAGGTTCCCTTAAATCCCCCTTTGGAGACCTCCGCTTCAGTGAATTTCTACTGTTGGTAATTCAGAAAGGGGGTTGGACCACAGATGCATCTTCCCTGAAAGAATTCATGTTCCTGGAGGCTTTTGGAGCTGTCTCTTGTACATCCTGGGTTTTCCCTCCCCTAGGCACCCTTATTGATCTAGTGACTCAGTGAGCCTGGAATGAGTCTGATACAGCAGATCCTATGCCAAAAAAGTTTGATTAGAATTCTGGCAACACTGAAGATAGACTTCACTGTGGCAAGGGGCCACTGTTGATGCCATAGTTGTAGCTACAGCCACAAAGAAGGACCACTCAGAGGAGAGTTCATCTGTCCATCCCCTTAACTGGGATTCCATGGCCTTGGACAGTTTTGGAAAATATACATATGCATCAATTTCTTTTTCTTCGAAAAGACTGAACTACACGGCCCATGTTTATTTATTTATTTATTTAAATAAGTAATAGATAAATATATATTTATTTATTTGTCTATCATTTGTTGATAGGGAAAGTCCGACTAGGACGGAACCTATTTTTAGCGATGGCCCGGGGAGAAACACTCCAGACACATGTATTTGGAATTATTATTCGCTTCCAAAGAAAGATGACTAAAGAGATTAACAGTTCTCTTTCAGGTAATTTGCCTACGGATATCCAAAAGACAGTGGAATATCAGCTTTCTACCTTGATACTAGTATAGCCTTAGCCTTACACCACCATGCTGGATGCGATTGTTTGATTTTGTGGAGGGTTTTAAGATGTCTTTCAGTGCTCCTTTTGATGGTGTTACTTTGTTTGGCCCAAAAATTAAAGGACACTAAGAAGAAGCAAACAAAACAGTAGGACTCTCTCTGCCACTGGAATCGGTTTCTCAACTTCTCAGAGAACCTTTTCCAGGAATCTGAGAGGAAGGAAGCAGATGTGCTTATGAAATTGGCAAGGTCCTACCCAGGATGCGTCTTTGGGCAGACTTTCCCATGGCAAAGGAGGAAATAATTTTAATGGATGTCACCCAAGAGGCAGACGCGGACTGCAAAACCAAGATTTTTGTGGACCCTTTTATGAGAGATGAAGGATTGCCCGACTGCCACACTGTATAGGCAGTTGGGGGACACCTATCTCTACACTCTCACGCCTGGCTGGCCATCACTTCAGATTCTTAGGTGTTAAGTGCAATAACCAGAGGATTCTCAATCCCATTTCTAACAATGCCTCAGACAAAATCAAGGATTTCCTTATGTCACCTAATTAGTTGGAATCCGCAACAGCAGAAGTAGACAAGCTGTTGGAAAAAGAGTCATCCAGTTGGTCCCAACAGACCAGATAGGATCTGGTGTCTACTCCAGGTACTTTTTAGTTCCAAAAAAGACTGGGGACTAAAGACCAGTACTGGACTTGAGTCATTTAAACCAATACTTCAAACGGCCAAAGTTCCGGATGGTCACGGTTCAGTCCATTTTGCCTGTACTCTAACAGGATGACTGAATGTGCTTCATCGATCTCCAGGATGTCTGTTGGCACGTAAAGATGTACAGATTCTCCAAGAGATTTCTCCATTTCCAGCTTTGAAGCAGTCATTTTCAATTCAAAGCTCTGCCCTTTGGACTTTCCACAGCCCTCATGGATGTTTACTAAGTGCACGGCAGCAGTAACAGCCTACCTCAGACTGAAAGGGTTCCAGGTGTTCACGTACTTAGATGATTGGCTTCTCACTGCTTGAACCAAGGATCTGCTAGCTCTACAACAAAGGGTCCTCTTATTATAACTACTACTACACCTTCTGGGGATTACGGTGAACAGACAGAAGAGCAGCATGCCTCTGACTCAGAATTTAGATTTTATTGGATGCCAGCTGAACACCATAACTCAGGCACTTTACTTCCACAGATGATTCATTCAGTCCACCAAGTAGTTTCATAAGTACTAGAAAATCCATCTGCTCCAACATTAACTCCAAAACTTCTAGGGCTGATGGCTTGGCCATCATTCTTTTTGCTGTATCCAGAACCCATATGAGGGTTCTGCAATGAACTCTCTCAGTCCGGCACTCTCAATGTTTTATTACCCCTTAACAACCCCAGTCAAGTTAACTTCAGTGTGCAAAAACCACATAAAATGGAAGATGACATCATCAGCATTGATAACAGGTTATCCTTTTTCTCTACTCACTCCTGTGACAGTAGTTACCGTGGATGCTTCCCTTTTAGGATGGGTGGGGCATTACAAGGGGAAGACTGTTCAAGGTACATGAGCACTCTGAGACCAATCTTCCCATGAATATCTGGAACTCAAAGCAGTCCTTTCGTTGTTACAGGTATTTATAGACTCTCTTCTAGTTAGTGAGTCGTCAACACGTCAGTCATCTGGCACATCAACAAACAGGGAGGAACCAAATCATAGGTATTGTGTTGAGAGGCTATGAGGGTTTGGCGATGGGCAATGTCTTCCCATCGTTTTCTGATAGCAGCACACATTCCAGGGACTTTGAATGTACTAGTTGACAAGTTGAGCAGGTGTATTTTTCTGCCTCATTAGTGATCCCTCAATACTTCAGTGGTGAACACAATATTCAGACACTGGGGCCAACCTTGCTGTTGACGTTTTGCTTCCTACCTGAATAACAAATGCAGCAGTTACTTTGCCCTGATTCCTCCACAGGGTCAGTCCCCGAGGGACACTGATCTACAATTGATGTCCAGGTCTCCTTTATGCATTGCAGCAACAACAGATCACACACAACCAGAATCCACCAAGCAGTTTTCTAAGCAGTAGTATTTTATTCAGCTAAAATTTCTAAGTGCTTTGGCTAAAAAGCATTTTCAGAGTGTAAAAAAACACAAATAACACATTCTTTATATACAAAACAATTTCCCTTAATTATTCAATAAAATAACTAAAGCAGGTATATCATTACAAAACATTTACCCAATTAAAACCCTCCGATTACATTCTGTATTAAGTTCCTTAGGGACTAAAGTTTAATACTTTAAGATAAAATTAGATTATTATTGTAATAGTTTTAAGTTTTGGAAGGGGAAGTGGCCTTAAAGGGACCTTCCCTTGTGGAGGCTGTTCCTGTTGTAATTTTGTAGTTACGCTGTTCCCAAACATTAATGGGAAAAATATGAGACCCAAAATATTTTTAGATGTGACACTGAGGGGGTTGTCTGTGTACTTAAATGCCCATGTAATAAATGTTAAGTGGGTGAAAGTAAAAGGGCATTTAAAGTTAGAATTTTAGAACATATTAGAGATATAAAGAAGTGTAAGATAGAGAGCCCTGTTGCTGCACATTTTAATGAATATCATGGTAGTAATATGGAAGGACTTCAGGCCAGTATATTAGAACAGGTTAAGGTGGATAGGTTCAATACTTCTCTTTTGACACTTAAACTATTACAAAAATAATCTATTTTTATATTAAAGTATGAAACTTTAGTCCATAAGGGACTTAATACGGAATGTAATTGGAGGGTTTTAATTGAGTAAATGCTTTGTAATGATATAATTGCATTAATTATTTTACTGAATAATTAGGGGAAATTGTTTTGTATATAAAGGATGTGTGTTGTTTGTGTTTTTTATACTCTGAAAAGGCTTTTTTATCTGAATAAAATACTACTGTTTAGAAAACTGGTGGATTCTTGGTTGTGTGTGATCTGTTGTTGCTGCATCTTATATTTGGTTCTACTGTGGTGTCGGTCTCCTTTATGCAGTCCATCCATTTCCTCACATTATGAAATTCATTCAGAAGGGTCAATGCCAAGGTGATCCTTATTGCTCCATACTGGTCTTGACAAGTCTGGTTCCCAACACTTTGGTCTTAACTGCTCAAGTTCACCCTGGACTCTGATTGACAGGCTTTAGCTGATTTTGCATCCTTCCAGGCATCCTCTCACAGACCTAGAGAGCCCCTGTAATTAACTGCCTGGTTACTCCAATTCTAACAATGGCCAGGGACACCAGGTTTATAGAAAATTTTCATTTTCTTTTTGCTTCACAAAAAATCAAGCACCAGAAAGGTGTATCAAAATAAATGGAAAAGATTTTCTTTCTGAACTATGGGGAAAGTTTGGACCCTTTCAAAACTCATCTTCCCTCTATTCTAGAATTCCTGTCTGAATTGTTCCAAAATGTTCTAGTTTTTCAAACAGAGTTCAACTGGCAGCCGTACATACGCCATAACAAAACTCCAGTAGCTTTGTTAAAGATGTCTAAGCCTTTTCTCAAGGGAGTTTCTCTTCTTCACCCTCCAATTTGAGATCCTTTTCCTCAATGGCACATCTTGGTGATGCTTCAGGCTATCACACAGTCTCCCTTTGAACCAGCAGGTTCAGTGGATCTTACATTCTTAACATGGAAAACTATTTTTTTGGTAGCAATCAGTTCTGGTAAGCGGGTGTTGGAGCTTTTAAGTTCTTTCATGTAAACCTGCTTACTTGTTTATCATAGAGACAGTTTGTTCTAAAACCAAATCAGTCTTTCATCCCTAAGGTGGCATCTGAGTCCATCATAAGTCAGACCATCAGTTTGTCTGCATTCTTTCCAAAATACTCTATTAAGGGAGAATATGCATTACATTTACGTGACATTCATAGACAACTTAGATTTTATTTACATAAAACTAAGAATTACAGAAAATCGGACCAATTATTCATTGTGTTTTCTGAATGTAAGTTGGGACAGAGAGCTTCCACACTCACTTTTCCCAAGATGGCTGTCAAACCTTATATCCTTTTTTATGAAAGATTGGGTTTAAATCTCAAATGTACAAGAGCAGTAGCAACCTCTGCAGTTTTCCCACACCAGTTTCTGATAAGATTTGTGCAGCTTCTACATGGTCTATAGTTCCTACCTTTGTGTCACACTATAAACTGGATGTGCAAACTAAAGCTTGTTCCTCCATTGGCTCTGTTGCTCTCAAGAACATACTTCCACGAGTCCAGCTGGGAAATAATGTAGCTAGGGATTTTTTTCCAAAGGTTGAATCAGACAAATGTGGACAACATCGGATACAAAAGTTATTTATTTGCCATATGTATATCTTCTGAATCAGTATCCCTTCCAGATTATCACCTACAGCTCCTTGGAGAACTGCTAGCCTTTATGGGAGTCTACTTGTCCCTAACCTGAACAGGTTAGTTTCCATTTGGCATCCTGTTCCTTCTTTTCCTGTTGAATTATTTTTTTTTTTATCTAACTATAATTTTATTCTTCATCACCATCATCAACCCCCTTTTTCTGATTTTTCTACACTGGGTCAGTGTATCGTGTTAATTGTTACCATCTCTTTCAGTTCAGTGGCACACTACTGCCTTCTTCAACACTCATGCCTGACTGTCGCAGATCTTCTCTCATAGAATCCATCTACCCCTTTGCTGGATGCCTTAGTTTCCTCTTACTTTCTTCCTGTCTGTCCCAAATTTTCTTCACCAGTTTGTCATCTTCTTTTTTGCACATGTGCCTAAACCACAATAATAAGTTCTCTTTGATCCTTTCTGCAGTTGGAGCTACTTTGGCTTCTGCTCTTGTGTCCTCATTTCTTAGTCTGTCCCATAGTGTGCATCCTACCACCCTTCTCAGGCATTTAATTTCCATCACCTCTAGTTTTTCTCATCTGCTTTGCCTTTATAGCCCAAGTTTTTGTACCATACAGTAGTACTAGTCACACCACTGTTTTTGTACAGCTTGCTTTTTCAACTTCTTTGGCATTTTTCTGTCCAATACTACACCTGACACTCTATGCCAGTTGGCTGCAGTCCCTCTAATTCTAGCTTTGACCTCTTCATTCAGACTTCCCTTCTGCTGAACTGTTAACCTGTTCCACTGTCTTCCCTTCTGTCTCAGTTCTCAGCTTCTTCTGATTTCTGCATTCTTTCCATTATCATAGTCTTATCTGTACTTAGTTTCCTCCCATGGCTGTAGGGGATTCTGTCATGTAATTTTATTACTTGTTACATATATTCTTAAATGGGGAGAAACTCAGTCTGACGTAATTTGACAGTTATGAGGGAATTAGGGTGGGGAAAAGTCAGAGCTCTGAATCTGAAGGTTTGAAGTTGCAGAACCAGGCAAAAAGAGAACACTACGGCTGTCGTGGTGATAAGTACATAACTTTCATTTTTGAAGTTGTTACATCCCTTCCTTTCCTTAAGAAAAATGCTCTGAAGCATTTTGCACTCCAGCTGCTCTTTATAAAGTTTCACAGTAGCTCCTGGCAGTAGGATTGCATGGAAGGCACTCAGAGCTGTTAGAAACTGGCCAGTGCAGAGGGTAAGACCCATATAGCTTAGGCTACTGCAACAGTGATTTATTAGAACATTTACTCTTATGTTAAGTTTACTTACACAGCTGTAGTCATTGCCAGGAAAATGTTGATTGCAGTGCTGGCTTTCATTGCATTGAGACCAGAGCCAGCTCCAGTGGTGTAGAAGGATGAATCCCTGACTGTGTAACCAAGACTATCTAAATTCACTTAGTGACTTGGGCTCCTTTTGGATCTGGCAGATGAAGAAAATGAAGGAACAGAAGCCACTTGCCTTTCTCAGAGGAGGAATGGGCTTGCACATGATTGGGTGCACACAGGTGACGTGTGATTTCTTTGAAGGAGACCTGTGTATGGTGCGTACTGGTCAGTGGGTGAGGATTGTCTTGCTGTCTTGTGTCCGTTGTGGAAGTGACGAACAGACTAGTGCCGTCACCCATTACATGTCCAACTTAGAGAGTAACTGGACATGTATGAGGAAGTGGGAATCTAAGCAGAATTCTTCCTTCCCATATCTGCTTTAGTGATGATTCCAACAGTTTCACCCACCCATGAGGTGCATAATGTTTTCTTTGAAGCCAGAGAAACCTGAAGATCAGCAGGTAGGGGATAGAAAAAAATGAGAGTAAAAAATAGCATTTAGTCCAGTTTGTAAACCAGAAGTCATCCTCCTGACCAAAGACATCACAGTCATGTAGTACCTGAATATTCAGGATGGCATGTATTCATTTCTCTTCTGCAGACTGACATTGGAACCAGAAATTTAGCCTTACTGTCATAAATGAGTTGTAAGGCAGCTTACATACACTGGAGACCTCAACAGCAGTTAAGCCAATACTCACAAGTTGCATATAAACAAAGCCATCTTCAAAAGGTTCATAGGAGGTTACAAGGCTAATGGCACTGGGACCCTTACAAGCCTAGCCAAGAGTTTATCCTCCCAAAATAACCTCAGTCAGCACCTGTCGCCCCTGTAATTGAGGGACATAGGTGGAACCTCTTGTACAAATTTGTGATCTCCCATCCACTCATCAAGGTTGCGCTTGAAGAGGGTCAGCGAGGTACTCTGACGTGTATGGGAACTCCAATTCCAAAGACTGGGCAGCCTCTGGGTGACAAACCTGTCTCTCATAGCTTCATAGGTGTGTACTAGACTAATGGCCTTGGAGCCTTTACAAGCCTAGCCCATAGGATTACCCTAGCATCGTGCCACCCGACCTTAGTTCCCAGTACCTCTGTTGAGTAGAGCCACTGGAGTGATCCTTGGGGTGAATTTTCTATTTCTCATCCACTCATCAAGATTTCTCTTGAAGTGGGCCAGTGAGGTGCTCTGTTTGACATGTAAGGAAAGTCTATTCCATAGCATGGGCAGTCTCTGGGTTATGAACCTGTCCCTCCAGCTTGTTCTGTTGATTGTGGTATTGAGGTTGAGGTCTCTGGAAGGATTGGGATTTCTTTAGATGTAGCATTTCTAACAGAGCTGGATCAGGCATGGATTTGTAAGTTAAGCAGAGATCACCTCTAAGTAGGTGATATGAGACCGAGAATAGTTAGACTTTTGTGGGTCTGTCCATATAGGACAAGTGTTTAAGGCCTAGGATCCTCTTTGTGAGGTACTTTTGCGGCCTCTCCAGTTGTTGCAGGTGTCTAGTGAGGTACATGCCAAATGGGGCATTGTACTCTATGATTGGTCTAATGAGGGAAGAGTAGAGGGAGACGAAGAACTCTTTCTTCCTGGATGCAAAACCCTTAATAATGAGATGTGCCACATAGAAGGACTTTCTGACCACGGTGGCAGTGTGGTGGTCAAAAGAGAGGTTGCTGTCAACCCGTGTTCCCAGATCTCTCATAACTCCTTCTGTGTTCAGTGGACTACCATTGGTGTGGTAATTCGTGGGAACCAGTTTTTTCCCAAAGAGGATGACAACACATTTTTTGGCATTGAGCTTCAGGCCATGGTTCTGACACCAGTCATTGGTCTCAGTGAGGCCTTTCTGTAGGATGTCCGCATCACTTGGGGATTTAATAATAGCTCCCAACCTGCAATCGTCTGTGAACTTTGTCAGCCAGAGTCCCTTCATGTTGGCCTGTACTTCAGAGAAGTAGATACCAAACGGGAGAGGACCCAGGACCGAACCCTGTGGGACTCCACTTGTGACAGGTTGGCAGCCTGACTTGGAGTCAGCTACTTTCACACTGGGGGTTCTGTGAGCCAGTTTACAACCCACCTAGTGAATATAGGGATGTCCTTCAAGGATGCATCTGCAGTCATCACATATGGGTTGTCCTGCCTCGGGCAGCCCTTCGGTCGGCCGGATTCCAAAGTCTGGGTCCGGCGTCGGCTGATGTCGCACTTTCCCCGACGTCAGAGCGCCTGGGGTATAAAAGCATCAGCCGACGCCATCTTCCTCAGTCTTTCTTGCCGTGTGGTGCCTGAAGCAGAAGCAGTTCGCAAGTGCCGGTCGGCCAGCTCCTGTAATTCAGCTACCGAAGACTTCAAAAAGCTAAGTACCCCGTTGGGGACTCTTTCTTGCCTCAGCCGATGTCAGATAAAGTTAATAATTGTTTAACTTGTGGGAAACAAATACCTCATAAGGATTTCCACTCTTACTGCCTCCCCTGTCTAGGCCCAGACCACGACGTCTCGGCCTGTTCAGCCTGTGCTTCCTTCAACCGACGCACTCTTAGACGTCGGGCGGAGTTTGCAGAGGAATTTTTTGGGGCTAGTTTTTCGTATAAGATGCCGTCTGAGACTCCGACTTCTCATTTAGTTAAGAAACGGAAGGACAAGGACCGACACACGCGGGCCACGGTTTCGGCTGAAACCACGGCCAGGCCTACCGCGAGTGTCTCGGTCTCGGCTGAAACAGAGTCCTTGGTACTTCCAATTACCGAAACCGCTCAACCGACTACCTCCGTCCTGGAGGCCCTGGCTGAGTCTGTTATTGAATTTCCAACAGAAACTGGTGTCCTGGAATCTTCCGACACCATTCCTTTAGACAAATCTACACCAGCACGTGGTGCAGCCAGGCCTCCTGCATCCATGTCCATTAAGGCATTCTCCAGGGATAAAGCTGCTAAACTCTCAAAAGCTTTGCCTCCCAAGGTTATCCCTCAGGGACCCTCTACTGGTTCACAGATTCTAAGCTTAGCAGACGATCTTATCTCCTTAATTAGGGGCTCTCAACCTCATCCGGACAGGGGCTCTCAACCTCCTCCAGACAAAAGGCCCAGGGTTGAGCCCTCTGATCCCCACTCCTCAGATGAGGCCTCTGATGGCTCTACTCTCTCGGACCACCAGGAGGAGGCTTTTTCGGCCTACGAGGATTCTGATGCAGAGGAATCTATTCCCTCGGCCTCCCCTCCTGAAGAGTTTTCCTTTGGGGAGACACTACACACCATGAGAGAGCATTTCTAATGGCAGGGCCAGGAATTCTCTGATTCCAGGAAAAGATTAAGGACCTTTTTACATTTGCCTCAGCATAGACCTTTAGCTATTCCTCCTATTTTGAATGTCATTGAGGATGTGTACTCTGACTCTAGCACAACCCCTGATTCTCTCCCTCCGGCTCCTGCCAAACCCGATAGGTACTACAGGGTCCCGGACTCGCATCTTTACCTTTACAAGGCCCACTCTGCTGATCCAGAAACCATTTCCCAGGGCCCTAAAGGGGTTGCAGCTGCCACTGCTACAAATCCTCTCCCCTCTGAAAGGGAGTCCAGAGCTTTAGAGAGATGGGGTAAAAAAGTGTATACTTCTGCTACTCTTTCTATGAGGGCATTAAATTGTCAATTTCATATGATACAGTACCAAGAGTATTTGTTAGATGAATTGCATAAAAAACTGTCTTCACCTGACCCCCTAGACCGCAAGTCACTTCAGGATCTGGTACATAACTCACAACAGGTTAGCAACCATTTCTTGCAATGTGGTTATGATGCATTGGAAGCTTCATGTAGGTCAGCTATGACTGGCGCAGTCATACATAGGCATGCTTGACTGAGGGAACATTCTCTGCCAGACCATGTTAAAGCAAAGCTGCTGGATGCTCCTCTGGAAAAGCAAAAGTTATTTGGCTCCACGGCTCAGGAGGTCCTAAAGAAATTTGAAGAAAAGGCAAAATCCGTACAAACAGTCAAAGATTTTCTCCAAGTACAACAACCAAGATTCAGCAGGAATTGGCCTTCCAAGAATTGATCCTTTCCAGACGCAGAGAGGTTTCAGAGAGGCAAGAACAGGCGTGCCAGAGGTAGAGGGCAAGCTAGAGGCTCCTACAGAGGACGTCAATGGCAGCCTCCCAACCAGAGAGGTAATGCAGGACCTTCAACTGCTGCACAAGGACAGGCTCAATGACTTTACTTTGACACCGCCAACCAGGGCTCAATTGGAAGCACCTTTGGGCGGAAAGCTTTCTTTATTCTCAGAAAATTGGCACAGTATTACAAGGGACAAATGGACACTACAAATAATAGACAAAGGATACAGGTTTCATTTCCACACATTACCAAAAAGAAAGGGCATGCCAGACCTGCCACCGAATCAAAGGGCAGAGGCTTTGAAACAAATTTCCAGCTTAATGCAAATGAAAGCTATAGAAAAGGTTCCTCTCTCAGAACAAGGCCAAGGATTTTATTCCAGACTATTCCTTGTTCCAAGAAAAGAAAAACAATGGAGGCCTATTCTCGACTTGTCCACACTGAATACTTATCTCATTGTGCCAAAGTTCAAAATGCTGACTCTACAGCAGCTCCTTCCCACGCTGGGCAAGGGGTCTTGGCTGGTAACTCTAGACCTCAAGGAGGCATACCTGCATGTCCCTATCAGACAAAGTTGCAGAAGACACCTCAGATTTCTTGCAGGGTCAGAGCATTATCAATTCTCAGCATTGCCCTTTGGCTTATCTACTGCGCCTAGAGTATTCACAAAATGCCTGGCATCAGTAATTGCATACTGCAGACTTCAGGGGATTCAAATATACCCATATCTGGACGACTGCCTTATACAAGCGGACCGCCAACAAACTTTGGTAAAACACTTGAATTATGCCATCCACCTACTTCAGGCCTTGGGATATACAGTCAACTTTCACAAATCAAGACTTGTTCCATCCCAAAGAATAACCTTTCTGGGTGCAGATCTAGATACAACCACCCAAATGGCCTTCCTCACAGAAGAAAAACAAAATCAACTACCAGATTACTTCAAAAATCTGACAAGACAAACCCAGCTGACTGCAAGGAAAATCCTGCAGGCCCTGGGTTACATGGCTTCTTGCATCCTTGTGATTCCGCAAGCAAGACTACATATGAGGAAACTACAATGGTACCTAAGGAGTTTATGGACTCAGCACAGTCACAGCCTGGAAACTTTGATACCACTCATTCCATGCCTTCAAAAGGAATTTCTGTGGTGGGCTCAAGCAAGCCAGTCAAACAGGGGTCTGCCTTTCAGCAAACCAATAGCCAGCCAAACCATTACAACAGACGCTTCAGACCACGAATGGGGAGCGCACATGGAGGGCAGATGCATTCAGGGTCTATGGTCACAAAAAGAGCTATGCATGCACATAAACCAAAAGGAAATGCTGGCAGTGATACATGCAGTCGAAGCCTTCAAACCCTTTCTGCATCATGGCCATCTGCTAATAAGGACAGACAACACCACAGTTATGTGGTACATAAACAAGCAAGGAGGCACCCATTCCTATCCTCTTTGCAGGCTGGCAATGAATCTATGGGAACTTTCCTTGAAACTCAATATACAGCTACAATCCCAGTTTGTGCCAGGGAAAGACAATATACTGGCGGCCAGCTTAAGCAGAAATATTATGGATGCACACGAATGGATGCTGCACCCAGACATCTTTCTACAGATAACACAATCATGGGGGAGGCCGGACTTAGATCTTTTTGCCTCCCCCCACAATCATCAACTGAAGAAATTCTGCTCAAGGACATACCACCCACAAGCATGGAAAGTGGACGCCCTCTCTTTCAGCTGGAGAATGCTAACAGTGTATGCATTTCCACCTCTCCCATTAATGACCAAGGTTTTACTGAAGATCAGGACAGAGCAGCCAAAAGTGATTCTGATAGCTCCGGAATGGCCAAGACAGCACTGGTACCCACTGTTAAAGAGCCTGTCATGCACGAAACCATGGCCTCTTCCTCTATGGCCACTTCTACTGACACAGCACAATTACAAAGCTCTGCATTCCAACCTGAAAACCTTGCAACTAACAGCCTGGAAAATACCTTGACTCCTCCTCAGGACAAGCTATCCCAGAGAGTGAAAGATATTATTATGGAAGCTCGCCGGCCTTCCACAAGAAAGGCATATTCAGCAAAATGGAAAAGATTTCACATTTGGAACACCACAAAGGGCCTAGATGCGACAGTGATGAACATGGCACATATCCTGGAATACTTGGCAGAAATGTTCCACAATGGTCTGTCTTACTCTTCCATTAAAATTCATGCTTCAGCAATTTCAGCAGAGTACAATACTGATCCACCTGTCTTCTCTCATCCTCTCCTAAGACAGTTTCTAAGAGGAATCAAAAACATCAATCCTCCAAGGAAACCACCTCTACCTACTTGGAACCTTAACTTCGTGTTGGAAAAACTAACACTGCCTCCCTTTGAACCAGCAGCATCTGCAGAACTACAGTTCCTGTCTTGGAAGACTGCTTTCCTTCTGGCCATAACCTCAGCATGAAGAGTATCTGAGTTACAGGCCCTTATGGCAGTACAGCCATTTCTTATTTTTCATCAGGACAGAGTTTCATTGAGAACCAATCCTACATTTATGCCAAAGGTGGTATCCAGGGTTTCATTAAATCAAGCTATTCACTTGCCTACCTTCTTTCCAAATCCACAAAACAAAGGGGAGAAACTTCTGCACACCCTGGACATACACAGACAGTTGTGCTACTACTTGGACAGAACTAAAGGTTACAGAAAAACTGACCAGCTGTTGGTAGCATATGCTGCTGATACACAAGGAAAAGCAATTTCCAAACAGACAATTTCAAAATGGATAGGGAATTGCATTCGTTTTTGATACTCCTTTCATGGAAAAACTGTGCCAGCTAACATTAGACCTCATTCCACGAGAGCCACAGCCACCTCCACAGCCTTCTTAAGAGGGGTGGCTACCAAGGACATTTTAGAAGCTGCTACATGGAGCTCCGTGCATACATTTGCCAAGCATTACAATTTACCTTTATATTCCAGATCCAGAGCAGGCTTTGCTACGGCAGTCCTGCAGGGCATTTTAGCTACACCATCCTTTACATAGTTCCTCCACCCCCAGATTGGCTATGGTATTCTACCCATATGTGATGACTGCAGATGCATCCTTGAAGGACATAGTACAGTTTTGTACCTACCATAAATGTAGATGTCCGATAGGTATGCATCTGCAGTCAGGTTTACCCTCCCTCCTTCCCCTCTGTGGTATTTCTTGGATACTTACCCCTCTTATAGCTAGCTGGGGTGATCTATTCTGGTGTATTTGTTTTTAAATTATTGTGCATGTTTGGATTTTTAAATGCATCTCTCCAAATTTAGCCTTCCTTAGAGGGCACCTGGCATCTGGGGCAAGAAAAACTGAGGAAGATGGCGTCGGCTGATGCTTTTATACCCCAGGCACTCTGACGTCGGAGAAAGTGCGACATCAGCCGACGCCGGACCCAGACTTTGGAATCCGGCCGACCGAAGGGCTGCCTGAGGCAGGACAACCCATATGTGATGACTGCAGATGCATACCTATCTGACATCTACATTTATGGTAGGTACAAAACTGTACTGTTGATGCCTAGCTTAATGAGTTTTTCTATGATTCCTGAGTGGGGAATAGTATCAAAGGCCTTGGCCAAATCAAGGTAGGCTGCATGAACCACCTTGCCTTCATCCACAGCTCTGGTGACTGATTCAAAGAAGTCGACCAGGTTGAGCAGGCATGATCTACCCTTCACAAAACCAAACTGTGTGAGATCCAGAGTTTGGCGATTCCCTATATCCTTGTTTATTAGGTCCATGATGATGCATTCCATAGCTTTGCATATCAGACCCGTCGGGCTAATGGGGCAATAGTTCCCAGGGTCTGTAGTAGTCGCTCCTCCTTTGTGGAGAGGGATGACTGTAGCAGTGCGCCATTCGGTAGGGACAAAACCTGAGATGAGGCTGAGATTGAACAGGGCACACAGGTAAGATGCCAGTTCACTGTAGTTTATGTAGAACACAGCCATAGATATTATCAGGTCCCATAGAAGCTGCATTCTTGGCCTTGGACAGTGCTGTTTTAACCTGTGCAGCAGTAATACTGGGTGCCTGGCAACCTACTGGTATTGCGATTGGTCCTTTGGTGGGGGAGAGAGAGGTAAAGTTGGCACTGAATCTGTCAGCCAGTGTATTTGCAATATCTGTTGGGTCGGAGGTACCATTGTGCAGCAGTTTTGTGCATTCTCCAGCAAGTTTTGCTGATGTTGCATATTAGATTCAGGCCTTTCGAGTGGGTAATGTGTGAGGAGTTAAACCTACAGATATGGAGCATATCTAGTAGGGCTGGGTCCGAGCCTTGTAGGTGAGAGACAGATCACCTCTGAGCAATCTGTACGATACCGAGTAGAATGATAGTGATTTGAACCTGTCCACATAGGATAGGTGTTGGAGGCCATGGATTCTCTTTGTGAGGTATTTCTGTGGCCTTTCCAGTTGGTTCAGATGTTTGGAGAGATATATACCAAATGGGGCGTTGTACTTTGCTATTGGTGTAATGAGGTAGGAGTATAGGGAGGTAATGTCCTCCCTTTTTTCTGGATGCAATCCCTTTACTTATAAGTTGAACCAAGTAAAAGGCTTTTCTGACCACTGCCGCCACATGATGGTCGAATGTGAGATTATCAACCTTAGTGCCCAGGTCTCTCACCACAGGTTGTGTGTTTAGGGGGTTGCTGTTGATGTGGTAATCAGTAGGGGCCGTATTTCTGCCGAATGGTATGATTATGCATTTTTTGCATTTAGCTTAAGGCCATGACTTTGGCAGCAGTCATTATTTTCTGGGAGACCCTCTTGCAGTATGTTAACTTCATTTGGGGAGTTAGTGACAGCACCCAACTTAGTTGTCCACAAACTTGGTCAGCTAGAGGCCATTTGTCTATGCCTGGACCTCTGAGAAGTAGATGCCAAACAGTAGGGATCCCAGTACAGATCCTTGGGGAACTCCACTAGTGGCAGGTCTGTTGTTGGAGGTGGAGGTACCTCTCTTGACCTTGAGGGTCTTGTTTGTGAGCCAGTTGGCCACCCACCTGATGAAATAGGGATTTACACCAAGTTGTGTTAGCTTTTTGATGATGCCCGATTGGGGGATTGTGTCAGAGGCCTTGGCCAAGTCAAGGTAAGCTGTATGTGCTGACTTTCCCTCATCAAGGGCCTTTGTGACAGTCTCAAAGAAGTCAAGCAGGTTCAACAGGCAAGGTATGCCCTTGATGAATCCAAACTGTGTGGGGTCAAGTGCTTGGAGATTGCCTAGGTCCTTGTTTGAGATCCATAATAATACGCTCCATGTTTTTACAGATCAGACTTGTCAAGCTAATGGGGCAATAGTTTCCAGGGTCACTAGTGCCACCACCTTTGTGCAAGGGGATGACAGTGATGGTTCTCCACTCTGCTGGAATGAAGCCTCTACTTAGGCTGTGGTTGAATAGGGTGCTCAATGACCAAGCTAGCTCTTGCTGGAGTTGATGCAGAATACAGCCTAGGATAATTTTCCATGGAAGCTATGATGTCCTTCAAGGATGCATCTGCAGTCCTAATATATGGGTTGTCCTGCCTCAGGCAGCCCTTCGGTCGGCCGGATTCCAAAGTCTGGGTCTGGCCTCGGCTGATGTCGCACTTCACCCGACGTCATAGCTGCTGTTTATTGGGTATAAAGGCATCAGCCGACGCCATTTTCCTCAGTCTTTCTTGCCGCGTGGTGCCCGAAGCAGAAGCTGTTCTCAAGTGCCGGTTGGTCAGATCCAGAGATTTCTACTACCGAAGACTTCTAAAAAGCTAAGTACCCCGTTGGGGACTCTTTCTTGCCTCAGCCGATGTCAGAAAAAGTAAATAATTGTTTAACTTGTGGGAAACAAATACCTCATAAGAATTTCCACTCGTACTGCCTTCCTTGCTTAGGCCCAGACCACGACGTATCAGCTTGTCTAGCCTGTGCTTCCTTCAACCGACGGACAGTTAGACGTCGGTCGGAGTTTGCAGAGGAGTTTTTTGGTCCCGCTTTCGCTTACAAAATGCCGTCGGAGACTCCGACTACACAAATAGCTAAAAAGCGCAAGGAAAAGGACCAACACTCGCGGCCCGCGGTTTCGGCTGAAACCACGGTTAGGCCAACCACGAGTGTCTCTGTTTCGGCTGAAACTGAGTCCTCGGTTCTTCCTTCGGCCGAAAGGATGCCTCCTTCAGCCGAGGCCTCACAGAGCATGGTTGAATCTGCTACTGAAATTACTGTTACAGAAGCAGGCACCCAGGATTTGTCAGATACTATTCCTTTAGACATATCTACCCCTGCACGTGGGGCTGCTAGACCCCCTGCTTCTATGTCCATCAAGGCTTTTGCCAGGGCTAAAGCAACTAAATCTTCTAAGGCCTTACCTGCTAAAACTCCCCCACATAGGCCTACCTCTAGTTCACAAATGCTCAGCCTGGCTGAGTATCTCATTTCTTTGATCAGGGGATCCCAACCTCACCCAGACAGGGCCTCTCAGCCCCCTTCAGATAAGAGGCCTAGGACTGAACCCCCGGAACCTGTCTCTACAGACTATTCCTCGGATGACTCTGACATTACAGACCCTCAGGGAGGCCCATATTCTCCTTATGAGGATTCTGATGCAGAAGACCCCATTCCTTCTGCTTCTCCTCCTGAAGAATTTTCTTTTGGGGAAACCTTACATGCTATGAGGGAACATTTCCAATGGCAGGGCCAGGATTTTTCAGATTCAAGGAAAAGGCTAAGGACTTTTTTACACTTACCACAGCATAGGCCTTTAGCCATTCCTCCAGTACTGACAGTAGTTGATACATTTAATGATGCCTGTACTGCCCCTGATTCTCTTCCTCCGGCCCCTGCCAAGCCTGACAGATATTACAGGGTCCCGGACACACACTACCATTTGTATAAGGCTCCTGTTGCAGACCCCGAAACCATTTCACAGAGCCCGAAAGGTGTGGCAGCTGCTTCTACCAAAAACCCTCTTCCCTCTGAAAGGGAATCTAGAGCATTAGAGAGATGGGGTAAAAAGGTTTATACTTCTGCTGCTCTTTCGGCTAGGGCCTTAAACTGTCAATTTCACATGATTCAGTATCAGGAATTTTTGTTAGACCAGCTAAATAAAAAAAAACTGTCCTCTCCTGAACCTATAGACCGCAAGTCTCTTCAGGATTTGGTACATAACTCTCAGCAGGTCAGTAACCATTTCTTAAAATGTGGCTATGATGCACTGGAGGCTTCCTTTAGATCAGCTATGACTGGAACAGTGATTCGAAGACATGCATGGTTAAAAGAACAATCCTTACCAGACCATGTTAAATCAAAACTCCTGGATGCTCCCATAGAGAAACAAAGTTTGTTTGGCTCCCCTGCACAGGAGGTTCTAAAGAAGGTGGAAGAAAAAGCAAAATCTGTCCAAACAGTCAAGGATTTCTTACAGGTCCAGCCTCCGAGGTTTAGCAGAAATTGGCCTTCGAAGAATTGGTCCTTTCCAGACAGCTCCAGAGCACAGAGAGGCAGAAATAGACGCCCAAGAGGCAGAAGTCAATCTAGCGGTGCCTACAGGGGACGTCAGTGGCAACCTACCAATCAGAGAAGTACTGCCACAGATTCAACTACAGCCACTTCCACAGGACAGACACAATGACTTGGCTCTGATACCGCCTACCAGGGAACAACTGGAAGCTCCCTTGGGCGGAAAGCTAGCCTTATTTTCAGACAACTGGCATTACATTACAGGAGACAAATTGACTTTACAAACAATAGACAAGGGCTACAGGTTTCACTTCCACACTCTACCAAAAAAGAGGAGAATGCCAAACCTACCATCAAGCCAAAAAACAGACGCTCTAAGACAAATCAACAACTTACTAAGGATGAGAGCTATAGAAAAGGTGCCACCTATGGAACAAGGCCAAGGATTTTACTCCAGGCTTTTCCTGGTACCAAGAAAAGAAAATCAATGGAGACCTATTCTCGACTTGTCCGCACTGAACACATACCTCATTGTTCCAAAATTCAAAATGCTGACCCTCCAGCTGCTTCTTCCCATGCTGGGCAAGGAGTCTTGGCTGGTGACTCTAGATCTCAAGGAGGCATACCTGCACATCCCTATACGACCAGATTGCAGAAGACACCTCAGATTTCTTGCAGGATCAGAGCATTATCAATTCTCAGCATTGCCCTTTGGCTTATCTACTGCGCCCAGAGTATTCACGAAATGCCTGGCATCAGTAATTGCTCATTGCAGGCTTCAGGGAATTCAAATTTACCCATACCTGGACGACTGCCTAATACAAGCGGACAACAAGGCAAAATTAACAAAAGATTTGGAAAATGTCATACAACTGTTGCAAGCCTTGGGATACACAGTCAAGACTAGTACCATCCCAAAGGATAACATTCTTGGGGGCAGAACTGGACACATCAACTCAGATGGCTTTTCTCACAGAAGAAAAACAAAAGCAACTACCAGGCTACTTCATGACATTAACAAAGCAAACTCAGCTTACTGCAAGGAAAGTCCTGCAAGCCCTGGGTTACATGGCATCCTGCATAATATTGATTCCGCATGCCAGGCTACATATGAGAAAGTTACAATGGTACCTAAGGAATGTATGGTCTCAACACCAGCAGTCTAGAAGACCAGATTCCAATAATTTCATGCCTGAAGCAAGAATTCCTGTGGTGGGCTCAGGCCTGTCAGTTGAACAGAGGCTTGCCTTTCCACAAACCACAGCCAAGCCAGACCATCACCACGGACGCCTCAGACCTAGGATGGGGGGCACACATGGTGGACAAGTGTATACAAGGCCTATGGACCCAAGACCAGCTGAATCTACACATAAATCTAAAGGAGATGCTGGCAGTGAAACATGCGATCCAGGCATTCAGACCACTCCTTCAACAGGGTCATCTGCTGATAAGGGCGGACAATACCACAGTCATGTGGTACATCAACAAACAGGGAGGTACACATTCATATCCTCTATGCCGGATGGCAATGGACCTGTGGAATGTGGCCCTGAACCTCAACATTCAACTTCAGGCCAGATTTGTACCAGGAAAAGAAAATTCTCTAGCAGACACCTTAAGCAGAACTACCACGGATGCTCACGAATGGATGCTGCATCCAGATATCTTCAAAGCCATAACAAAGAAATGGGGACTACCACAGATAGACCTGTTTGCCTCCCCACACAATCACCAATTGAAGAAATTCTGCACAAGAGCATACCACCCACTTGCTTGGAGGGTGGACTCACTTTCCTTCAGCTGGAAAAACCTGACAACATATGCATTTCCACCTCTTCCTTTGATGTACAAAGTTCTACTAAAGATCAGAGAGGATCAACCAAGGGTAATTCTGATAGCTCCAGACTGGCCGAGGCAACATTGGTACCCGCTACTGAGAAGCATGTCTCGGACACACGCATGGCATCTACCTCTATGTCCCTTACTACTAACACAGGACAACTACAAGATCCTACACCCAAACTTGAAAACACTGCAGCTAGCTGCTTGGAATATTGCATAAAACAAAATAACCCAGGTTTATCTCAGAGGGTTAAGGACATTATCCTGGAGACACGCAGACCCTCCACAAGGAAGACTTATTCAGCCAAGTGGAAAAGATACCTCATTTGGAGTGCAGCAAAGGGAGAAAATGTTTCATTGGCAAACCTAGCACACATCCTGGAGTATTTAGCAGAGCTGTTTCACAATGGCCTGTCTTGCTCCTCCATTAAGATTCATGCATCAGCAATTTCAGCAGAATACAACATGGATCCTCCTGTCTTCTCTCATCCTCTACTCAGGCAGTTCTTGAGAGGAATCAAAAATGTAAAGCCTCCAAGGAAACCACCTTTACCTACATGGGATCTCAACTTTGTGCTGGAAAAATTAACTCTTCCCCCTTTTGAACCAGCAGCAACAGCAGAATTACAATTCTTGTCTTGGAAAACTGCTTTCCTACTAGCAATTAATTCAGCAAGAAGGGTATCTGAGTTACAGGCATTAATGGCAGTACAACCCTTCCTTATCTTCCATCAGGACAGAGTCTCTCTGAGAACCAACCCTACCTTTATGCCAAAAGTGGTCTCCAGAGTATCATTAAACCAAGCGATTCATTTACCTACATTCTTCCCCAACCCACAGAACAGGGGGGAAAGACTGCTACATACCTTGGATGTGCACAGACAATTACGCTACTATCTGGACACAACTAAGACCAGCAGAAAAACTGACCAGCTTTTGGTAGCATATGCAACAGGAATGCAAGGAAAAGCAATTTCAAAACAGACAATCTCAAAATGGATAGGAAATTGCATTCGTTTTTGTTACTCTTTTCATGGAAAGACAACTCCTGATAATATCAGACCTCATTCCACAAGAGCTACAGCCACCACTACAGCTTTCCTACGAGGAGTGGCTACCAAAGACATTTTAGAAGCTGCTACCTGGAGCTCCGTGCATACATTTGCCAAGCATTACAATCTACCCTTATACTCTAGATCCCGAGCAGGTTTTGCAACTGCTGTTTTGCAAGGGATCTTAACTACACCATCTTTATCTTAGTGCCTCCTCCCCCAGTTTGGCTATGGTATTCTACCCATATGTTAGGACTGCAGATGCATCCTTGAAGGACATGGTACAGTTTTGTACCTACCATAAATGTAGATGTCCGATAGGTATGCATCTGCAGTCAGGATTACCCACCCTCCTTCCCCTCTGTGGTACTCCTAGGGTATTTACCCCTCTTTTAGCTAGCTGGGGGAATCTATTATGGTGTATTTGTTTGTATATATGTATATATATACTTTTTTTTATATTGTTTGCTCTCTACTGTTTGGAATTATTTGCATTTATCCAAATTTAGCCTTACTAGAGGGCACCTGACATCTGGGGCAAGAAACACTGAGGAAAATGGCGTCGGCTGATGCCTTTATACCCAATAAACAGCAGCTATGACGTCGGGTGAAGTGCGACATCAGCCGAGGCCAGACCCAGACTTTGGAATCCGGCCGACCGAAGGGCTGCCTGAGGCAGGACAACCCATATGTTAGGACTGCAGATGCATACCTATCGGACATCTACATTTATGGTAGGTACAAAACTGTACTTTCTTTGCCTTGGATAGGGCCTTTAACACTTGATCGAAGATGTGAGGTGCAGGACAAGTATCGGGGATGTTGAAAGGGCCTTTGTGGGGGACAGAGGACTGAAGTTTGCACTGAACCTGGGTGAAATCAACAGATCAATGTAAGTGATACTGTTAAGTACTAATTCGGAACAAACCCGGTCTTTGACATGGAGGTTCCTGAAGTAACTGAAGAAGGCTTAGTGGTTTCCCTTTGTTTTGGAGGCTAGTTTCGATTCATAATTGGTTTTGGAGGTTTTCACTAGTGGTCTAGTTTGCTTGTTGGGGCTAAGGAGGTAGTTTTTCTAATTTGGAATTTGTTCCTTTTTACCCTTGGACAACAGTTTCTTACTTTTGTTGTAAAGCCAGTTGCTAGAGGATGTCCACCAAACACGTTTGTGTGTCCTTGTGGAGCAGGTTTTAGCTCTATTGGGTATGGCTGAGTCCATGCAGTTGTACAGGTGCTTGTATACTACATTGATGTACTGCTCAGCATAGTTGTCTGCATCCTCTGTGCGTTGTGATGGTGTGAAGCTACAGATACCCTCCTTTAGGAGGTTGTAGTCAGCTTTTGAGAAGTTTTTTAGCTTGATTACAGCGGGGGGTTTGGTAGGATAGAAACTTCGAACAAGATGGTCCGATGTTCTGATCTCACCAAGGAAGAACATACTGTGGGAGTGGTGCATTGGTCACCCATGTTGGTGAGAACCAAGTCCAGAATGTTATCTCCCCTTTTGGGGGATGAGACGAGCTGGTCTAGTGCGTTAGAAATGATGAAGTCAAGGAATCAGTGAGTGCATTAGTGCAGGAATAGTTCACCCAGTTTATGGTGGGGTAGTTGAAGTCACCAAGGATCAGGGTGTTAGGCGGTACCTTGATGGAGTTAAGTAGATCCAGGTAAGAAGAGTGGGTGTCCTGAGTCATGGAGGGGGGGTCTATAGCTGGCTATAACTTGGATGGGTGTCTTGCCAGCTGTCAGTTGCACCTGGAGTAGTTCCAGTGTGTCATACTGGCAGACCAGTCTGGAGGGTGTGCCTGTCCTTAATGAAGATAGAGACTCCACACCCTTAGTCTTCCCAACCTCATTTTGGGGTTGGAATGTGTGGAATGAGGTGTATAGCGTGGTAAAGCAGGGGTGCTCTCCACAGCCCTGACCCAAGTTTCCATGACCGCACAGACATCGGCATCTTCCAGTGCAAGGATAGCCTCCAGTGAGTGCTTTTTTAGGTTAAGGCTCCTAGTGTTTAGCCGCATGACCTTTAGTTTGCTTTTTGACAGATCTTTTATGTTGGAAGATTTGTCTTTGGGACCTTGCCTAAAAAAGGCACAATGGGGGAGATGAGAGCTTTGGCTAAGATCCAGAATCCCAGTGGTGACAGGTGGAGACCATCTCTATCAAAGCAATGAGGCCGGTCAACCATGTCATCCAATGCAAACAGATACTGGATCCCCTTGGAAAGGCACCAGAACTAAACCAGTTGTTGAAGTCAATAATTTTTTTGTTGGTATTGTGGTAACATTCTTGGTGAAGGTAGGATGCTGCTTAGGGCTGGGGTCATACCATCCTGGGACACATACTCGGAGAGCTCAATCATGTCTCTCTTCATATAGTCCAGGGAGGTACGTCTTAAGTCATTCTCACCAACATGGACAATGACAGAGTCATACTTGTACTTGTTGTGGAGAGACTTAAGTGTGTGTGTGTGTGGTGTGGTGGATTCTGGCACCAGACAGACCACTGACCATGACCTTCTCCTTGTTGGGCTTGGTGAGGGAGACATTGGTGTGTCTCACAATTTTTGGTTTACTGTTATGCCTTATGGGCTGTGATAGTTTATTGTCTTGCCTTATGGGCTGTGTTTGTGAGACACTGGTGTGTTGTCTGCTGTGTGTGATGCATTTGCTGTTCTGTGTGGAATGTTTGTGAGTGTGTTTTGGAGGTCTCTGCTGTTTCGGAAAGTTTTTATTGAGAACCTCTACATAGGTGGGTGGGTGTTGTGCTTGGCTATTTGATGTGAGTGGTGTGGTGTTTGTGCTGGCAATCTCCTCTTTGTCAGGAGTACTGACCGTGGTGTGTGAGAGCATGGATTCCAGGGTACTGTTGTAGATGCATTTCTCACAAGTAGAAGAATTAAGGGTTAGGAGAAGAGCTGTCCGTAAACATGAGGCATTTGCTACACTGTCTCAGTATGCCCATGTCGACCAGGCTGGCAGGAGAAACTGATGGGAATTGTCCAGACATAGGGTTCTGAATAGCTGAGCGGACTTATGGAGAGAGGGTTTTGATAAGGGTTTATCCACAAGAGTGTAGACCACAAAAACCCTAAATGTAAAGTAACTAGCCTGAAGCACAAGTACTAAAACCAAAATTAAGATGCTTAAAATAACAGATAAATTTAATCAAGCTACTTGAACACTTAAGAGCACACAGCAAAAATAAGGTGATAAATTAGGAAGAACACAATTACAGTAAAAGCAGGTGAATGAAGTGTATTTTGTTTCTTTTTTTTGAGTGGAGAGGGAGGAAACGGAAGATAGTTCAAACTTAAGAAACTAAGCGAGTTAGCCTTCCCAAATGCTGTCAAAGTAGACTGAGCTGATGAGATGGGACAGGGAGGAGTGTCCAAAATCAAAAAAGCAATGTTGTAGTCTTTCCCCAAATGATCTCACTGTACTTAGTTGAGTGAGCAAATGAGATGAGAATGGGAGGAGTGACCAAAATCAATTTTACAGCAGGGGTGGGCAATTCCTAAGCTACCAACTTTAAGAATACAACAACTCTTGGGTGGGAGAGTGGGGAAAACAAACACTGCAAACAGAATACAGAGGACAAATATATAAACGCGCTACAGTGCAACAAGTGCAAAAAAGTATACTTATCAGTTGGTATATCTGATGGTTATAGAGTCCAACACAGTTGGGTAGTTAGCTCTGCACAAATTCACATAATGGTAGTCTTTGTACTAGAAATACGACAGAGAAAATAAGCCTCGGGCAGTCAGATAAACAGAGAGGTGTTGTTCAATGGCTAGCACCTTAGGTGGGCTGACTACAAAACAAAAACAAGGTTAACAGAAAAATTGGGAGTATGGAAGATATAATTGTTTGCATCAGTAGAGAACCACTAGCACCCACTGTTCTGCACAGAAATTCCTTGCTGGACAGCATAGTAGTTCAAGTCTTTTCTTTCCCATGGCATAATTTTCTATGCTTTATAGTCTCACCCCAACATACAGGAGGCTGATGCCTTTTTTAGCACTGATTTCCACCTCATGGTACACTCACTTTTTTTGGTTATCTTCCCAAATGTAATGATTCTGATTACAAGAGTGGTCTACTACTCTTTCCCCTGCTTTATGGGAGACATGCTTCTGGAGTAGGGTTCACTACTTTATACCAAAACCTGAGCTGTGCAGGGGATGGCTCTCACTTGAAGTGATAAGCCATTGTGTTCTTTGTCATATTTAATGGACTAAAACATAAAGGGAGGGCTTCTTTCCTTTATCGGGTATATCCTTTTCATCTTTACTGGCAAAAGAAAAATTAGGACAACATGGGCTGTATGCCCTTTCTGTACAAGAAACAGGCTTGTATCCCTGCATCTGGGAGGAGTCAGTCTACACTAGGATGCCTGTAGAGCCAAGAAGTCAGGCTGGCCAGGCAGACATCCATCTGAGATATTTCCCATATGTCATGAATATGGCTACAACATTCTACATACTGAAACATTTATGTTACTGTGGCTCTCTTGCACAGTTGTACTTTCTGCTGTCACTTAAATCTGGTACTATCTTGATGGCCTTGTTGCATGTTTCTTTACACCCACTTATCATCTGCATTAACCTTGTTTGTTTTCCGCATCCTCTGATTTGCTTACATATTGATTAATGGTTTTGGTATTGGTTTGTTGATACCTGCTGTTGTGTGCATTTTGTTTAAATATGTATTGTGGTTATATGTTTTCTTGGTGGAGAAAACATGCATATATTTATTACACTGCATCAATCTTTATTTTTGTAAATATGCTGTAGTCAAAAAGAACTCTGTGTAATTTGGTTTGTCTAGCTGTTAAAATAAATAATAAAAATGATACCACCAAAGAGGAGCTGGTCTGTGCCAGAACTTTGTAAGATCTGCAGAGAGAGACAGCTGGAGGATGCATTTTTATACCATGTTTTCTGTTTCCTGGAAAGTGCTACTAATTCTTTATAGTCACTGGGACACATTGGTGGCCTTTGTCATTTGTGGGTGGGAAAGAAGTTTTCCGAATCCTGAGCAGTGCTCTCCAGAGGTAAGAGTCTTATCTGTCTCTGTACAAACATTCCCCAAATTACTTAATTTTTCGCTCACTCCATTGCTGAGATGTTTCTGTTTTACCCTAAAGTTGATCACTTGTGAATATTCAGACCTCCATCCAGTTGGAGCTGAATCTTTTAGAGAGGTATTAATGCCTGAAAGCCTTACATGTATTCTTTTTAACCATGTGAATTATCCACTTCAGCAAGTTTAATCAAGCAATCATCTGGCAGCAACCGTTGCTGGTCGTCATATAACCTTATACTACCATTACTCTCACATTGGTAGGCTATCTGACGGGCCGAGTGAAACTTACAGACAACTTTTAGTAAAGTATACAGAAAAGTTGTATTAAACTGAGTTAAACATAATCAGTTTTCATAAATACTACTCAGTAAGTCATTCATGGTATAAAAGTATAGAATGTAAAAATGTGAGCTGCATTAAAAGTGTAATGGCTTTCAGTGTAAATGCAGCAATGCTGTTAAAAAGTGAAACTGGCTTTTAAATTATGCACATATTTGCAGTGCCTAAATTTTAGTGTTCCTTGAAATGTTACACCAGGTCAAATGATGCATCACAATAGCTAGACTTTAACTTCTCCCAAGAGTCATTTGGCTGTAGAAACAGGACATTTTACATTCAAACTTAAAGCCAGAGAGAGAGGGGGAAATGTAGACTCTGGTATTGTTAATAAGAGAAAACAGTAGTTGATTTTTGATGTGTTCAGAGTGTACTACAGCTTGGAGTAGAAGTATAGTCCCAATATTCATTACTTGTGAGGCTGTTCAACTGCTCTTTGTACTTACAAGTCAGAGGAAGATAAAATTCAGTTAAACCTTTAGCCCCTGATAGTGATTTAACTACATATGCTAATAGAATTTCTCTTTTTGCCATTTTTATTGTTGAAACGCAAAGGATTTTTTTACAACTTTACAGCTTCATTTGTATATTTAATTTTACAAAGCATGCTTGTTTTTTTTTTAAGGAGAACTGCACCCATGGAGTGAAAAAAGTGTTTATTTTATCATGCCTTGATGTTTCCTGTATGTTAGCACCACATTTGTACTCTGTATACTTTTTTTTAATATTTTTAAATGTAATTCCAGAGTCTGCCCACACGGAGTCCAGCATTTTATGTCAAACTATATGTATCCCACAGTGCCATGTTTGGCTTTAAAATAATACATCATGGCCCCTAAGCTTCTGTCAGTGCATTGACTTTACATGTATTTCACACATACTCTACTTTATTGTAGTCAGTCAGGTTTAATTATAATTTCTTGCTTTTTAATGACTACTTAAAGGACAAAGAGGAATAATCACACAGAACAGTATTCTTAGTGCCATTAATTTCTTTTTCTTTCTAAATTGGCCAGTTTTCATTTTTTGTTATGCCTGAGTTGTAGTCCTTAAAGTCATCTCCCCTCCTCCTAAACAACCTCCCTTCATATCTGTCAAAGTGGCAAAGGTAATTTGAGCTGTTTCCTGCTGTGATTGATAGCTCATAGTAGGAGGCAAAGTTCATGTACTGTTGCCTTGTACTGTCCGCTGACTTACAGTGGGACACTTATTTTTGCTGCACCATAGCCCCTTTCTGTCCTCAAATTTTAGCCTTCACTACCTACTAATTGGTAACACATTATTTGGCAAACCTTCCAACTTCATTTTCCGATATTCCTGAAAAAGCAACATTTTTAAATAATTGTCACAAAGGCCATAAAAATAAAATATTTAGTTTTTATATAGTACTGTGATGCACTTAAAATAAGACTTTTTGCATCAACTTGCATTTTATAAACAATAGTATAATGCAAGTGTAAACTATCACATTATTGACTTAACAATAATAAGTCGTGAAGGGCAGGTCAAAAGTAAGATTTAAAAATCATGAGCATTCTGTAAAGTCAGGGACATTTGAGATGTATGGTCCTGGGCCATTTATCTCTTATTGTACTGTTGTCTGTATCTGCACCCTCACTGTAATTTGTCTCTTGCAACTGGAGGATTTATCCATGCTGTCTGCAGTAATTTTCGTAAATCAGTAAATCATTGTTAATGCATCTTCTCCAATTTATTTTTCACACATTGTAAATCAGTATGCAGCTCCCCTTCGCGGTTTTGTTTCTAACTCCAGTCACTTCAGTTTTTCGTTCCTCTTTGTAAATCCATCCCACATATTACTATTAGTGTTTATGTAAATGTATTTATTACCTTCCCTTTTTAATTCCAAGATACCAACATTGGTGTTTCTTAAAGCTCCCATGTCACTTATTACAATGAAAATATAGTTGCTTATTATAAATACATGCAGGCTCATATCCCTATCTGAAGAATAATACAAAAATGTCAGAAAAGGTTAATTAAAAAAAATCTGGATTATATGGGGAGGCTGTGATAAGGAGCCAGTGGTGTGTATGGGAGAGGAGCAGTGGGAAGAATGGGGTTAGGTGTCGTGGAACCCATTCCCTAAGGCACCATTTCATGTTCACCAGTTTGGCTTTTTGTCAAGTAAGATATGTCTGTTGCTGTGGAGGTTATGCTTTCTTTCTCTTTTTAATAATAAAATGTTTTTAAAGGTTTTTTCATACTTATCTAACAGTGTTTCTAGTTATGTTTAGGTTGCACTTATGCAGCATTCATACTGTTGGTCATTTCAATGTGTTGATTGGTAGCATGTTGGTTGGTGGGTCAGAGGCATTATTTATTCCTTAAACTTTGAGCATACAGTTTCTATTGAGCCGCAGTCATCTGTAGTTAAGCAGAACAACTAAGTCTACAAGCTCGTTTCACAAAGCAGAGAAATGTACTAAAATGATGCTATTTTAATCCCAGGACAGTGATGGCTTAACTGCATTCCTCATCAATGATGCTAACTGGCTAGGCTTTGATATCTGCTGTGCCTTTGTTAATTTTGTAAATGTGTGCACATGCTTTCTGCTGTTTGTTTACACCTCCATTCACACCTTCATGACCCATTGTGTGTCTCTGTCGTGTAGCATTGAGTGTGTTAATGACTTGCTATAACCATTTACTTGTTGGTTAGGTGATGGACTGAACCACTGCTACAGTATTTGCGTAAACTAATGCCTGTTACAGGGTTTTATTGGTCTAATTTAGTTGTTCCTAATGTTTTGTACATTATATTTTGTAGATAGACCCATCAGCCTAATCTGCATGGCCGTAGAAAGGATTATCATGGACCTCATTAACAAGGACATTGGCAACCTCCAAACACATCATACCACACAGTTTGGCTTTGTCAAGAGGAGGTCATGTCTGCTAAATTTGGTAGACTTCTTTGAGACAGTCACCAAAGCCATGGACGAGGGGAAGACTGTGCACACCACCTACCTTGACCTGGCCAAAGCCTTTGACAATATTCCCCACTCGGGCTTAATAGATAACCCTCTCAAATAGGCATCAATCCATATGTTACCAGATTGGTAGCAAACTGGCTCACTGATAGAACACACATAATCAAAATAGGGGAAGCCACCTCAAGCAGTAGAACTGTAACAAGCGTCATACCCCAGGGTTCGGTCTTGGGGTCTCTGTTATTTGGGATATACTTTTCTGAGGTGCAGGCCAAAACCAGTGGGCTATGGCTAACCAGGTTTGCAGATGACTGCAAGCTGAGTGCTGTCATCAATTCCCCTAGTGATGTGGACATCCTCCAAGAGAGTCTCACTGAGACAAATGACTGGTGCCAGAAACATGGCCTCAAGTTGAATACCAAAAAATGCGTCATTATCCCTTTTGGGGAGAGTGACTATTATTCTATGCATGTGTTGTTTGGAGCTTATCTCCCCGGGCCTCCACTGAAAATGGACCTGTGTCCAGTCGGACTTTCCCGGTTAACAAATGTAAAATAAAATAAATACTGAAGTAACTCTGTGTTGCTGCTTGAATGGTACCTTGTTTAATGTTATGTATGCAATCTGTTATCTGTTAGCAATTGTAGGTAGAGCTTGATTTATTATAGGCTTTATATAAAATATATATAACACACACACACACACACACACACACACACACACACACACACACACACGCTGTGTGTGAGAAATATTTGTTTACTCGGATGGTGCACTGACCAAGTTCTGGATTAGCCTGGATGAAATTCAGAACATTTTATTAGGTTCATAAATTATTACTAGGTTAACTGCCCTTTTGGGCTATTTTAAGCCAAGCCAGTTATCCTATGTGAGAATCAAATCCCACATTTGTGTCTGTAAGGTAAACACTTTACCCATTATACCAACCTCCCAACCCTCATAAGCAAAAAAAATAACATGTATAGGTTCATAGGTTCATACTAGGCTATCTGCCCTAGGGCATTTATAAGCCTAGCCAGAGTGTGTTTGGCTTTCGCCACCCATTTTAAATTAATTTTGCTATGCTCTTTTTCGAGGTTAGTATACAGTGCCTCTGTCTAACAGTGACACAGAAGTGATACCTGGGGTAAACCTACGATCTCCCATCCACTCATCAAGATTCCTCTAGAAGAGAGTCAATGAGGGACTCTGCCTAACCTGGACTGGGATTTTATTCCAGAGTGAAGGGAGCCTCTGGGTTATGAATCTGTCCCTCCAGCATGTCTTATTTATTTCAGTGCTGAGGTTCAAGTCTCTCGAGCGTGTAGCTCGATGGGATTTGGATTTTCTGAGGTGCAGCATGACCATTAATTCCGGGTTGGACATGGCTTAATACGTCAGGCACAGATCGCCTCTGAGCAGGTGGTATGCCACTGAGTAGAGCTGGAGTTTCTTTAACCGGGCAGCATATGGCATCTGTTTGAGCCCTTTGATCCTCTTGGTGAGGTACTTTTGGGGTCTTTCCAGTTGCTGCAGATGTCTGGTAAGGTACATCCCAAAAGGGGCATTGTACTCAATTATGAGCCTGATGAGGGATGAGTAAAGAGGCACGATGACCTCCCCTGATCTAGATGTGAATCCCTTCATGATTAGGTGGGCTATATAAAATGTTTTTCTAACCACTTTGGCCACGTGGTTGTCAAATGAGAGATTGCTATCAACTTGGGTCCCCAGGTCCCTAATTACTTCTTCTGTACTTAATGGATTACCACCTATGTGGTAATTTGTGGGCACTTTGTTTTTGCTAAAGGGGATGACTATACACGTTTTGGCGTTTAGCTTGAGGCCATGGCTCTGGCACCAGTTGTGTTTCTATGAGGCCCTTTTGGAGGATGCTTGTGTCGGCTGGAGAGTCGATTGTGGTGCCTAGTTTGCAGTCATCTGTGAACTTGGTCAGCCACAGTCCTTCCGTGTTGGCCTGTACCTCTGAGAAATGTGTACCGAACAAGAGAGGTCCCAGGACTGAGCCTTGTGGGATGCCACTTGTAACTGGTTTGGAGTCTGGCATGGCTCCAGCAATTCTAACCATATATGTAAGCAATAACACAAGTAATGTCATGTAGACTATGCTAAATTGTATACTCTCGCAGACACAAATGCCTACCCTGTGCCCCAGGAGAGAGAAAACATTTACAGCATATGGATGGTGCTAAGATCTAACCACTGATGACGTGACTAAAAATAATTGCCAGGTATCCTTACCATTTGCAGGATAAGATAGGTCAGCTGCTGTCACTTTGATTATGTTATGTGAATTCATCAAATGTCATTTGGGATGGAAAATGCCCCAGCATGTTTTTATCAGTCTGGAAGATCATATTCTAGCACAAACTGAAGGCTGTACTCTAGCATATGTAGACGATGATGTAATTTTTAGTTAGTTCTGGCAAAAAACATTTGCAACATTCTAGAGAGATGCTAAGCATATTAAACAGGGAAGTGATGACCATTAAGCCAAACAAATGTCAGATGGGAATGAAAGAAGTAACATTTTTGTCAATGAGAGAATTTGCCCAGAGCCTGTTGGAATTGTAGGCTATTCAGGCATGGCCTGCTTCCTTTGCCAAAGGTCTTCTCTTGGAACAACTGAGTACTGCAAAAAGCTTGCCCTCACAGTAGTACCTTGGCCACTGCTGGCACAGACCTTACCTGGAGAAAAAAAGAAAGGCCAGGTAATGTCTTGACACAAGCTTGTGAACAGGCTTACCAGAAACTCAAGAGGGTGTTCCGGAGTGGAACCAACTTTCCATATCAGCTAGTCCTAGTTATAGCCAAAAATTTATTGTGCAGGTAGGTGTTTCAACCCACAGACAGAGGGGTGTACTTACCCAGGCCTTTTTAGATGGAGAATAACACCCAGTAAAATACCTTAGTCATAGTCTTCAGCCAAGGGAGGAATTATATGCAGCTGTAAACAAGTATTGGTGAATAGTTTGGGATCTACAAAAGCTTTATTTTTTGGTGGCAAAAGATGCACGCTAATCAGATCCACATAGGGTCTCTGTCATTATTTGTGCTGAAAAGGCATTTGATCAAGCTGAAGGTCCACATTTGATAGGGGTGCTTCTGAAATATGCATTAACTGTTAACTTGGTGAATTTAATATTTGAGATTTATAAAGGGTCCAAAGCATAAATTAAGATGCAGTTGGGACTTTCTAGGAACTTCTCTTTAATAAGAAGGACCGGGCAGGGATGCTGCATCCCCCATTTTATTTGCACTGTATCAGTATTCCCCTTGTAGAGGCAATATGTCAGTCCTAGATTAGAGGTTAAAATGTAAATCTGCATGAAATCAAAATACTGTATACAGACTATATTTTGTTGTACCTTTCTCAACCAGTAGATGATGCTTGATGATTACTTTAGGCAATTCCTTAGGTTTGGTACATTTTCAGGATACAAGGTTAAACAAGACAAAACAGTAGGAGCCATAAATCCTGTCCCTACACCAAGGTTAAGTACTGGCTTACTCTAGAGGCAGTCGCTGTGACGCCTCAGAGCTTCATTAGTTAAGGTATTTTGCACTGCTGTGTCCATAAACAAGTAATGTTAAGTCCATATTTCATTACACTATTTCTGTATTCTGGAATAAATGTAACCCCATCAAAATTCCTTTTAGTTCTTTATAAAAATAGTACTTGCAGCTTAACTGGACCTGCAGCTGTGGTATAACCTAAAACTATATTCATAGTTTAGTTAAGCCTTATAATCAGTCTCCCTTTCCTGCCTGATGTGTTAACTCCAGTTTGTTCCTTCTCCTTTCATTCAGTGTAAATTCACGCACCCCACTTTCATAACCTTCTGATGCTGAATCTTACTTTTATCATATCAATTTAAGTAATGTTCACATTACAGTCACAGTTATTTGTGTATTAAACTCATTTAATTTTGAAAGCAGCTGTGTTTTATTTTATTTTACTGTTTGTTAACCAGGTTAGTATAGTCATTTGAAGACAGTTTCCAGGCATGCCCCAGGCCACAAATTTAGTAAATGACCAGCAGTATAATCCGAACAGAGCAATAATCCAGTATGTTCCCCATCACTGTCAGTGGTATTGGGATTACAACCTGTGCTAAGTTAAGTATAGATTTCAGCCAAATGTAAAAACATGTTAACGTAATATCTGTGAAAATAAAATACATACAGATTATTAACACAAACCAAAATGAGGCTTTAGTAATATAATACAATACAGTATGATATAGTAGAGTAGAAGGATACAAAAAGAAAATGAAAAATGATTTTCGAAAACATTTATTTAGGACTATCCCCTAGCTGTATTAGACTGTATTACTGTCATTGGACAATTAGTAATTTAGAAGTTCAAGCTGATGTTTTTCATACTGGTTTTATGAAGCAATCTCCTGACAGATTTTTTTTTGTGTGTGTATGTGTGTAAATAAAAATAATCAAAATTGTACAGTTATAACTTGGTTAACTATTGTACATTAATTTTATACTAATTTGCATTTTTCCTTTCTTTTTAAACCCAGATATTGTGATGTTCTTCGTGTTTCACTGTTGCAGTCATAACTGTAGGGTGTTCCTGCCGACAGGCAGCCCGAGGTCAGCCAGAATCCCAAAGTCTGGGTCCGGCGTCGGCTGTACCAGCAAGAACCTTGACGTCAGAACGCAGGGGTATAAAGCTGACAGCCGACGCCATCTTCTCCAGTCTTTCTTGCCGTGCGGTGGAAAGCAGCTCGCAAGTCGTTGGTTGGCGTTTTTCAGACAACGCGCTTTGATTGTCGTCGGTCCGAAGTTTTCTACTTCTCTTCTCAAGCTAAGTACCCCGTTGGGGAAACTTTTTTCTTGCTCCTCCGATGTCAGAAAAAGTTAATAATTGTATATCGTGTGGGAAACAAATACCTCATAAAGATTTCCACTCTTACTGTCTACCCTGCTTAGGCCCTGACCACGACGTTTCTTGCTGTCGGTTCTGTGCCAGGTTTAATTCTCGCACTATCAAGCGTAGGTACGATTGGGCCTTGAATTATTTCGGTAGACGATTTAATTATAGGATGTCGTCGGATACTTTACCGACAACCGGAATTCAGAAAAAACGCAAAGACAAGGATAGGCCTCCGAGGTCCAAACATGATATTTTGCAGCCGGAGCCAGCTTCGGGTTCAGCGGTCGTCAGTGAGGCGCTTTTGCAGCCCCTGTCGTCCCCCACTTCAGAACCGATGGCCGACACGGACTCCTATGGGGAGCCTTCTAGGCCCAGTATTTTATCTGCTGCAGGACCTTCGGACGTTGCTCCTTCAGATGGGTCCGGAACCGCTGTGCAGGTACCGGCTTCTGAGGGGGTTTTCAGGCCTTCTAATATTACTATTTCTACAAAGACAAAGGCAAAGTCAAAGACTCCTGTTAAACCAAGGGTTTCTTCACAAGCTGCCTCGGATACAGCTCCCAAGTCCCAGAAGCAATTACTTCGGATGGCTGAAGATTTACTTACAATGATTAGGGGTTCTCACCCTCCTCCTGAAAAAAGGCCTAGACAGGATATTCCTTATGATTCTTCTGATCAGGCTTCTGTGTCTTCTGTCTCTTCCTCTGACCAGGATTATTCTTTTCCTCCTTATGAGGATTCTGATGCAGAGGACTCTATTCCCTCTGCTTCTCCCCCTGAAGATTTCTCTTTTGGGGATACCTTACATGAGATGAGGGAGCATTTTCATTGGGAAGGTCAGGATTATTCTGCTTCCAAGAAGAGACTTAGGGAATTTCTCCTTCTCCCTCAGCACAGACCTTTGGCTATTCCTCCTGTAGTTGATATTGTGGATGATGCTTTTTCTGAAGCTAACCTAAATCCTGATTCTTTGCCACCTGCTCCTTCTAAGCCTGATAGATTTTACAGAGTCCCTGACTCCCATCAGTACTTATTTAAGAACCCTTCAGCTGATCCTGAAACCATTTCTCAGGGTTCTAGGGCTGCTAAGGCCGCTTCATCTAAAAAATCCTATTCCCTCTGAAAAGGATTCCCGTGCCTTGGACAGGTGGGGCAAAAAGGTTTATACTTCTGCTACCCTTTCTATTAGAGCTTTAAATTGCCAGTTTCACATGTTCAAGTATCAGCAATTTCTTTTGTCTGTTCTAAAGCAAAGGCTCTCTACCTTTCCTGCATGTGCAGAGGACAAGGAATTACAGGATGTATTGCATGCAACTGAACAAGTTAGCAAACATAGTTTACATTGTGGTTTTGATGCTTTGGAAGCTTCTCGCAGGGCCGCAGCCTCTGGTACAGTTATCAGGAGACATGCTTGGCTTCGTGAGCAGAATTTGCCTGAACAGGTTAAGGCTAAACTGTTAGATGCCCCTGTTCAGCCTGATGTTTTATTTGGGTCCAAGGCTGAGGAGGTTATTAAAAAGATGGAATAAAAAGCAAAGTCTATGCAGACTGTTAAAGATTTTTTGCAAGTTCAGCCTCCTAGATTTTCTAGAAATTGGCCCTCCAAAAAATTGGTCCTTTCCCATGTCTGACAGGCCTCAAAGGGGAAGATATAGACGCTCCAGAGGTCAGGGACAGGCTCAGGCCTCTTACAGGTCTAGACAATGGACTGCTTCTTCACCTAGAAGGGGAGAAGACAGAGCTCAATCTCAAAAGAAGCAGACTCAATGACTCTCTCCATTGGGCTACAGGTCCTTCTTGCCTGGAAGCCCCTCTCTGAGGAAAACTTTCTCTTTTCTACCAAAATTGGACTCGTATTACCCAGGACAAATGGGTTTTAGACGTGATTTTAAGAGGCTACAAATTCCACTTTCATACTCTGCCAAGGTCTTCGGGTTGGCCGGATCTGCCAAAACATCAATGGTCAGAAGCCTTAAATCAAGTGGACGCCTTATTGGTCATGAAAGCCATTGAACCTGTTCCACTTCCAGAGATGGGAAAAGGTTTTTACTCCAGACTATTTCTGGTCCCAAGGAAACAAAACTCATGGAGACCTATTCTGGACCTCTCAGTGTTAAATACCTTCCTGGAGATTCCAAAATTCAAGATGCTTACTTTGCAACAACTTCTTCCCATGCTCTCCCAGGATGCTTGGATGGTGACATTGGACTTGAAGGAAGCCTATTTACACATTCCCATCAGACAGGAATGCAGAAAATACCTCAGATTCACGGCAGGTTCGAGACGCTTTCAATTCTCTGTACTGCCCTTTGGCTTATCTACTGCGCCCAGAGTCTTTACCAAGTGTCTGGCTCCAGTAGTAGCTTATTGCAGACTCCAAGGAATTCAAATTTACCCCTACCTGGACGACTGCCTTATTCAGGCAGACAGCAAAGATCTTTTACTTCAACATCTGCAGTTTGTTCAGCGTCTTCTCCTACTACTGGGATTTTCAGTGAACACAAAAAAGTCACATTTGATCCCCTCTCAACAAATGATCTTTTTGGGGGCTCTTCTAAACACAAGCTTACAAAGGGCCTTCCTTACTCCAGACAAACAAGTACAGCTGGCATCAATTTTCAAGACCTTGGCTACTTTAACTCAGCTCACTGCAAGGAAATTCCTGCAGGCTTTGGGCTACATGGCTTCTTGCATCCTGTTGATCCCAAATGCAAGGCTTCATATGAGAAAACTTCAATGGTACCTAAAGAGTGTATGGTCTCAGCATTACCACAGCCTGGAAACAATGATACCTCTGATTCCCTGTCTCCAAAAAGAGTTCCTTTGGTGGTCCAGGGCTTGTGCTTTAAACGAAGGGAATCCCTTTCGTCTACCTCTTTCTGCTCAGATTATAACCACAGACGCCTTGGATTATGCTTGGGGAGCTCATTACTTAAACAATTGCCAGCAGGGTTATTGGACAAAGAAGCATCTCCCCTGGCACATCAACTTGAAGGAAATGTTGGCAGTCCAAAATGCTCTTCTAGCCTTCCAGAATCTTTTGCAACCAGGACATCTTCTGATTCGCACAGACAATACCACAGTCATGTGGTATATAAACAAGCAGGGAGGCTCTCACTCATACCCCCTTTGCAGACTAGCCATGAGTTTATGGGACACAGCTCTAAATCTGAATCTGCATCTTCAAGCTCAATTCATTCCAGGAAAACAGAATCTCTTAGCAGACAGCCTAAGCAGAAATCTTTTGGATCCTCACGAATGGATGCTAGACCCCAACTTATTCAGCAGGATTACGGCAGTTTGGGGTTGTCTTCAGATAGATCTGTTTGCATCCCATCTCAATCATCAGCTGCCTCTCTTTTGCACCAGGTCCTTCCACAAAACAGCTTGGAAAGTGGATGCCCTGTCTTTCAGCTGGAGGAATCTTTCGGGATACGCCTTCCCTCCTCTTCCTCTTCTGCCTCGGGTACTACTGAAAATAAAATAAAACAGGACAAACCCAGGATTATCATTTTGATAGCTCCAAATTGGCCTCGACAGTTTTGGTATCCAACTTTAAGACACCTGTTCTTGGAACCTCCATGGATTCTGCCTCTGTTTCCTTCTCTTCTGTCCCAACATCAGGGTCAGATGCTACACTCTCAAATCAAGACTCTTTGCCTGGCAGCTTGGCTCTACAAGGCCCTTTGATCCCTTCTACTTTACCCAAACAAGTTTTGGATGTTCTCTTAGAAGCTAGGCGCCCTAGCACTAGAATATCTTATGCTTCTAAATGGAAAAGATTTTGTATTTGGATGCGGGATCGAGGTTCTGATCCTCTTCTACCTGACATTTCTTCCATTTTACTTTACCTCTCTGACCTTTTGCTTAAAGGCCTCTCCTTTTCTTCCATTAAAATCCATGCTTCTGCTATCTCGGCTCATTACAACACTGATCCTCCCATTTTCTCTCACCAGCTGGTGAGACAATTCTTGAGAGGGGCTAAGAATTTAAGACCTTCTAGAACTCCTCCTGTTCCTGCTTGGGATCTTAATTATATTTTGGAAAAACTTACTTTACCTCCCTTTGAGCCTGCTGCTGCTTCGGACATCAAGTTCTTATCCTGGAAGACAGCTATTTTATTAGCTTTGACTTCTGCCAGAAGGGTGTCAGAGTTGCAAGCTCTCATGGCTGTGGAACCATACCTTATTTTCCACCAAGACAGAGTTGCCTTGAGGACCAATCCTACATTTATGCCTAAGGTGATTTCTAAAGTGGCTTTAAATCAGACTATACACCTTCCTACTTTGTTTCCAAATCCTCAAAACAAAGGGTAGAGGATTTTGCATTCATTGGACGTACACAGACAGCTACGGTTCTACCTGGACAGAACTAAAGATTTCAGAAAATCTGATCAGTTGCTTATCTCTTATGCCTCCAGTTCTCTAGGCAAGGCTATCTCTAAACAAACTGTTTCCAAATGGATTGCCCATGGGATAAGGTTTTGTTACTCTCACTTTGGGAAGCAGATCCCTGGTACTGTTAGAAGTCATTCTACTAGAGCAGCTGCCACTTCAGTAGCTTTTCTCAGAGGAGTTCCTACCAAGGACATTTTGGAAGCTGCCACTTGGAGTTCAATGCATACTTTTTCTAAGCACTATAATCTCCCTTTGTATTCTAAGTCTAGGGCAGGTTTTGCCTCTGCTGTTTTGCAGGGCCTTCTGGCTGCCCCTTCTTCTTCATAACCTCCTCCCTCTTCACAGCTTTGGGATTCCACCCTACAGTTATGACTGCAACAGTGAAACACGAAGAACATAGTACAGTTGTGTACACCTACCATAAATGTAGATGTTCGAGTGTCTTCACTGTTGCAGTCGGTGTTTCCCTCCCACCTATCCCCTCTTATCTTCCTCTTCTTTTGTGGTGTATTTGTGTTTCCTTTTTGGACACCTTTTTTGGTTATTTTGGGGGACTTCTGACATCTGGGGCAAGAAAGACTGGAGAAGATGGCGTCGGCTGTCAGCTTTATACCCCTGCGTTCTGACGTCAGGGTTCTTGCTGGTACAGCCGACGCCGGACCCAGACTTTGGGATTCTGGCCGACCTTGGGCTGCCTGCTGGCAGGAACACCCTACAGTTATGACTGCAACAGTGAAGACACTCGAACATCTACATTTATGGTAGGTGTACACAACTGTACTATTCTTGAGTCCCTTCCCTTTATAATAGAACTTTTCCCCAACTGTACATTGACAGTTAAAAATATTATAAATATCTCGAAGATATTTATCTCTATCCAGGAAAGGGCATGTCAGTGTTGTGGAACATTTTGAGACTGTTTCAAGTCATTGCCATATATAAAATTAATGAAGATAAAACAAAGGCTGTAGCCATAAATAAAGTATCCACACACAAATTGGTTCAGCAATAACCGTATTTTTGGGGACATAAGATGCAGTATTTAGGAGTATGGATTAAAGACATTTGTTATGGTAGGTAAGGATATGTGGGAAGAGACTAAACAAACGATAGGAAAAATTGAGAAACTAGGAATCCTTATTGATGGATGTGGATAGTAAGATGCAAGCAGTGAAAATGGTTTTAGTCTCTTTAGTCTTGTGTATGGTTCAGGCATACTTTTATCAACCTGTGGAGAAGTTGTGGACAATATTTAATAAAGAATTGAAGGAATTTATCTGGGAAGGAAATAGGGCAATAGTTAAATTAGATAAGATGATACTGTGTCAATAGGAGAAGATGGTTTAGGTTTATCGGATTTGAAGGGATATTTTAGAGCTACACAATTAAGGCTCATTTACATAACATAAGCAGAAGGTTATAATTCAAAGTGGAAAGGGATGATGATGAAGCAAGGGGAAAGTTCAAGAAATAGCAAGACAGTGGGATTTTGGATGCAGATAATTAAGGAGAGTAAAAACCATACAGAATGTTATATTCATAAAGTAGCAAAAAGTATTGTAAGAACTAAGCCAATATGAAAATTGAAAAAGGAGATTTTGCCAGGAAGGATGACTGTGAGTAAGGGGGTACAGCAAATTGGGAAGAGAGGGCCTGGAATTTATTGGCCAAACCTGTCAAAGGAGCCAAGGTACTAGGAGGGAAATAACTCAAGTGGGAAAGGTAATAGAGTAGGATGAGGCCAAGAAGACACTGGGATGCAGACTAGAGTCTGCCTTCCGTACCAGGAGTTGATCTCAAGAGTATGGCAAAGAGAAAGGGTAGGGGATTTTAAGTAAAAGACATGCTTTGGTCTAGTTTTTAGTTGAATCTAAAACAGAAGCAGCTGTTAACAATGAAAAATTAGTAGGGCATATAAAACATTGCATGATAACTATAAGAATCAATCAGAAGAGGTTAGAAAAGATTGGAAAGAGAGACTGGAAAAGCAATTTAAAAGAAAACCATGGGAAGACGCACGTATGGCTCCCAAGTATGAAATCAAATCAAAAAGGTTTAGGAGCTTAAAAGATTTTTTTCCTCTAGTAGACAGCAAATATTGGAGGTGTGATGGAGAAGAAAAAGGTAACTGGGAACACAGTTTAGGAAGTGTGATGAGTTGGCAGACTTTAAAAAAATTCTCTACAGAATACTGTATCAGAAATATTGGTTGAGCAAATGACTGTGAATACAGAGATGATTCTTTTGAGCTGGGATACAGGATCTGAATTGCCTAGAACACAGTAAGGCTTTATTAAGTTTAATTCTGTTGGCCGCCAAAAAAGCAATTACTAGAAAATGGAAAAAGTGTATTTGAGGTATTGAGTATTATAAAAGAGGTAAAAGAACAGGATGAGGGATTTTTAGAAAAGGGTAGGAGCACATTACGCAGAAGTAAATGGAGATTATTTATGGGAATAATACTTGCATACATAATGCTCAGGAGGAGGAGTGAGGTTTAAGGGAAGGCAGTCATTCAGCAAATTTTTTGTACTGTTTGTCTGATGATAATAGCAAAAAATATGTGATGTATATTGTATTTAAATGGAAAAATGTTAAAATAGTTTATTTTCTGTTAATATATGTCTATGTCTTAAGTGATAAATATAGTTTTTTAAAACACCTTTATTAAATTATCTGAAGTAACTCTTCCAAGATATTTTACTGAAATAGGAGTGAATGTATTTATTTTTATTTTACATTTGTTTACTGGGAAAGTCCGACTGGACACAGGCCCGTTTTCAGCAGAGGCCCGGGAAGAAAAGCTCCAAAATGCAAGTACAATATATGAAAGAAAAAAAATTAATAAATAAAGCAAACATATAAGAAATATTGTATGAATACACAGTAAAGTAGAGATTAACAATTCATAAAAGCAGACAAGTAGTGATGTACATAATATACATTAAAGCACACCATTGTTTAAGACATTAGGTAATATGTGTTGGTTTAGTAAAGGGAGTTATTAGTTCTGTAAGTTAAGTATCAACAAGTTAACATTCTTTCAGGGTAAACTGTTTGTACTTAACAGAATCTATGCAGCAATCACTTGGAGTGGAATAACCTGGGGAATGGCATGAGCAAAGCCAGTTGTTTGCATAGTGGGTTTATATACTGTGCAAAGTGATCTAGAAATGAAGATACATGAGAGTCAGTTTGAGCCAGTGCATGCTACAGATCTCATCTCTGCTGTGAATGTGAGTATAACCATTGCTGTAACAGAAGAGAGACTTTGAGGAAAAAAAGCAATCAGCATTGATACAAAGAAGTTTGTGGGAAATTGCCAGAAGCCTCTAAGGTATTTCTTGTCCAGAAACCCTTCCCCATTATTCATAAGTGTAATGTGCACTGATCTAAAATAATTGTGAGCACACTACATTTAGTACCTAGTCATATCATTAGTATAATTCATAAACTGGATCGTGCTAATGAGATGCTGATGAAGTAACTGTCTGAATTATGGACTGACGTATATAACATACTGTGTATACTACTGTCAGAGATATGTCAGGGTCCTATTTAAGTATTGAGAAGAGACCAGAAGAAGTGACAGACGAGTATGGCAGAAAGGATAGATTTTTCTGTGGATGCCCAGATTTGACATAAAGCTTCCATACTCTTGCCTACTGTTTCATGGGTGTGGATTTAATACAGTTACCAGCAATATGTTTTACATCTGAATGTTAATCCTTTGCATTACATTTTCTTGTTTAATCCTGTCTTTCCACACTAATCACCTTGTTGCTGCATCCCATTTAATTATACATGTTTTGGGATAATACATTGAAATCAGGAACATTCAACTTGTACAGAAGTGTACAGGGGACATATCCCCACCTTGTTCCCATCTGACATGTTTCATTGTTTACTATAGTAATATGTTTTCTTTTTGTGATCCCATGGGGTGCTTGTCTGCTTGCAAAAGATTGTGGCTACTTTGACTCTGTCCAGTGTTACTCCACAGACATGGTCAGGCTAGGGATGAGTTACGGAAATTTCTGCCTCACTGGCTGTGCCTGTGGAACACATGTATTCTGCATAACAAGCTGATTGAGTTGATTGTTGCCCTTAGTGTACTTATTGTAGATTATCTGTGTTAATATTATCCTAGTTGTGAAGTTGCACTACTGTGCATGTTTGTGCAGTAGTTTGTTACAATGAGTTATGATGTACGTCAGTTCATTGATGTTATTTACTGTACATGGACAGGCGTTTGCACAGTAGTTTTCATGATTGTGTTGCACAGGGATGGTGTGCTGAACAACCCATCACATTTAGGTGGACAATAGGGGTCCAGGTAGTGCTTTTAACTCCCATAAGTGCACACACATGCCTGCAAGTGTTATGGGAATGACTGTTTTGGTATATTGCTAATCTAGAAGGGCACTATTCCCCATGCTTGAAACATTTGTATGTCTATAAATTTATGCAACTCCTTTGGTCCATTTGAATTTGCAAAACCTGGTTTGGATAGTCATTTGCATACGTACTGCGCAACTGGACTTCTTCAGGTAGTAAATATATCCAGCTAAACTGAAGAGTTTAACCGCGTTTATGAATTGTATAGACTGTGGTACATGGCAGTTATTTGATAGCAACCCTACGCATTTAGGGATAAGGTTTACAAATGCTCTTTCATGCTAATGTTGATCAGAAAGGAATGGATGCACTGTTTGGAAATATAAAATGCATGCATAGCAACATTGCTTTACATTCCTGTAGTTCCATGTAGGCAGTTTCCATGTTGTTACAGTTTAGGTAGTGTTCAGACACAAGGGTGTTCTGAATTTCTTGGCAGTAACTTTTGATGTTATGTGATCCTATCTCGCCTACATTCTGAATGATGGGTTCGGAGCCGATCCCTCGGCTCCGACTCGGCACGCTTATGCCAAAGAGCGAAGTCTCTTATTGGCTGAGCTTAATATATCCCAGGATGCACCACTACCAGTCCCCCAGATCTCGTTTGCCGCTTCCCTGCGAAGACGTGGTCTCGAGCTGGCTGGGCTGAGTAGCTTTTATTAACTACTTTTCTGTCAGTTTTTTGCTGTTTTTTGGTCACAAAAGCTGTTTTAACGGCTATCGCTCCTTTGTGTACGTTTGGATTGAGAAAATTGTTGTGTGTGATTGGGTTGAGTTTGTTTTCGGCCCCCCTTACATCCAGGGCCTTCCCGGTCAACCTTTGAAAACTTTTCAGGGTCTCAAGCCTTTAGTAGTTTAGAGTTCCCTGTCATTTACAGCTAGTGTTTGTGTTAAACTATAACTGTAAGCTTGGATTTATCACAAGCGAATCTATATCTATATAGTTGTTTAATTTCCTGTCAAAAAGTTGTTTAACATCATGTCTCAAACCCCTAGGCCTTCGGGTTTTAAAAAATGTTCGAAATGTGGTTTTAAGATGTCTATTACTGATGATCATTTGCTCTGTGTATATTGTCTAGGGGCAAAGCACTTGCAGGAGTCATGCAGCGTATGTCACGCTTTTTCCTCAAGGGTCCTCCAGGAGAGGAAAAATAAATTGATTCTCAAGGGGTTAATTAAACCCTCTTTTGAAGAAGCCTTAGCATCCTCTCCGGCTCCGGCCAAAAAGAAAAGGGCTTCGGTTCCGACCAGTCCGTCGGATCCGACTGCCAAGAGACCTAGGCAGGCCTCTCCTTCGGCTCCAAAGACTTCGGAGCCGAGGTTGGAACGGTCTGCCTCGATGCCACCAGTATCGACTCCTCTGGCTTCGGAGCCGATGGCTAGGGCATCGAGAGGCGGGTCACCTTCGTCGGCTCCACTGCTCTCGGAGCCGACAAGGGTCGCCCGCTCAGACACTTCCTCCTCGGCGCCGAAGTCTACCTCGGCACCGATGGAATCTGCTGTGAGTATTCCCTCGGCACCGATACTCATCGAGTCGCCTCGGAGCCGGTCCCCTAGCCCTTTGGGGCCGATGGAGAGGCCTTCTCGAACCCGTTCTGTTTCCTCTCGGTCTTCGAGGATGTCGGATTCTGATATAGACAGGGTGCTCCAAAGACTGTTCCAGTCCCCAGTCTTCCAAAAATTTGTTTCGGTTCCGACCCAGCTGGTTTCGGAGCCGATGACCTTGGCCCATCCCGTTGCCATTCCTCCTCCGACCGCTCCGGCTCCGTCGGAGCAGGTGCTGTTGGAGCCGGTGGAGATCTCAGGGTCGGCTCCGACCCTTACTCCAACCCGGGCCTTCGGGTCCGAGTTTAGTACGCGAACTTCTTCGGCTGGACCCGGGGGTGATGTTTCGGGACCTATGCTTTCGGTTCGAGCCTCCCCTCGGTGCTTCGGCTGCGGGACTTCCGTCGGCTATCACGGCTCGAGTCCGGACACTCCCAGGATTCTGGGGGTCCGGCTTTCAGGGCCATGAGGAGTGCCTTGGCCAAGTCCTCTTTGGCCATCTCTCCGGTTTTACCAGTACCTTCCCTGGGCGTGGAGACTGGGTCTTTGGCAGTTCCCCTGTCCGTAGCCAGCGGAGCCCCGAGGCCTGAGGTTACCCCAGTGGGGTTCCCCTCCTCCTGAGGGTTCTTCGAGTTGTCTTCAGAGGAACCCCCAAGGAAGAGATCGTGCAAGAGGAAGCACGTGGACTCCCCCGAGTCAATTACATCGGACACTGATATGGATGATGCGGAGGGGTCCCCGAAGTCGTCCTCGGATGATGTCTCATTTGCAGACATCTTAGAGATCCTCAAACAACGAGGCGGCTGGATATCCAAACCCCTCTGCTGACGAATCAGTGCTCCTCAAGGCCTTTGGGGCTCAGCCCTCCGCCTCCTGGGTGTCTCCGCCCTTCGAGCTTCTGGATTTAGTTTGTCAAGGGCGTGGGAACATCCAGATACCGTGGAACCAGTCCCTTCTCGTCCAAATAAATTTTTATCTGCTCCCCGAGAAGGAGTTCCTTACTAAAGGCGTGGCTGTAGATGCCATGGTGGTGGCATCTGCTACACAACAGGACGTGGCAGAGGCTTCAACGTCCATCCATCCTCCTAATAAGGAGTCTAGGAGTATGGATAGGCAGGAAGCGCACCCTGACTTCAGCGGCCTTTACCTTAAGGTCTCTGAATTATTTGGCACATTTTACCAGGCTTCAGAGGGATCTGGTCAAGGAGTTGTCAGATTCCCTCTCGGGTAACCTACCTGAGCAGCTAGCCCAGTCCGTTAGCTCTCAGTTGGCTATCCTTACGTCAATTTCTAACTCGTCCATGAGGCTCATTTCCTATGCGGCCGAAGTGGGCGGTAGAGCGGCAGGCACAGGCGTGGCTCTACGTAGACAAGCCTGGCTCCGCTTGTGTCAGTTTGCGGAAGCCTTCAAGTCTTCCTTCGCCGACGCTCCCTTTGATGGGTCCTCATTGTTTGGACCCAAGGTGAAAGACACCCTTACCCGCTGTGAGCAAGAGGGAAAAACGTTATCTGCCGTAGGTGCCCATTATTCCACTCCCTTTCGGCCTTACCCCAAGGCTAAAGGAGGGGGGAAAATGTGGTTCCGAAAATCTCGCAAGTTTTTCTCCCAACAGCAGGAAGATTCCCCGTCCAGAGGCAGAGGGCGGGGAAATTTTTCAGGGAGACGCCGTCCCAGAGGCGGCAGAGGGCCCCGCAATTCTGGAGACCGCGAGTCCTTTCGTGGCTCTTCAGCCTCCCACACGTCATGAGGGATTGCCCGGCTGTGCTGCTCCGGAGCCAGTCGGGTGTCGTTTTGCCAAGCACCTAAATGCCTGGGAGTCTATCACTCAGGACAGATGGGTGCTTCGGATCATTGCCGGAGGTTACACCATCCCATTCAAATACTCACCCCCACCGTCCAAGAGAATCCCGGACCCACCACCCAGTCAAAGGGAAATAGCAGCCGCAGAAGCTTTAAAGCTGCTAGAAAGGAGTCATCCAACCGGTCCCCACAGACCAGATCGGATCAGGAAATTACTCCAGGTTCTTTTTAGTGCCAAAAAAGACAGGGGACCTGAGACCAATATTGGATCTCAGCAGACTGAACCAATCCGTCACGAAATCCAAATTCCGAATGGTCACGTTACAATCCATTCTTCCATTGTTGGAGAAGGATGTTTGGATGTGCTCCATAGACCTCAAGGACGCCTATTATCACATACCGATACATCAGGCGTCCAGAAGGTATCTGCGCTTCAGCCTGGGAGTCAGTCATTACCAATTTTGTGCTCTGCCCTTTGGTCTCACCACAGCCCCCAGGGTGTTCACCAAGTGTTGGGCAGTAGTAACGGCTCACCTGAGAAGTCTTGGATTCCAAGTGTTTCCCTATCTCGACGACTGGCTCCTGACTGCCACCACCAGGCGTCTACTAATGGACAACCTCAAAGCCACCATCTCCCTGGGTGTTTCCCTAGGGATTACATTCAATTGGTCAAAGTCTGTCTTGCTGCCCTCTCAACGCATAAAGTTTATAGGAGCAGAGATAGACTCAAGATTGATGCGCGTCTTTCTTCCTGCCGAAAGGATCCGAACTTTACAGGGCCAAGTTCAAGCTCTAATCTCGAGATCCAAAGCCCCAGCCAGGATGGTCCTACAGGTTTTAATCATCGCCATCCACACAGACAACATGTCGGTGGTTTGGTATCTGAACAAACAAGGAGGGACCAGATCGTACCCCCTTTGCAGAGAGGCCATGAGAGTGTGGGAATGGGCTGTAGCTACCAAGCGCTTCTTGGTAGCGACCCACATCCCGGGAAAGTCAAATGTATTGGCGGACAAATTAAGCAGGACAATTCTCTCTCCTCACGAATGGTCTCTAAACCGCACAGTAGCAGCCCAGGTTTTCAAGAGATGGGGGACGCCGTGCTGCGACCTATTTGCAACTCCACAAAACACCAAGTGCCAGAGGTTCTTCTCCTTGATTCCACATCAGGAAGTACCAGCCATGGATGCTCTAGCACAACCTTGGCCAACAGGGCTACTTTATGCCTTTCCTCCAATTCCACTCCTTCCAAAAGTTATTCAAAAGCTTCTCAACTGGGGTCTTCAATGATTCTGATTGCCCCATACTGGCCTCGTCAGATATGGTTTCCTTACCTGAAAAAGCATGCAGTGGGCGATCCGTGGACCTTAGACCTGATCCCGGATTTGCTAATCCATCAGTCGGGACATTGGCATCAGTCCCTTCAATCTCAAAAATTGACAGCTTGGCTCCTCCACTTCCAACCTTAGTTAGAAGGCACACACTAGACCGGAAGTTGTTCACATTTTATCTTCGGCCCACAAACCCACCACTAACAAATTGTACCTCAGTAAGTGGAAGAGGTTTGCTATCTGGGCTCAACTCAAGGGCTTAGACCCTATCACTGCTCCTGTCCCAGAGGTTTTGAAATTCTTAACATCCCTGTTTAATCAGGGATCTTCTGTCTCAACTATTAAAGTCCAACTAGCTGCTATCTCTAAATTCCATGAATCCACGGATCCTCCTTTGATGAGCAGCAGACTATGCAAAACGTTCATTAAAGGTGCCAGTCTGTTAAGACCACCAGTTTTCATCCTGCACCTCCGTGGGATCTTGATTTGGTGCTTCGCGCATTAACATCTCCCCCTTTTGAACCGGCTGCTACATGCGAATTAAAATATCTGTCTTGGAAAGCGGCATTCTTAGTGGCTATTACCTCTGCAAGAAGAGTCTCAGAGCTTCAAGCCCTGTTTATTAAACCACCGTACTTGATTTTCCACAAGGATAGAGTATCACTTAGGCCTAATCCATCCTTTGTCCCAAAAGTCTGTTCTAGTTTCTGTCTTCAACAATCTCTAGAGCTACCAGTTTTCTTTCCAAAATTCTCTAATGAAGCAGAATACACTCTCCATAAATTGGATGTTCACAGGCAATTACGCTTCTATTTAGACAGGACTCAGCAACTTCGTAAGTCTGACCAGTTGTTTGTGTCCTTCTCAGATAATAAATTGGGCCAAACCATTACAAAAACTACAATCTCAAAATGGATCAGAGATTGCATAACTCAGGCCTATTCTTCTTCGAATAAACAACTTACATCATCTATCAAAGCTCATTCTACCAGAGCTATGGCTACTTCTATAGCCTTTCATTCCAAGCTCGCTATATCGGAAATTTGTGCTGCGGCTACTTGGTCCAACCCGCACACTTTCATTTCCCACTACAAATTGGATGTGGCATCTAGAGGACGAGCTTCATTTGGTTCCACGGTACTCAGGAGTGTTTTCCAGTGAGCCACCCAGGATTCAGGTGCTAGGACGCTGTCCCATCATTCAGAATGTAGGCGAGATAGGATCACATAACATCTTTTAGTTATGTACTCACCATAACTTCAGATGTTTGGGATCCATCTCGCCTACATTCCTGATACCCACCCTCCTTCCCCCTGCCTTGCAGATCAGAAGAGATTGAACGGTTTTGAGCTCCACTGTTTTATCTTGTTTCATCTGACGATGTTATATAAGCAGGGTATGCATGTGTGCATGTATGCGGACAAACTAGATCTGGGGGACTGGTAGTGGTGCATCCTGGGATATATTAAGCTCAGCCAATAAGAGACTTCGCTCTTTGGCATAAGCGTGCCGAGTCGGAGCCGAGGGATCGGCTCCGAACCCATCATTCAGAATGTAGGCGAGATGGATCCCAAACATCTGAAGTTATGGTGAGTACATAACTAAAAGTTTTGATTTGTTCATATGGAAATGAGTGGTCAGAAGTGGCACCATCCAAGCAAGCAGTTTTATCAAGAACAGACAAAATCTTAGCTCTTCATTCGTGACGTTTTATATCATGATAAACCTAGAGAAGCAGCATCTTTGCTTTTAAAGGTTTTCAAGTTTAAAATTATAATTTGTAATAGAGCAAATTCCTTCCTATCTTTTGACAGATCTGCTTCCTTCATTGAAGAAATCATTGTGGTCTCTGAAATGCTCCCCTTGTGACAAGCTTCACTTTTCCAGATTCTTCGGGTACTTGATATAGAGGCAGCCTTCTTTGTAATGATTTCCTTAGCAAAGTTTTACATGTGGTACCTGCTTTGGTGCAGTTAGGACATGAGCTTGCACTTTGCACTCTCAGACCTGAAGATCATTTGATGTAGGTACAGTGGTAGTAGTCAGTTTTTGAAAAGGAGTTATCATGGCCCTTGCAGACAGCATGATGACCTTATGGTACCCTATACAAGGAAGGTTGTCATGGGTCCATGTTCCTTTATCTAGAGGCCTTACAGATTTGAAATTAGATGCTAAAGTAAGATATGTGTATAAGTGCTTTTCAAATTCTAGGTCACTTCTAGTTTTTGAGCATACTGTTTGTACAGATGGCCCAGTTAATGACACAAATGGGAACTCTCTAATAATACCTTTGGGTGTTTCTTTTAATGGGAAGCATTGTCTCTGGAATAGTTTGTTGCTTCTTAAAATGCCAAGGGCCAGAGTTAGTTGTCTTTATCACAGACAGTGACAGTCAAATAGATGCCTTTTCGCTGAATCAAAGTGGTTTAACTCAACACTTCTTTTGTTCCGGTTTTTAAGCTGCTGTGCTGTAGGTGGAATGACAATGGACTACATAGTTTTGGTAGCACCCCTATGGACAAGGTGACACTGTCTGCTACTTTTTTTACTCTAATCTGTTTTTACTGGACAGGAGATAGCCCGCAAACCTCTAATCATTGCACTTTTATGAATGGCTAATAGGTTAGCATTGATAGTCCAGTTTCCTGGATTGCTCTTTCTTAATTTTGGAAATTTAGAAAGCAGCCAAGTTGTTTACAAAATGGTAATAATTTGTCATACAGGACTGTTTGCCCTTTTGTAAAAAAATAAATAAATAACTTTTGCAAAAACGTTGACTCACTGTTTGCTACAGAATTAATGTAAGATTCCTTACAGGTTCATTGGGCTACCTGTGTCCTGTTTCCATTTATTTTAGAATAGATTATGATATTCCTTAAATGTGTTTTTTCATAGGTTACCCCTGGTGTCCACATTTTGCCAAAAAAAATGTATTTACAAAGTCTGTGAATGAGCTTGTAATTTATGAATGAAATTACGTTTTGGGCTGCTTCCTTTCCTTGTAGCTGTAACTGTAGTTAAGGGAATTTTGAGACTGAACACTTTCTCCACTGTGAAGTATTTCATTACTTTTCATAAATAAAGGTTAACTTTATGAAGTAATCCCAGAATCATTCCTTTGGTGATTTTACTTTCACATCTTAAATCAGTTGCTCATTTTGCAGTGCTTTACATTCATTTTTAGAATTAAGTTTAGATATTCTGTTATCTTGACATACATATGTAGTACAAAATATTGTCTTGAGAGAATTAAGATCTTACAGTACCTGTTCTTTTTTCTCTTTTGAAGAAGGTAGAAAGGTTGTAAGATCACTAAACAAGAGGTCAGAAATTGGATTAAAAGTGTGTTGCATTAATTTATAATCTGTACATTATACCTTTATTTGGGGAAGTAAAGGGTCATTCTGTAAGCTCTGTCTACTTTACCATAATGATGGAACTTTGAGAGTAACCCACAGTATTTTATGTTTTTTTCTGCTTGCATTTCTCTGGCTTTCCTTATGAACTTCTTATGGAGGGTAGTGATATTGTGAGCACTGTTACCTTCCATTTATTTGTAGACAATGTATGTTTTTAGCAGTGGATGAAGATTGGCAGAGGCCAAGAAAAACAGCAGCCCACTAGGTAGTGCTACCCATTGTATAACATTTGCTAACTGAAGTCTTCATCCAGGAAATATTCCTTAGCATAAGTCTGTTTCTAAACAAGTTCATCATGTAACTTCTCTTGCTTATATTAGACAGATTTCTGGTAAAGGTTACCACCTTAGATGACATTTTTGTGTGAGAGAGGAACATTTTATGAGCACTATGGCAGATTTAAAAAGCACCATTCTCTTCAAACTACGTGTTTCAGAAAAAGATAAAAAGGAGCAAGGAACTCACGATAGTTGGAGTACTAAAGCTGAATATGTTTTCTCAAGGAGAGCACTTTTTGGCCATTGATGCATTTTTTTTTTTTAAATTTATATCTTTATTTGCTTTTCATTAGTTAACTAGGTGAGTAAGCAAGATAAACTTTTTCAGCCATGACCCAAGCTTAAGGGCAGATAGCCACAGAAATCAGAAAGCAGCATAGGCTTCTTCACTCATTCTGGGTTATGAGAGCAGTTTAGAAATGTTAACATATAGACAGTTTAAAGTATAAAGGTTATGGCAGTATTAATTACAGGTATTTATTAAAATGTGTTTACCGTACACATCTTTTATTTCTATGGATTTAAAACTGAGCAGTATTTTGATAGATAATTTTAGAAACAAGACTATAGTACTTTACAGCAAGGACATTGAGGAGAGACTTTGTTCTTACATAAATATACACTTAACATTTGCTGACTCAGAATGTTCAGCTAAGAAACTAGTTATCTTACAGGAATCGTGCATTCTCTCTTAAAGAACTAAGGCGCATAAACTGTGCAGCTCTCCCTTTATATGTAATACCTGTTTGACTAAAGAACTCTGCTTAGATTTTCAGATTTTATTGTTTCATAGGTTATGATTTTTTTTCTTTCTGTCTTTCTCGTAGACGGGTGCTTAGAGTTGCCATTCTAATTTTTTTTTTTTTTGTAAAATCGAAGGTATTTTTTGTCACAAAATCATAACATGCTGTTAAAGAGCACCATGAATTCTAATGTAACCTAAGAGCAGGGCTCTTCATAGCTATAACTAAAGCATTTTAAACTGTGAACCACAACCTCATACTTTTCAGACTTAGAAAATTAATTTAAAGAGCCAAACAGGATGGATTAAAAGCTGCCTACAGGATAGAGCATTCCAAGTGTATTGCCACAACTTCCTTTCTTCTCAAGGTTAACAACCTCCTTTCTACTCCAGGAATTTTTAATTACTGAGGTTCCCCAAGGTTCCATTCTTGGTCTACTGCTTTAATCTCTCACTCTCTATTAATGACATCAACACAAACCTCCAACACCTTAACACTATCATGAACACGGATGGCATCCTTACCAGAGAATCCAGTCAACCTACATACTCTTGAGCACAAACTTCAAACCCCTTTTGCAAAATTATGCTTTTGAACCCACAGAAGTTATGCTATTCATTAATACCCTAGAATCCAGCATAATGATCTTTACATTAAAAGTTTCCAGAAAATCCCCAGTTGTGCATAGCTGACCTTAATGATAATGATGTCCTTCAAGAATGCAACTGCAGTCATAACATATAGGTTGTCCTGCCTCAGGCAGCCCTCGGTCGGCCGAATTCCAAAGTCTGGGTCCGGCGTCGGCTGGTGTCGCCTCCTCTCCGACGTCACAACGGCTGGAGTATAAAGGCATCAGCCGACGCCATCTTCTTCAGTCTTTCATGCTGCGCAGTGCCCGAAGCAGAAGCAGTTCGCAAGTGCCGGTCGGTCAGCTCCTGTGATGTTCTTCATCTCACATTGCTGCAGTCCTAACACTTGGGTAGTCCGCTGTCCCTCGGTCGGCCCGAATATCAGAGTATAAGGCTGACGTCGGTCAAGGCGCATTTGACTGACATCAGAACGTCAGGGTACAAATGCGCATGACCGACGTCATATCCTCAGTCTTTTTTGCGGCATGGTCCGATGCAGAAGCAGTGTTGCGAGTGCCATTCGGCGTTCTGAAATTTTTCGAATTCGGAGTTTCAGACCGAAGTCAGAGTTGGTTAAGTACCCCGTTGGGGAATATTTTGTTTTTTTCTTGCCTCAGTGGTTTACCGGATGTCAGAAAAAGTGAATAACTGTATTTCTTGTGGGAAACAGATACCGCATAGGGATTACCATAATTTGTGTATACCTTGTTTGGGACCTGAGCACGACGTTGTTGGTTGCCGCTTTTGTGCTAGGTTTAATAAACGCACTATAAAGCGGAGGTTGGATTGTGCCAGGTTGGTCTTTGGGAAGCGGTGCAATTACAGAATGCCGTCGGATGCTCCGACGCCGGCTTCCTCAAAGAAGCGCAAGGACAAGGCAGTTAAACCTAGGTTAGAGGAGTCGTCCGAACCGGACGCCGGTTCTTTAGAGGCGTCAGTGGAACCGGTGGTTCCTACGGAGGCCTCTCTGGAATCCCAGGGAGAAACCTTGATTTTACAGGATGTGGCCTCCCAGGAGGCAGGTCAGGCTGTAGGGGCTTCTCAGATAACTGTACTCCCCTCCCTTCCTAAGGGGTCTAGGCCCTCTCTTTCTACTTCCAAGGCTTCTCCTAGAGGCAGGGCTAGTTTAGCTTCTGTAGGTGTCACTCCTAGTTCTTCAGCTGCTGTGCCCAAGAAGCACATGCTTAAAATGGCAGAAGATTTAATTTCTTTAATTAGAGGCTCTATGCCCCCTCCTGATAAGAGGCCTAGGATTGAACCAGTGTTGGGGGATTGGGAGCAGGCTTCGGATGTGTCTGAGTCTTCGGCTGAAGACTTACAGGAGTATGCTCATTATTCTGATTCTGATGTGGATGATTCTACTCCTTCTGCTTCTCCTCCTGAGGATTTTTCTTTTTCAGAGACACTTCACTCCATGAGAGAGCATTTTAAATGGGAAGGTCAGGATTTCTCTGATTCCAGGAAAAGGCTTAGGGAATTTTTGTTTTTACCCCAGCATAGGCCTTTGGCTATACCTCCTGTTCTGAATGTGGTGGAAGATGTGTTTGCAGAGGCTTCTCTGAATCCTGATTCTTTGCCTCCTGCTCCTGTTAAACCTGATAGGTATTACAGGGTGCCTGAAGCTCATAAGTATCTTTTTAAGGGTCCTAGGGCAGACCCTGAAACTGTTAGCCAGGGGCCTAAGGGTGTAAAAGCTTCTGTTGTCAAGAATCCGGTTCCTGCAGATAAAGAGGCCAGGGCCTTGGATAGATGGGGAAAGAAAGTTTATACTTCTTCCACCCTAGCCATGAGAGCTTTGAATTGCCAGTTTCATATGTTAAAATATCAAAATTATCTGCTTTCACAGTTGAAATCTAAGGTTGATGCTTTGGCGGAAGGTATTGATTGTAAGGAGTTACAGGATTTAGTGCATGTTTCTGAACAGGTGGGTAAGCATTCTTTGCAATGTGGTTTTGATGCTGTACAGGCCTCCTCTAGGGTGGCTGCCACTGGGTCAGTTCTTCGCAGGCATGCCTGGCTGAGGGATCAAAATTTATCTGACCATGTTAAAACTAGGATTTTGGATGCCCCTTTGCAATCTGATGTCTTGTTTGGTTCTCCTGTTGAGGCAGTTTTAAAGAAAATGGAAGACAAGGCTAAGTCTATGCAGACTGTTAAAGATTTTTTGCAGGTTCAGCCTCCAAAGTTTAGTAGAAATTGGCCTACTAAGGGGTGGACGTATCCTTCTTTTGATTCCCAGTCTAGGGGTAGATCTAGACGTGGCAGGGGCAGAGGTCAGGGCTCTTTCAGGCCTAGAACAGGGAGTTCTCCAGCACAGTCTTCGAGTGAGGGCAGGGGTCAGTCCTTTCGTAAACAGGCCCAATGACCTACCTTTTCAGCTGCCAGAACCCTCTCGCCTGGCAGCACCTTTGGGAGGAAGGTTGGCACTTTTCAAAGAAAATTGGAGTTTGATTACCCAAGACAGATGGGTACTGGATATCATACATCACGGTTACAGGTTTTATTTCCATACCTTGCCTCCTTTCAAAGGCATGCCAGACATTCCTCCTCCACAAAGAATAGAGGCTCACAAGCAAATTTCACTGTTACTTCAAATAGGGGCCATACAGCCGGTTCCTATGCCAGAAAGGGGCCTAGGATTTTATTCTCGCCTGTTCCTAGTACCAAAGAAGGGGAACACGTGGAGACCAATTTTGGATTTATCTATCCTCAACACTTATCTGGACATTCCCAAGTTCAAAATGTTGACGTTGCAGCAGCTTTTACCTCTGCTGGGCAAAGATCATTGGATGGTAACTTTGGACCTCAAGGAGGCTTACCTTCATGTTCCCATCAGACTAAGTTGCAGGAAGTATCTGCGTTTTCGAGCTGGGACTTCTCACTATCAGTTCTCTGCATTGCCCTTTGGCTTATCTACTGCCCAGAGTGTTCACGAAAGTTCTGGCTCCAGTGATAGCTTTCTTCAGGCTAAAAGGAATACAGATCTATCCTTATTTGGACGACTGCCTGATTCTGGCTCAAGGAAGGGAAGAGCTTCTTCATCATTTGGAATATGTGATAGCAGTGCTAAGATGCCTGGGGTATTCTGTGAGCGAAATAAAGTCCAGTCTAGTACCCTCTCAAGACATGTGCTTTCTGGGTGTGAGACTGAATACAGCATCCCAGATGGCCTTTTTAACCCCGGACAAACAAAAGAGTCTATCCCTTTACTTCCATCAGCTATCTCATCAGTCCGGGCTGACTGCAAGGACAGTCCTTCAAGCCTTAGGGTTCATGGCATCTTGTATTCTGGTGCTTCCCAATGCCAAACTGCATATGAGGAAGCTACAATGGTATCTCAAAAATGTATGGACACAGCACTGCCAGGATCTGGACACTATCATTCAAATAATACCTTGCATTCAAAAGGAATTTTTATGGTGGGCTCAGGAATGTCACCTAAACAAGGGACTCTCTGTGACCCGGCCAGAGGCGAGTCAGATTTTAACGACAGATGCCTCAGACATAGCTTGGGGAGCTCATCTAAATGGAAGGTGGATACCAGACAAGTGGCCTGCCAGACTACAACATCTACATATCAACATGAAGGAGATGTTAGCAGTCCAGTTTGCATTAATAGCTTTCAAGGATTTACTTCTTCCAGGGCAGGTGTTGATTCTAACAGACAACACAACTGTCATGTGGTACATCAACAAGCAAGGGGGAACACATTCGTATCCTCTATGCAGGCAAGCAATGATTTTGTGGGAGACTGCTCTCAGTTTACATCTAAGTCTTCAAGCAAGGTTTCTGCCGGGAGCACAGAACTCCTTAGCGGATGTGTTGAGCAGACAAATCATGGATCCCCACGAGTGGAAACTGGATCTTCATGTATTTCAGAAATTGACAGTGTCCTGGGGAACTCCAGACATAGATCTGTTCGCTTCTCCACTGAACCACCAGCTGCCAAAGTTTTGCACAAAGCGGTTTCATCCCACAGCTTGGAAAGTGGATGCTCTTTCTTTCAGTTGGAAAAATCTTCATGTGTATGCCTTTCCACCTCTGCCTCTCCTCTCAAAGGTACTTCTGAAGGTTAGACAGGACAAGCCAAGGATGATTTTGATAGCTCCAGATTGGCCTCGACAGCACTGGTACCCACTACTGAGAAGTCTAGTACAGAAGCCTCCATGGCCTTTGCCTTTGATTCCACATCTGTTGTCCCAGGAGGACAGTCATTTGCTCAATGTCAAACTTCACTCTCTTCACCTAACAGCATGGCATATTCTGTTTTAAACCATAGAGGGTCTCAACTTCCACAACGAGTTTTGAATGTGATTTTGGAAGCTAGAAGGCCTAGTACAAGGAAAGTGTACGCAGATAAATGGAAGAGATTTTTTTGGAGTGCAGCTAAGGATTTGGATGTTTCTGAGCCTGATTTATGTGTGGCTCTTCAATATCTTACTGAGTTATTGGACAAAGGTTTGTCCTTCTCTTCTATTAAGATTCATGCTGCTGCAATTTCAGCTCACTATGATTGTGACCCACCATTGTTTTCTCATCCTTTGTTCAAGCAATTTCTTAGAGGGGCAAAGAATATAAGACCCCCACGAAGAGCTCCTACTCCTGCTTGGGATCTCAATTTTGTGTTGGAGAAACTCACTCTACAACCTTTTGAACCTGCAACGACTGCTGAGTTGAAATATTTGTCATGGAAGACTGCTTTTTTGTTGGCCATTACCTCTGCAAGAAGGGTTTCTGAATTGCAGGCCCTTATGGCAGTTGAGCCTTTCTTAATTTTCATAAGGACAGGGTATCTTTGCGTACTAATCCTTCCTTTATGCCTAAAGTGGTTTCTAGTGTGGCTTTAAACCAAACTATTCATTTGCCTACTTTTATGCAAATCCCCAAAATAAAGGGGAAAAGATTTTGCACACTTTAGATGTACACAGGCAGTTGCGATATTACTTGGACAGAACTAAAGGGTTCAGACAATCTCAGCAGTTATTGGTTTCTTTTGCTTTGTGCTCTCAGGGCAAGCCCGTGTCAAAACAAACTATTTCTAGGTGGATTGGATTTTGCATTACTTTCTGTTATTCCCATCATGGCAAAGAGATTCCAGCTGGGATTAGGCCTCATTCCACTAGGGCTACTGCCACTTCTACAGCTTTTTTGAGGGGGGTGGCAACTAAGGATATTTTGGAGGCAGCCACTTGGAGTTCAGTGCATACCTTTTCTAGGCATTACCACCTTCCACTGTACTCTAAATCCAGGGCTGGTTTTGCCACTGCCGTGTTGCAGGGCATTTTGGCAGCTCCTGCTTCTATATGATTTGGCCATCCTCCCTTACCTCTGCTTTGGGATTCTACCCAAGTGTTAGGACTGCAGCAATGTGAGATGAAGAACATAGTACAGTTTTGTACCTACCATAAATGTAGATGTTCGAAGATCCACATTGCTGCAGTCCAATTTACCCTCCCTCCTTCCCCTCTGTGGTTTGAGGTGGTTGTGTAGGTTGAGTTATCCTTCTGAGGTATATTGTGCATATTGTATATATATTGTGTGTATTGTATATATTTTTGGTATTAGGCTGGTTGGTTGTTTAGTTGTTGTTGTTGGGTTTGGACCTTTCTTTTTAGGATCTTCTGACATCTGGGGCAAGAAAAGACTGAGGATATGACGTCGGTCATGCGCATTTGTACCCTGACGTTCTGATGTCAGTCAAATGCGCCTTGACCGACGTCAGCCTTATACTCTGATATTCGGGCCGACCGAGGGACAGCGGACTACCCAAGTGTTAGGACTGCAGCAATGTGGATCTTCGAACATCTACATTTATGGTAGGTACAAAACTGTACTTTTTCAGTACCGAAGTCATCTAAAAGCTAAGTACCCCGTTGGGGAACATTTATTCTTGCCTCAGCCGATGTCAGAACAAATTGAGAAAGTTAATAATTGTTTGTCTTGTGGTAAACAAATACCTCATAAGGACTTCCATTCTCTCTGCCTTCCTTGCCTGGGCCCAGACCACGACGTCTCGGCCTGTGCTGCCTGTGCCTGCTTTAATAAGCGCACTCTCAGGCGCCGGGCAGAATTCGCCGAGGACTTCTTCGGTGAATCTTTTGCGTATATCATGCCGTCGGATCAACCGACAACCCAATCTGCTAAAAAACACAAGGACCGGGACCGACATTCTCGGCCCGCGTCCACTACCGATGTTACTCCTAAACCCTCTGCTAGCGCTCCGGTCCCTTCGGAAGTGGTAAATCTACCGCTCCAGGCCGACGACACAACGTTAATACGACCTTCGGTCTCTGAGATCTCTCCGGTGCCGATTGTTGATTTTCCTCCGGAAACCGAAGTTCTGGATCTACCGGACACCATTCCTGTGAACAAGGTAACGCCTGCACGTGGGGCTGCTAGGCCTCCTGTATCCATGTCCATCAAGGCCTTTGCACGTGCTAAGGCTGCCAGTCAGGCCAAGGCCCATCCAAAACCTGCCCAGGCCCCTTCATCTGATAAGCAGATCATGTCTCTGGCTGCAGACCTTATTTCCCTTATCAGGGGGTCTCAGCCTCATCCGGACAGGGCTTCTCAGCCACCTGCAGAGAAAAGGCCTAGAACTGAGCAGGCGGACGACCTCTCCTCGGATAAAGCCTCTGGGGGTTCTGAGCATTCCGATACTCAAGAAGATCCCTTCCAGGCCTACGAGGACTCTGATGCTGAGGAGTCTATTCCCTCTGCCTCCCCTCCAGAGGATTTCTCATTTGGGGAAGTCCTGCATTCCATGAGGGAGCATTTTCAATGGCAGGGTCAGGAATTCTCTCTTTCCTCAAACTTCCCCAGCACAGACCTTTGGCTATCCCTCCAGTTATGGATGTTTTGGATGATGTTTTCTCTGACTCCAGTGCTAACCCTGATTCTCTTCCTCCTGCTCCTGTCAAGCGGGACATATATTATAGGGTCCCTGACACTCACAAGCACCTTTTTAAGGCCCACTCTGTGGATCTAGAAACTATTTCACAGGGCCCCAAGGGAGTGGCTTCCTCCTCTGCCAAAAACCCACTGCCAGCTGACAGAGAAGCAAGGTCCCTGGAGAGATGGGGTAAAAAAGTATATACCTCTACTACCCTAGCCATGAGGTCTCTTAATTGCCTTTTTCACATGTTTCAGTACCAAGATTTTCTCCTGGATGATTTACAGAAAAAGTTAGCCTCTCCTGAGCCTATTGATAAAAAGGCACTGCAGGATCATATACATAACACTCAGCAGGTTAATAACCATTTTCTGCAATGTGGTTATGATGCACTGGAAGCTTCATGTAGGGCAGCTGTGACTGGGGCTGTGATACGTAGACATGCATGTTAAAGTAAAATTACTGGATGCACCTTTGGAAAAACAAAAGCTTTTTGGTGCTACTGCACAAGATGTATTGAAATCCATAGAGGAAAAAGCCAAGTCAGTACAGACAGTCAAGGATTTCCTTCAGGTTCAGCCACCCAGATTCAGCAGAAACTGGCTCTTAAAGAATTGGTCCTTCCCCGGCTCTGACAAGTTTCAAAGGGGAAAAAGCAGACGTGCCCGGGGTAGAGGGCAATACCGAGGATCTTACAGGGGCCGCCACTGGCAACCTCCAAATCAAAGAAGTGGCGCAGACAGTTCAGCTGCACCACAAGGACAATCACAATGACTTCACTTTCGTACCGCCTACAAAGGTTCAAAGAGAAGCACCTTTGGGCAGAAAATTAGCCTTATTCTCACAAAACTGGCATATCTTAACCAAAGACAATTGGATTCTGGATTTGATAGACAAAGGTTACAGATTCCACTTCCACACATTACCAATAAGACAAGGCATGCCAAACCTGCCACATCATCAAAGGGCAGAGGCACTCACTCAAGTTTCCAAGCTATTAAGTATAAAAGCAATAGAAAGGGTTCCTCCTCAGGAGCAAGGCCAGGGATTTTATTCAAGACTGTTCCTTGTTCCAAGAAAAGAAAACAAATGGAGACCCATAGTGGACTTGTCAAATCTAAACACTTTCCTCATTGTGCCAAAATTCAAAATGCTGACGTTGCAGCAACTTCTTCCCATGCTGGGCAAGGAGTCTTGGCTGGTCACTCTGGACCTCAAGGAGGCATACCTGCATGTCCCAATCAGACACAGCTGCAGAAGATACCTCAGATTTATTGCAGGGACAGAGCATTATCAATTCTCAGCATTGCCGTTTGGCTTATCTACTGTGCCCAGAGTGTTCACGAAATGCCTGGCATCAGTAGTGGCACACTGCAGACAGCAGGGGATTCAAATATACCCCTACTTGGACGACTGCCTCATGCAAGCAGACAACAAACAAACCTTAAAAGGGAATTTGGACTATGTCATGCATCTACTGCAGGCCTTGGGATACACAGTCAACATTCAGAAGTCAAAATTACTACCATCCCAACAGATTACATTTCTAGGAGCCAAACTGGACACGGAAACCCAAATGGCCTACCTCGCAGAGGGAAAACAGCAGCATTTACCAGAGTACTTCAAAGGCCTAGCAAAGCTTCTCCAGCTGACTGCAAGGAAAATCATGCAGGCCCTGGGTTTCATGGCATCTTGCTTCCTTCTGATACCTTTGGCAAGACTTCATATGAGAAAGCTGCAATGGTATTTAAAAAACTTATGGTCTCAACACAACAACAGCCTAGAGGACATAATCCCACTTATTCCATGTCTGCAGAAGGAATTTCTATGGTGGGCTCAAGCCAGTCAACTAAACAAAGGCATGTCTTTCAACAGACCCCAAGCAGGCCAAATGATTACAACAGACGCCTCAGACCATGGATGGGGGGCGCACATGGAGGGCAGATGCATTCCAGGTCTATGGACGCCAAAGGAAAGACAACTGCACATAAACCAAAAGGAGATGTTGGCAGTGATACATGCCATCGAGACTTTCGAAAAATCACTACAACAAGGACATTTGCTAATAAGGACAGACAACACCACTGTCATGTGGTACATAAACAAGCAGGGAGGCACTCATTCTTATCCCCTCTGCAGACTAACAATGCTTCTCTGGGAAAAATCCCTGAGCCTGAAGATACACTTACAATCCCAGTTTGTACCAGGCAAGGACAATGTACTGGCGGACAATCTGAGCAGAAATTTCATGGACCCACACGAATGGATGCTGCACCCTCACATTTTCTCTCAACTGACAAGGACATGGGGAAGACCGGACGTAGATCTTTTTGCTTCCCACTTAAATCATCACCTGGAAAAGTTCTGCACAAGGACTCACCACCCTCTAGCTTGGAAAACGGATGCTCTCTCCTTCAGCTGGAATTCTCTAAAATTTATGCATTCCCTCCCCTGCCTCTGCTGACCAAGGTGATACTGAAAATCAAAGCAGAACAACCAACAGGCATCTTGATAGCTCCAGACTGGCCAAGGCAACACTGGTACCCACTGCTATTGACCATAACTCGGACCAAACCATGGCCTCTGACCCTATGGCCCCTGCTCCTAACGCAACACAATTACAGGACTGTACATCAAGACCTGAAGACATTGCATCTGACAGCCTGGAGGCTACTATGACTTCAACACCTAACTCTCTTTCCAAATGTGTTCAAGAGATCTTGCTGGAAGCACGCAGACCTTCCACCAGAAAAACCTATTCAGCCAAGTGGAAGAGATTCAGCATCTGGAATACCAAAAGGGGTCAGGACACAGCATTACTGAGTATACCTCAGATATTAGAATACTTGGCAGGACTATTTCATACTGGACTCTCATACTCCTCAATAAAGATTCATGCCTCGGCAATCTCAGCAAAATACAACTGTGACCCTCCAGTGTTTTCGCATCCTCTGCTAAGACAGTTTCTAAGAGGGATAAAGAATATCAAACCTCCCAGAAAACAACCAGTACCTGCATGGGACCTCAACTACGTGTTGGAAAAACTAACTCTTCCTCCATTTGAGCCAGCAGCAACCTCAGAAATGCAATTTCTCTCATGGAAGACGGCCTTCTTACTGGCAGTCACTTCTGCAAGAAGAGTTTCGGAGATACAGGCACTCATGGCAGTGCCCCCCTTCCTCATTTTTCATCAAGACAGAGTCTCTCTAAGAACCAATCCTACATTCATGCCAAAAGTTATTTCCAGGGTGTCTGTAAATCAAGCTATTCATCTACCTACATTCTTCCCCAATCCTCAAAATAGGGGGGGAAAACTACTGCATACTTTGGACATTCACAGACAACTACGCTACTACTTGGACAGAACTAAGGCCACCAGAAAGTCTGACCAGCTGTTTGTAGCCTATGCTGCTGGAGTACAAGGAAAAGCAATCTCCAAACAAACAATTTCAAAGTGGATTGGACATTGCATCAGATTTTGCTATTCTTTTCATGGAAAAAGTGTGCCAGCCAATATTAGGCCACACTCCACCAGAGCTATAGCCACTTCCACAGCTTTCCTAAGAGGAGTGGCAACAAAGGACATTTTAGAGGCTGCTACATGGAGCTTCGTGCATACATTTACCAAGCACTACCACCTGCCCTTATACTCCAGATCCCGAGCAGGCTTTGCTTCGGCAGTCCTGCAGGGGATTTTAGCTACACCATCCTTATAATAGTTCCATCCACCCCCAGCTTGGCTATGGTATTCAACCCATATGTTATGACTGCAGTTGCATTCTTGAAGGACATAGTACAGTTTTGTACCTACCATAAATGTAGATGTCCGATAGATATGCAACTGCAGTCGGATTTTCCCACCCTCCTACCCCTCTGTATCCTTCTTTTTGGGTCCCTACCCCTTTTCCCTTCAGCTGGGGGTATCTCCTATGGTGTATCTGTTTATTACTGTTGTGCATGTTTGGGATTATTTATATCCATTCTCCAAATTTAGCCTTCCTAAGAGGGCACCTGACATCTGGGGCAAGAGACACAGAAGAAGATGGTGTCGGCCGATGCCTTTATACTCCAGCCATTGTGACGTCGGAGAGGAGGCGACACCAGCCGACGCCGGACCCAGACTTTGGAATTCGGCCGACCGAGGGCTGCCTGAGGCAGGACGACCCATATGTTATGACTGCAGTTGCATATCTATCGGACATCTACATTTATGGTAGGTACAAAACTGTACTTTCTCCCCACTAGTCTTGGAACAAAGTTGCTCCCTAGCAGATGATTCCGATAACGTCATATCCCTAGTTAGATCCAGATTCAAAACCACTACTGGTGAAAAAGCCTTCTCTAATTTGGCCCCAGCAGTATGAACTCAAACTGCTGTTTGAAAGCAGACAAGAAGGCCCACTAGACAGTTTCAAAAATATACTGAAAGAGACTTGTTCAACGAAGCATCATGCTCCTGTTGCAAAGGGCACGTATCATATCAAGCAGGCAGGAAAGTAAACCATGGGGTAGCAGCTATCATGGTAAATAGCCCCTGCTAAGCTTTATTCCCATCATGGTATAATGTGTACATAAAAACATTCTTTCTCCAGCTGCTGTCTTATGATGGAAAATAGCTTCCCACATGTTATAAATATATCCAAAATAATTTTTGTGTTCTATTTGTATAATCTGCTGCGTTTATCTTGGATGTCAAATTTTGAGAATGTGAATATCTACATATCAATATGTGTTGTAACTTTTTATTTGTATAGGTTTGTAACTTGTATTAATTGGCGTTTGTTTATCATCATAGAAGTTATTGAATGTCTTGCTTATTCTGCACTGCTTTACATTGTTACTACAGTTGTCTTGTGGGCCTAGTTTATAGCTGAAAAGGGTCTGAGGACCAGCCCACTTAACCAATGATAAATAAATACTTATTCTGTTTTGGTCATAGGCCTGCATAATCATTTCACCCTTCTCCTCCTCCTTTGGGAAAAAAGTGCTGTCTGTTTTATATCACGACTGTTTGCTGTTGTTCACTATTAGCAGTTACTGCAACTTTGTGTGCTGTGTAGGTGTGGAATGTTTTTGCTTGCTATTACATTTCCCCTGTCTAGGGGAACTTGTTTGGCTTTTGGCTTTTAATAATGTTTATTTATAGGTACATAGTTGGAGCATTGTTTGACTTGTCTTTCTAATGGTTTTGGTTGTTTGGCTGGTCGCCCTTGTAAACAGTCATGGTGGGTGGGTTTTACCACTGCCTTTGTGGGAAAAAATTCCACCAGTGGTCAGGCATACTTGTTGCCAGTTTTGTTTAGGGGAAGCCCTCATTCTTGCAAGGTGTGATATTTGTTCTGAGTTTTCATCAGCAACTTTGAGATGTAGGAAGAAATGGCTGTGGTGGCATTTATTAAAACAGTCCCAACAATCACAGAATGCAAGTTTCAAGTTGTTGGCCACTCTTTTGACTTCTGTTGCCTCAGTGTGGAAATTTTCAGCCTTCAAGCCGTTTGTACGTAAAAGCTGTTGATCTTCTTAAAAAAGCAAAGGCGTTAGGAAAATGCATTTTTCCTGCCCAAACTCTGAGGAAGATTGTGTCAGCATGAAACCTCTTAACAAAAAGGTTGATTTGAATGTTCTTGAAAACCCACTTTCGCGACTTTTCTAAGCTCACTGAAAAAGCAGCTTCACCAGTCATTCAGTGGTTTCTGAATCAACCCGTAACTGGGAAGTTCGCTTTTTGTTGTGGAAACCTCAAAGCCAAGACCATCAACTCTGAAGCATGCTCCCATTTTAATTTTTGCCATTGTTTTTGAGAAGCTTGTAAAGGCTGTTTTTATAGCATAGTAGACATTTTCTGGGCTTTAGCCCATCAGGATACAGAGCTGGGACAATTACTTCCACCCCACCCTGCTACCATACCCCTAAGCCCAAGGACTGTAGACATTTGGTAGCTGGTTTATTGACATTACATGTTTACCGCTGTCAGTTCCTGATCAGTTGATGCAGTTTTGAAGCTACCTAAAGATTGAGGCTTCATCGGTATAATTTTCCATATTGATTCCACAGTTGTTGACAGTATTTGCTCTGAACTGAGTCCTTGACTACCTTCTGGCCTTTGAGTGTTAGTGACAACATTGTTACCCACATTTTCAGTGACGGTAGTTGAGTCAGGGAGGACTTCAAATCTAGTGGCTCGTTTGACGCAGGCATCAGTACTGAGTTTACACTCTTCTGTGGTTTAGCACTCATTCCACTCAGCTTGTATTGGTGCCTGTTTGCATTTCTGTGCTGGCAGTTTTAGCTTACCAGTCAGCCTTACAGCCCTCCCCACCAACCCACAGGTCAGTAGGACTCAGGAACTGTATTAGTTTCCTTTTATCCATTTCACCTACTGGACAGCAGTCTTTATCTTAATCTTCAGAATTTCCTTCTACAGTACAAAAGAAGTCCAAGTGAAAGAAGAAGCACATTAACTTCCCACTGGCGTTTCCCAACTGCTGATATGGGGTATGAGAAGGAGATCACTTATTCTCTTATATCATCCCCCTTGAAAACACCAGATTTAGGGAAGTCCTGGAAATGAGGTAAAGGAGGACAGCTATCTGACCTTGTACTCTCCCTGAAGTGAATGCTACAGAGAGCAATTAGGTCCTCCCTGCAGATTTTGTGGGTAGCCCTTTTTGTCACTGATATTGTTAGTATAACTTCTAGAGCTGCTTAGATTTATCCAGATAAAGTGGCCCCAGTTCCCAAGAAATCAGTGTTGCATCTTACTAGAGACTGGAGTTTCTAGTCGGAGACCCCTCAAAACTAGTATTCTGTTTTCAGCCGTGGCTTTCAGAAAAGTGCCTGTTATTCTGGAGCCCTGCAGTGCTTCCTGGAGTCAAGGAATCCAGAGTCACTAATCACTAAAGGAGGTGCACGTATTTATGCATTCTTGATCTTTTTTCTTGAGGGCAGTCTGTTATTTAGATCAGATAATGGATTTTGATATGAATTTTAAGATTCTGCAGTAACTGTTGCATTCAGCATTGCTGCATGCTGTCACACTTGGCTTAGATTGACCAGTTTTCCGAAGGACACTAAAGTGAGATTTATGCATATTTTTTTTTTCATTGTTAGAGATTTTTGGCATGGGAGTTAACTCACAAATGGAGAAGAAGGTGCAGAAGGGGAAAACTTTAACAGCAGTAGGCATTAAGTCTTTACGCTTTTCAGTAATCCTTCTCTGGAACATGGAAGAGCATCTACTAGACGTGATTTCAGCATGGACAACAGCAACAAAATAATTAGAATTCTGGAAGGAGCCAGAGCAACCGGGGCAATTTTAAGAGAGATCTCAAGTCTTCAATCCTTGGGCAATCGCAGTCTACTTTGTGTGTGTGTTCGGGGTGGTAGCAAAAGCCTTAACCTTAGTGACTGTTTCCATCAGAAGGCAGTTTGGAGTTGTGTGTGTGTGTGTCTGTGTGTGTCCTTTTGCCAGTGTTGGAGACTGTCACCACAGACAGTTGAATGAGTTCAGAAATATGTAGTACTTATCCTTCAAATCAGTTGTCCCTGTATTTTCACCTGATGAATGATTCACCCATCAAAGAAGAGCAAAATTAAAAAGAGGTCTTAAATGGTTTAGAAGAAGGAGAGACATCGAGGAGGTCCCACCAGATCAGAAAAGGTTCATGTGGTACTCAAGGTTCTTCCTGGTACCATAGAAGATTAAGGACTTAAGGCTTATCTTTCATCTAAGTGGCATTAAATTCATTCATCCTCAAAGATGCCTTTTTCATGGTCTCAATGTAAAAAATCCTCCCTTGTGATGGAGAAGGAAATTGGTCGTGTTTTTGGACCTATGGAATGTTTACCTCCACATAAAATTCATTAAGGAGGTATTAGTCCGTACCAATTCTAGACACTTCCTTTTGTTATTTTCTCAGCTGTGATGGTACTTACCAGTGCATGTCCATTGTTATGGTGTAGTTATATACCTAGGGAGCCAGTGCTCCCCTACTAGGAAATTGGCTCTCCTTGCTGCTCTTTTCCATAACACTCAGTGTTGGTGAAGCAGTCTTCCATTGGTTTATTCCAGTCCTTCATAGTAACATTGAACTTAACCAAGCTTCTGCTACAGCCCTCACTTTGGCATAATGTTGAATGTAGCCAGGTCTGAGCTGCAGCCCTTGAAGTGCTTGATGTTTCTAGGTAGCTACTTGGGCAACTACTCATGTAAAACTAGACTCCCGAAAGGAAGAGCTCAGATGTTTTGAGCCAGGGTTTCAGTTCTGCTATGACAACCACCTGTCATTTTCTTGAGGTTCTGAGCTCATGTTGGTGGTTATTCCCATGATCTTCCATTCAAGATTTTATATGTGGGTTCTTCAGTGAACTTTATTGCTCTAGCAGTTGCAGAATGTGTATTTGATGGAGCATAAGATTTGCATATATTTTTCCTGCAGATGACATTTGACACACTTGATGGATGCAGACAGTCCATCTCGAATACTTTCTTCCATAGTGACAGTCACTATGGATATGTCTATCCTGGGTTGGGCAGTCCAGGCATACAATAGATAGAGGTTTCATTGTGTGGATGTCATCTGAACTCTAACTGCATGCAAGCATAATTTAAGTGGAAGCTGTTTTTCTAATCCTTCAAGCTTTCCAGGAGTCCCAGCGGTTAGTATAGACTTGACATTATGAAGGTCGTATGATACATCAACAAGCAAGGGGAAACGCAGTCCTACTCCATTTTTAGGAAGCCAGAAGAGAATGGGAATGGGCCATGTGCCTACCTTCTGTTTTCTGGTTGCTTTTCATTTCCCAGGGATTCATATTTCTCGGTGTACAAAATGAGCAGATGCTTATCCTTGCCAGCTTAGGAGTGGTCTCTTACGTCCTTGTTGGCAGGGAGGATCTTTCAAAAATGAGGGGAAACCCTATTTCAATCTGTATGCATCCCTAGCCAGCACAATATAACTCCTTACTGACCCATAAAATCTGGTTCAGTCTTCTGCCTGATCTGCTGGAGAAGCCTTTTTTATTGAGGCAAGCACAGAATTCTTTTACCCATCCTTCAGGCTAGTCTCACCAAAACATTTATTTCCTGTGGCTTCCACTTGATTTCCCTGCTTTCACTACTTGCCATCAACCCCAGCCTATTCAGGTAAACTTATTACTGTACTTCATCCTAGCTACAGTAAACTCTCAGTTAACCGGTACTCAAGCAACCGGCATTCTTAAGTAACCAGCAAAAAAATAAATTAATTGAAGAAATCTAGTACAATTTTCATGTGTTGCACTTTGTTTTCCTCCTACAGAAACATGCCGTACGTTTTTAGAGTTTTAGAATTTTAAAAAGGAAGATAGGAATAAATTCCCTGTCTCTCCCCAACCTGAGACCAAGTCAAAACAAACAAATAGCATGTAGGGTACAGTATTAGTCAGGCCTTTTTTTAATAGTAACTCTCAAGCAACCAGAAACTACAGTTGTCCAGCATCTACCAATCCCCATGGGTGCCGGTTAACTAAGAGTTTACTGTACCCAGTGTCAGAAAAAACTTACAAAGACAGATTGATATAATTTTCATTTTTAGGTCTGTTAAGGAGATTGGGCCCTTTTTCTGTTCCTGTTCTTGCAGTAACAGACTGTTCACGTATTGTCTTTAACTCTTGTTTGAGTTATTCTTCAGTTAAAGTTCATGCTACTGCATTTCTAGGCATTGTCAAGATTACCTCTGTAGCTTCTGAAAAAGTATGTAAAACCTTTTTGATTAGAAGTTTGAGGCTTCCATTATGTGACTGAGTTTCTTCACAGGATGTTTGTTACAGAAATTTACACAGGCTCCCTCTGACCCCTCCACTGTGTCAAACATGAAATTCCTGTCTTGGAAAACACCTGGCCACTTTCAAGTCACCTCGGAGAATTTCTGAGCTCTGTACTCTGTCAGCAGATCTTCCATTTAATATTTCATGAATAGAGTTTTACTAAAGCCAAACCAATCTTTTAAGTCAAAAGTAAAAGCTGAAACTAACTTGCACTAGAATACCCATTTGCCTGTTTCCTTTCCACATTACTTTGACTTCTGGAGAGTGTTTTTTTTTTTTTTAACATTGTGTGGTTGTTCATCACCAGGTAACACCTGTCTTGGACCTTACAGATTCCTTCCGGAAAGATTCAGAAATGATTTATTTCCTTTCTTAAACATATGGTAGAAAACATTTAAAGTTGCACTTGCCAAGTGATTGCCTAGCACCATTATATTTTGTAGTTCACAGTGTAAGCCTCTCTGTGTTTCTTAAGGCTCGTTATACTAGAGCTATGGCTACCTTTTTAACTTTCTTTAAAGCATATCTGACAGTGACATTTGTGTAACAACTACTTGGTCATTACCCAACATGTTTGTGAAGCATTACCAGCTACATCTGATTTGTGAGTCATGGTCCTCCTTTGGGGATACTGTTATCAAGGGTATGTTTTTAGGGACTCTGTCCTACACATTATGGAGGATGGATTCACTCCTGTCAAATATGAAACTCATCGAAGGATAGTAGGGCATTCTTCTAAAGACACTAGCTACCATCCTCCAGCTTAACTGTAAATGTATCATTGTCTTTCTGTATAGTCATGTATCACTTTAGCATGGCTATCGTATCTGAAGAGAGAGAAGTGTGTGGTGCATTATGGGTGGTACTGACCAAAACAGGAAATTTTGGAGTACCCAGCAGTCTTAATGCCTGTAACCTTAGACATGTGGATTAGAGGATGGCTTTAGTCCTATAGCTGCATCATTATGGTAAGTGTATAAATTTCATTCTTTGGTGCCAAAGGAGGAAAAAGATCTCACAAAAGACAAAGAAAAACAAATATAAAGGTAGGTATAACATAAGGAAAGCTAACTGTAAGTAAAACAATTGTTGTTCTTATTAATATTGATGCAAAAAAACCCAGCCACTGGGGATGCACAAGCCAGTGCATTGCTTTGTGGCCGGTCCCTAGCCCGGATAAATGGGGAGGGTTGCGTCAGGAAGGGCATCCAAATGCCAAATGGTACATGCAGACAAAAGTATACATATACATACTGGATCGGTCGAGGCCCGGATTAACAATGACCGCCACCAGTACTGTTGGCCAACAGGGTGCTGGCGGAAATTGGGCTACTGTTGGCCGAAGGAGGAGAAGAGGCGGAAGGCATGGCCGAAGGCAGGTAAAGGCTAAAACTGTGATAGTGAGGGTCGGAACTTTGAATGTTGGCAGTATGACTGGTATAGGGAGAGAGCTAACTGGTATGATGGACCAAAGGAAGGTTGGTATATTGTGTGTGCAAGAGACCAGATGGAAGGGGAGCAAGACTAGGTGTATTGGAGGTGGGTTCAAATTGTTTTATCATGGTGTGGATGGGAGGAGAAATGGCATAGGCATTATCCTGAAGGAACAGTATGCTAAGAGTGTTTTGGAGGTGAAAAGAGTGTCGGATAAAGTGATGTTTATGAAGCTGGAAATTGATGGTGTAATGATGAATGTTGTTAGTGCATATGCTCCACAAGTTGGGTGTGCGATGAATGAGAAAGAAAAATTTTGGAGAGAGTTGGATGAAGTGGTGATGACTGTACCCAAGGGTGAGAGACTGGTGATTGGAAAAGATTTCAGTGGGCATGTTGGTGAAGGGAACAGAGGGGATGAGGAAGTGATGGGTAGGTATGGTGTTAAGCAAAGGAATGCAGAAGGTCAGATGGTAGTGGATTTTGCGAAAAGGATGGACATGGCTGTGTTGAATATGTATTTTAACAAGAGGAAGGAGCATAGGGTGACATACAAGACTGGAGGAAGATGCACACAGGTGGATTATATCTTATGTAGAAGGGCCAGTCTGAAGGATATTGGAGACTGTAAAGTGGTGGCAGGGGAAAATGTAGTTAGGCAGCATAGGATGGTGGTTTGTAGGATGACATTGGGGATCAAGAAGAGGAGAATGAGTGTGAGGGCAGCACCAAGGATCAAATGGTGGAAATTAAAAAATGGTAATTGTGAGGTGATGTTCAAGGAAGAGTTAAGACAGGCACTGGGTGGCAGTGAAGAGTTACTGAATAGCTGGGTAACTACAGCAGAGCTAGTAAGAGAGATGGCTAGAAAGGTGCTTGGTGTGACATCTGGAAAGAGGAAGGAGGACAAGGAGACCTGGTGGTGGAATGAAGAAGTATAGAAGAGTATACAGAGAAAGAGGATGACGAAGAAGAAGTGGGATTGTCAGAGAGATGAAGAAAGTAGACAAGAGTATAAGGAGATGAAGAAAGTAGACGAGTATAAGGAGATGAAGAAAGTAGACAAGTATAAGGAGATGAGGTGCATGGCAAAGAGTGAGGTGGCGAAGGATAATGATAAGGCGTTTGACGAGTTGTATAAAAGGTTGGACACTAAGGAGGGAGAAAAGGACCTGTACTGATTGGCTAGACAGAGGGACCGTGCTAGTAAAGATGTGCAACAAGTAAGGGTGATAAAGGATAATGAGGGAAACATACTCACAAGTGAGGAGAGTGTGTGGGGCAGATGGAAAGAGTACTTTGAGGGGCTGATGAATGAAGAGAATGAGAGGGAGAGAAGGTTGGATGATGTGCGGATAGTGAATCATGAACTGCAGTGGATTAGCTGGAGGAAGTAAGGATAGCTATGAAGAGGATGAAGAATGGAAAGGCCGTTGGTCCAGATGACATACCTGTGGAAGCATGGAAGTGTTTAGGCGAAATGGCAGTGGAGTTTTTAACTAGATTGTTTAGTGAAATCTTGGAAAGTGAGAGGATGCCTGAGAATGGAGAAAAAGTGTTTTGGTACCGATTTTTAAGAATAAGGGTGATGTGCAGAGCTGTAGTTAACTACAGAGGGATTAAATTGATCAGTCACAGCATGAAGTTATGGGAAAGAGTAGTGGAAGCTAGGTTAAGAAGGGAGGTGATGGTTAGTGATCAGCAGTATGGTTTCATGCCAGAAAAGAGCACTACAGATGCGATGTTTGCTTTGAGAGTGTTGATGGAGAAGTACAGAGAAGGTCAGAAGGAGTTGCATTGTGTCTTTATGGATTTAGAGAAAGCATATGACAGGGTGCGTAGAGAGGAGCTGTGGTATTGTATGAGGAAGTCGGGAGTGTCAGAGAAGTATGTAAGAGTGGTACAGGATATGTACAAGGGTAGTGTGACAGCGGTGAGGTCTGCGGTGGGAGTGACTGATGCGTTTAAGGTGGAGGTGGGATTACATCAAGGATCAGCTCTGAGCCCTTTCTTATTTGTAATGGTGATGGACAGGTTGACAGACGAGATCAGACAGGAGTCCCCGTGGACTGTGATGTTTGCAGATGACATTGTGATCTGTAGTGAGAGTAGGGAACAGGTGGAGGAGACCCTGGAGAGGTGGAGATATGCTCTAGGGAGAAGAGGAATGAAGGTCAGCAGGACTATGACAGAATGTATGTGTGTGAATGAGAGGGAGGATAGAGGAATGGTGAGGATGCAAGGAGTAGAGGTGGTGAAGGTCGATGAGGTTAAATAATTGGGATCAACAGTTCAGAGTAATGGTGATTGTGGAAGAGAAGTGAAGAAGAGAGTACAGGCAGGATGGAGTGGGTGGAGAAGAGTGTCAGGAGTGATTTGTGGCAGACGAGTACCAGTAAGATTGAAAGGGAAGGTCTGCAAGAGGGTAGTGAGACCAGCTATGTTATATTATTTGGAGACAGTGGCATTGACAAAAAGGCAGGAGTTTGAGCTGGACGTGGCAGAGTTGAAGATGTTAAGATTTGCATTGGGTGTGACGAGGATGGACAGGATTAGGAATAAGTATATTAGAGGGTTAGCCCAGGTTGGAAGGTTTGGAGCAAAGCCAGAGATGCAAGATTATGTTGATTTGGACATGTGCTGAGGAGAGATGCAGAGTATATAGGGAAAAGATGCTAAGGATGAAGCTGCCAGATAACAGGAAAAGGGGGAAGGCCTAAGATAAGGTTTTTGGATGTGGTGAGAGAGGACATGCAGGTGGTTGGTGTGACAGAGCAAGATGCAGAGGACAGGAAGAAATGGAAACAGTTGATCTGCTGTGGCGACCCCTGATGGGAGCAGCTGAAAGAAGAAGAAGATTAATATTGGTGCAAAACATTTAATGGTATAAACTGCATGTTATATTTAGTAAAACAATTTTGTGTAGTCGAGGGTATTTTAAATGTGTGGGGGAGTCTTCAGTGAGTGTCATATGTGCTAAAGATATTAAAGTAAACAAGTACCACTTTTAGTTGTAAGACGTATAGGTTTTACAGTATAACAAGAAAAAAAAAGGCTGGACAAAAGAAGTTTAATGCTCATATGCTGTGATCTTGGGCTGCTGTGTGGGGGTGGGGTACTAAAAGTGCACTGATTATATTATTTGTAAAATTAGAATATATTTTCTTTTTATTTTACAAAGGTGAATGTCTAGATTACTGCCTTTGTCTTAAGCTGTAAACTAGGGTTGCCACCTTTCTACTGTGCCATTTCCTGACAAACAAGCCCCGCCTCATGCACAATCAAGCCACACCCATTCCTTTTAATAGCCACACCCCTTTACTCTAGCACCCTTCAGCATAAGTCTTTAATATCACATACAGTTACCAATAAGTAGAAAAATGTGCAACGAGTCAAAAGTAAATTAAAAAAACTTTATTTAGCAATACTTCAAAAGGTTCACTACATACAACAGTACATCACACACAAGCATGGGAAAACTAAGCCCAAGTCTCATATCACAGGTAGTACTAAAATGGGAATACAATTAGATATTAAAAACACCAGTTCATTCAAAGCAGTACATTAAGGGTTCACCACACACAATAGTAAAAGAAAAGCAACTGTTTAAAGTATCTTCAGTTTTGCTAGAAATCATTGCTTATACTTGAAGCTATATTTGGCATTTGATCTAGCAGCCTCAAGTAATGGCTGGTTATTTCTCACAAATGAATAAAATTGCGAACAACTCATGTTAAAGTTTAGCTTGACCTGCAACTCTGCCTTCACAAGTGACACAAGCATTCTATTTCTTACATCAGTCCACGATTCCCCATAAGTGAAAAACCCTTTCCACAAAGCTATTGCTGGGGGGGATTGAAAGAGCAAACTGCACCAGTCTGTAAAGTGGCTTGCAGTCTGGAGCTTTACTAAAAAAAGTCACCCAGCGATCACTTACAGATACCTCTGTCATCTGTAACAGGGCTGGCAATGCAGCAGTTAAAGTACAGTAGTCTGAGTAAAGTGCTTCAATGTCCACATCCAATTTGAAGAGGTCTGCAACTGTACGCAGTTCTGGCCAAGTTACAGGGTGTTGGAGGCTGAGGACCTGCATAGCTTTAAAGGGACTATTATCATAGTCAAACCACTTCTGTAGGTAACAAAGTGCTTTACTGTAAAAATCACAGAAGGTCCTACAGACCTGCTGTGTGACAGCTGGAGTAAAGTGCTGTAAGTCAGATGAAACTTTAGTACCAAAGAACTGGTCATCTAGCCTTCTCTGCAACTCATCTTTTAGACTTTTCATCACGGTGTACAACTCTGGAGCAGAGAGAGTGTTACTTTCAAGTTTTGCTATAGACTTGTGGAATACCTGCAGGATGTAGTGCATGAAATGTATGTAGCACTCTGCCTCAGACACATCCCCACTGATGCCATCCTCATCGGCCTCCACAAATTTCCAGATAAGAGGGTGACAGTCCTCAGGCCCTTGACTAATAAAATAACTTTTAATAGCAGGCCAACATTCTACCAGCCTTGCCACAGCTGGGAACAAAGACAGCCACCTTGTTACAACATGTTGCATTATTTCCTTAAAGTCCTGGTCTAGGAAAGAATAGAAGCCTTTCAACAGTGCCATTTTTAGCAGATGCTGAAAACTCACTATGTACTTTCAAAACCAGAGTCTCCACATCAAACTTTGCAAGGGCCTTGCTTGCATGCTTGGCACAGTTATGTATTACATGGCATAAACAGTTTGCTGCAATGATGTGAGGCACCTCAGATTTCAAACTTTTAAAAACAGACCTGTGCTTTCCATAATTGACTGAGGCATTGTCTGCAGCATAGCTAGCAATGTTTTGTACTTTGAGTCCTTTATGCACAAGGATGTCCTTTATTCTAGTAAAGATACATTCAGAACTTTCGTTATGATCATCATAGAAATCAAGGAGTTTCTGTTGTGTGCCATGGGTGTGAGTAAAGTACTGAATAACTAAAGGGAACATTTTTCTGTTCCCTTTATTGGATGCATCTGATCCCACTGAGAAATAGGAATTGACAAGTTCCTGCAGAAGGAGCTCCTCTGAATGAAGTGCAAGAACATTCATGACAATACTCTCAGATTTTGTCTTCCCACAGGTGAATTTCGAAGCCAAAGTAGAATCAGGGAAGACTGTCGGTGCCAGCGTACCTCCACAATCTATGGATACATATGAGTGACCATGTTTCACTCCATGATAGACTACTGTCACTTCAGCTGCAGTGACTTTGGAAGCTTCACTGGTTACACTACGTGGCTGAATAAACTTGGTCATTATGAGGTTCTGCCTCTGGAGCTGAAGGCTTTGATGATGTTTGTCTGACTTCTGATGGCTTTTCAATGCCTTTTCCCCTTCCCATTTTACAGTGAAAGTTGTTCCACAGGATGTGCACTTTGCCATGGCATCTGCATTTGGAACAGGTCGCACCCATGAGTAGCTTTGCTCCCACACCTTATTATAACTGCAGAAAAAACCTCTTAGGAGACTCGCTTTCAGCCTCTTCTTGATGATCCATTGACCTTTTCCTGAACATGATTCCTGTAGGATCCTTGCTCAACACTACAATAAACCAAAACAGCTATTAATAGAAAATCAAAACACTTGTGACCAACACCAGTGCCTGGTGGGGCCTGTGTCAGTCAGTAGCCACTAGCCAGAGTTCACATTCACATGTGAATCTCCAGACTTTCACACCCTAGTAATACCAAGTTGGTATAGGGAAAAAAATGAGACTCCTCATGAAAAATTACAGTGAAGGTAAAGCAATGAAAGGCAGAAGCAACTCCTGTCTGAGGGACTTTCTGCAGCTGTTACACATGAACCTGGTGTGACAGCAGAATATGCACAGAAGGCATTCAACTGTGTGTAAAACACATGGGTCAGACACTACAGCAATGCACCAAATTAAGACCCTCTACTTTTATGTAGAACCCAGCGCAAACATTATCCAGCTGAGTCTGAACACAGTAAGAAAGTTCAGGCATACTGTGGACTGACAAGATAAAGATGAAATACATGGCAGCTCAGCAATCATACCCTCTGGCTACAATTGTAATAACTTGCATAAAGACAAACAGGACATAGTGTGGGCCGACACAATGATAAACATGAAATATGTAACTCAGCAATCTTAATACCCTCTGGCTGCAACAGTAATAACTTGCATAATGATAAGAGACCGTATGGGCAGACAAAGACGAATTCCGTAGCCCCACAATTCCAGATGCAACACCCCATATTAAGTGCAAAGCACAGAGACCAGTCGACTTGGGGCTGGTTTCTCCCCTTTTCCACCCCAGATCCTCACCACCACCTCCTCCCACTGGCACAGTTAGAGTTGAGCATAGTGGCCAAGTGAAGACCTCCAGCACCCTATTTATCAAACAGTGCTTTGGGCCCCTGCTAAAGCAGTTGAGACACACTTGAGGTCTGATTTATATACACAAGGGAAAGGCTGGCACAAGTTTACTAACTATGCCCCCCTTTTCCCCAGACTACAACATAATCAGCCAGCTACTCCTTATAAGCAACTTTAAGGCCCTAACAAAGTGTGTTCAGTCTTACTGTGCAATAGTAATAAACATTGCTAGTTTGACCAATGCCAAGGTAGTGGCCCAGTGTCACTAAATAAATATTTAAGTTGTCTCAAAACTTAAATATCTACACAACAAAACGTTAGAAAATATCCCGTGTATATTCACTGTAACAAGCTCAAAACCACATGAGATATTTCACATTGACAGTCCCAAAGAAAAGCAACTACATTAAGCCTTGCTATATACCCAAGACACCTAGGAAGAAACACAGGTCAAGGTAAACATCACGGTGATGATAGATTAGAAAAGACAGTTCTACAGTCCAAGCATCCTATACAAATCATGTAGTCCTATATTCACTGTAACATCAAATGAACTAAGCTTTGGTATAGACGGTATACCCTAGAAAACACCGATAAAATGTAAACAGTTGTGATGACAAACTAGACAAAAAGCTACATTTAAGCCTCACTATAATACGAAGACTGTACACCCTAGGAAGAAACACAGGTCAAGGTAAACATCACGGTGATGATAGACTAGAAAAGACAGTTCTACAGTCCAAGCATCCTATACAAATCATGTAATCATATATTCAGTGTAACATCAAATGAGCTAAGCTTTGGTATAGACGGTATACCCAAGAAAACACAGATAAAAGGTAAACAGTTGTGATGACAAACTAGACAAAAAGCTACATTTAAGCCTCACTATAATACGAAGACTGTACACCCTAGAAAGACACCCTAGGAAGAAACACAGGTCAAGGTAAACATCACGGGTGATGATAGACTAGAAAAGACAGTTCTACAGTCCAAGCATCCTATACAAATCATGTAATCATATATTCACTGTAACATCAAATGAGCTAAGCTTTGGTATAGACAGTATACCTTAGAAAACACAGATAAAAGGTAAACAGTTGTGATGACAGACTAGACAAAAAGCTACATTTAAGCCTCACTATAATACGAAGACTGTACACCCTAGAAAGACACCCTAGGAAGAAACACAGGTCAAGGTAAACCTCACGGTGATGATAGACTAGAAAAGACAGTTCTACAGTCCAAGCATCTTATACAAATCATGTAATCATATATTCACTGTAACATCAAATGAGCTAAGCGTTGGTATAGACGGTATACCCTAGAAAACACAGATAAAAGGTAAACAGTTGTGATGACAAACTAGACAAAAAGCTACATTTAAGCCTCACAATAATATGAAGACTGTACGACAGACACCCTAGGAAGAAACACAGGTCAAGGTAAACATCACAGTGATGGCAGACTAGAAAAGACAGATCTACAGTCCAAGCATCTTATACAAATCATGAAGTCATTATATATTCACTGCAACCAAGTCCAAAACCAGATTAGAAACTGTTCTAGTTAATAATCACCACATGTTGAACATCTAGATACAGTTACACACATCTTGTCACCATCAATGAATGAGATAGTGCCAGCACAGCTAGTGAATTAATATAAATTTAATATTTAAAAAATTCACTAGTAACTGTGTTGGCAATATTTCATTCCCCTTGTCACACTAATCTTTGAAAATCTACCTTAATTCCAAAGAATTCATCCATTAAAAAAATTCCACTTACCTCCAGAAAAATCAGCAGCAGGGCTACTTAAACAAGCTCTCAGCGGCAGAAGAGAACAGGCAGCTAAAGGGCCAGCAAGCAGGGGAACACACCACCACCCAGTCAGCCAGTCCACAGCACTTCTCCTCCAGGGCAAGACTCCAGCAAGGAAGCAAGGCAAGCAGCAGGGCTAGGGCAATCCTTCCAGGCAGCAGGCAATCCTTCCAGGCAGCAGGGCTAACGAACCAGCAATCCACCGAAGACGTCCAAGAAATTTCAGATCTTAAGCGTACAGAGTAAAAGGTAAAACTAGCAGCTGAAGCGCCGCTTTTTATGCAATAATTTTCGCGGGCTTTGCGCGGATTTGACTTGCAACTCTACGTGTTGATTGGCTGCTTGCTGCACGAGCCTCGTCTGCAGCAAGCAGCCAATCAACGAGAGTCCAAGACGGGAATGTTTTTTTTTTTTTTTAAAATACGCGCTGACGAGCCTGACGTCGCTATTTCCGGACTCCGAGAGCGAGAACCGGAGTGCCCTACTGATTTCCGGGCACTCCGGAAAAAAAACGGAGGGGTGGCAACGCTACTGTAAACAGGTGTTTTTGTAAGCATGTAGTCTTTAAAAATAAAACAAAATGCTGAAAGCTGTACTAAGCTTCTTAAAACTGCAGAGATATTAGCTTGTTTTCCACTGGCAAATGTTTAGTGGAGTTAAGATGTCTGCAACTGACTGTAGTTGTGCATTCTTTTCAAATTGAAATTTTACAAAATCTGATTGCCGAGTACATTTCCATTGAGATAAGCTGTCTGCAGGTGCAAACTTTTAATCTTGAGAATTCTTACTGAAGGAAATGCAAAATTTAAAGGTACAGTGGCAAGCAGTACAGTGAAAAAATTAAGTGTGAAGTTATGGGAAGTAAGTAAGAAGTAACAATCTCCCTAGCAGTCTTAATACTTTCATGCCGTTAATAGAACAATGTACAGTTTAGTTTTATTTAAAGGTAGCCAGTGCACTTTTTCTGAGGGCTAAAAGTTAATGTTTTCTGAAAGCATATAAGCTGTAAGCTGTTTTTCGTATCTGAGAGGGGAAGAAAGGTAAAAAACACAGCATTCAGTGTAACTGAGAGCACAGGCTGTAGCATGCACTTTAGCATGGGTATCCTTAATTTTATATTAGATAATGCCTGCTGGTGCAGCTGTCAATTTTGGGCAGTTGTTCCATTCTGGAGGTGTAAACTAAACTTCAAGTTTTGACAGTGGACATGTTTTTGTGTATTTGTTCCAAGTTAATAGGAAATGGGGTGATGTTCTTCATCTCACATTGCTGCAGTCCTTACACTTGGGTAGTCCGCTGTCCTCGGTCGGCCCGAATATCAAAGTATTAGGCTGACGTCGGTCAAGGCGCTTAAGACTGACATCAGGACGTCAGGGTACAAATGCGCATGACCGACGTCATATCCTCAGTCTTTTTTGCCGCATGGTCCGATGCAGAAGCAGCGTTGCAAGTGCCGTTCGGCGTTCTGAAATTTTTCGAATTCGGAGTTTCAGACCGAGTCAAAGTTGGCTAAGTACCCCGTTGGGGAATATTTTAGTTTTTTCTTGCCTCAGTGGTTTACCGGATGTCCGAAAAAGTGAATAACTGTATTTCTTGTGGGAAACAAATACCGCATAGAGATTATCATACTTTGTGTATTCCTTGTTTGGGGCCTGAGCACGACGTTGTTGGGTGTCGCTTTTGTGCTAGGTTCAATAAACGCACTATTAAGCGAAGGTTAGATTGTGCCAGGTTGGTCTTCGGGAAGCGGTGCAATTATAATATGCCGTCGGATGCTCCGACGCCCGCTTCTTCGAAGAAGCGCAAAGACAAAGCAGCTAAACCCAGGCAAGAAGAGTCGTCCGTACCGGACACCAGTTCTTTAGAGGTGTCAGTGGAACCGGTGGTTCCGCCGGAGGTTTCTCTGGAGTCCCAGGGGGAGACTTTGTTATTGCAGGATGTGGCCTCTCAGGAGGCAGGTCAGGCTGAAGGGGCTTCTCAGGTTACTGTACTCCCCTCCCTTCCTAGGGTGGTTAGGCCCTCTCCTTCTGTTTCCAAGGCTTCTCCCAGAGGCAGGCCAGGTTTAGCTTCTGTTGGTGTCACTCCTAGTTCATCAGGATCTGTGCCCAAGAAGCACATGCTTAAAATGGCAGAAGATTTAATTACTTTGATTAGAGGTTCTTTGCCCCTCCTGATAAGAGGCCTAGGGTGGAACCAGAGTTGGGGAGTTTTGAGCAGGCTTGGATGTTTCAGAGTCTTCGGCTGAAGACTTGCAGGAGTATTCTCCTTATTCTGATTCTGATGTGGATGATTCTACTCCTTCTGCTTCTCCTCCAGAGGATTTTTCTTTTTCAGAGACTCTTCATTCCATGAGGGAACATTTTAAGTGGGAAGGTCAGGACTTCTCTGATTCCAGGAAAAGGCTTAGGGAATTTTTACTTTTACCCCAGCATAGGCCTTTGGCTATACCTCCTGTTCTGGATGTTGTGGAAGATGTGTTTGCAGAGGCTTCTCTTAATCCTGATTCTTTGCCTCCTGCTCCTGTTAAACCGGATAGGTATTACAGGGTGCCTGAAGCTCATAAATTTCTTTATAAGAGTCCTAGGGCGGACCCAGAAACTGTTAGTCAGGGACCTAAGGGTGTCGAGGCCTCTGTTGTAAAAAATCCGGTTCCTCCAGATAAAGAGGCCAGGGCTTTGGATAGATGGGGAAAGAAAGTCTATACTTCTTCCACCTTAGCTATGAGGGCTTTGAATTGCCAGTTTCACATGTTGAAATATCAAAACTATCTACTTTCTCAATTGAAATCTAAGGTAGATGCTCTGGCGGAAGGTATTGAGTGTAAAGAATTACAAGATTTGGTACATGTTTCTGAACAGGTGGGTAAGCATTCTTTACAATGTGGTTTTGATGCTGTACAGGCCTCGTCTAGGGTGGCTGCCACTGGGTCAGTTCTTCGCAGGCACGCCTGACTGAGGGATCAGAATTTATCTGACCATGTTAAGACAAGGATTTTAGATGCTCCTTTACAGTCTGATGTGTTGTTTGGTTCACCTGTGGAGGCGGTCTTAAAGAAAATGGAAGACAAGGCTAAGTCTATGCAGACTGTTAAAGATTTTTTGCAAGTTCAGCCTCCGAAGTTTAGTAGGAATTGGCCTGCTAAGGGGTGGACATACCCTTCTTATGATTCACAGTCTAGGGGTAGATCTAGGCGTGGTAGGGGCAGAGCTCAGGGCTCTTTCAGGCCTAGAACAGGGAGTTCACCTGCACAGTCTTGGTGAGGGCAGGGGCCAGTCCTTTCGTAAACAGGCCCAATGACCTACCTTTTCAGCTGCCAGAGCCTTCTGCCTGGCAGCACCTTTGGGAGGAAGGTTGGCACTCTTCAAGGAAAATTGGAGTTTAATTACCCAAGACAGATGGGTATTGGATATCATACACCAAGGTTACAGGTTTTATTTCTATACCTTGCCTCCTTTCAAAGGCATGCCAGACGTTCCTCCTCAGCAAAGAATAGAGGCTCACAAACAAATTTCTCTGCTGCTTCAAATAGGGGCCATACAGCCGGTCCCTCTGCCAGAAGTGGGCCTAGGATTTTACTCTCGCCTGTTCCTAGTACCAAAGAAGGGGAACACGTGGAGACCAATTTTGGATTTATCTATCCTCAACACTTATCTGGACATTCCCAAGTTCAAAATGTTGACGTTACAACAGCTTTTACCTCTGCTGGGCAAAGATCACTGGATGGTAACTCTGGATCTCAAGGAGGCTTACCTTCATGTTCCTATCAGGCTAAGTTGCAGGAAGTATCTGCGTTTTGGGCTGGGACTTCTCATTATCAGTTCTCTGCATTGCCCTTTGGCTTATCTACTGCCCAGAGTGTTCACGAAAGTTCTGGCTCCAGTGATAGCTTTCTTCAGGCTAAAAGGAATACAGATCTATCCTTATTTGGACGATTGCCTGATTCTGGCTCAAGGAAGAGACGAACTTCTTCATCATTTGCAATATGTGATAGCAGTGCTAAGATGCCTGGGGTATTCTGTGAACGAAATAAAGTCCAGTCTAGTACCCTCTCAGGACATGTGCTTTCTGGGTGTGAGACTGAATACAGCATCCCAGATGGCCTTTTTGACCCCGGACAAACAAAAGAATCTTTCCCTTTACTTCCATCAATTGTCTCATCAGTCCAGGCTGACTGCAAGGACAGTCCTTCAAGCCTTGGGGTTCATGGCATCTTGTATTCTGGTGCTTCCCAATGCCAAACTGCATATGAGGAAGCTACAATGGTATCTCAAAATGTATGGACACAGCACTGCCAGGATATGGACACTGTCATTCAGATAATACCTTGCATTCAAAAGGAATTTTTGTGGTGGGCTCAGGAATGTCACCTAAACAAGGGACTCTCTGTGACCCGGCCAGAGGCGAGTCAGATTCTAACGACAGATGCCTCAGACAAAGCTTGGGGAGCTCATCTAAATGGAAAGTGGATAGAAGACACGTGGCCTGCCAGACTACAACATCTACATATCAACCTGAAGGAGATGTTAGCAGTCCAATTTGCATTAATAGCTTTCAAGGATTTACTTCTTCCAGGGCAGGTGTTGATTCTAACAGACAACACAACTGTCATGTGGTACATCAACAAGCAAGGGGGAACACATTCTTATCCTCTATGCAGGCAAGCAATGATTTTGTGGGAGACTGCTCTCAGTTTACAGCTAAATCTTCAGTCAAGGTTTCTGCCGGGAGCACAGAACTCCTTAGCAGATGTGTTGAGCAGACGAATTATGGATCCCCACGAGTGGAAATTGGATCCTCATGTATTTCAGAAATTGACAGTGTCATGGGGAACTCCAGACATAGATCTGTTCGCTTCTCCACTAAACTACCAGCTGCCAAAGTTTTGCACAAAAAGGTTTCATCACACAGCCTGGAAAGTGGATGCTCTCTCTTTCAATTGGAGCAATCTTCATGTGTATGCCTTTCCACCTCTGCCTCTCCTCCCAAAGGTACTCCTAAAGGTCAGACAGGACAAGCCAAAGATGATTTTAATAGCTCCAGATTGGCCTCGACAGCACTGGTACCCATTATTGAGAAGTCTGGTACGGGAACCTCCATGGCCTTTGCCTTCGATTCCACACCTGCTGTCTCAGGAGAACAGTCATTTACTCCATGTCAAACTTCACTCTCTTCACCTAACAGCCTGGCATATTCTGTTTTGAAACCTGGAGGGTCTCAGCTTCCACAGCAAGTTTTGAATGTTATTTTGGAGGCCAGAAGGCCTAGTACAAGGAAGGTGTACGCAGATAAATGGAAGAGATTTTTATTTTGGAGTACAGCAAAGGAATTTGATGTTTCTGAGCCTAATTTAAGTGTGGCTCTTCAATATCTTACTGAGTTACTGGACAAAGGTTTGTCCTTCTCTTCTATTAAGGTTCATGCTGCAGCAATTTCTGCTCACTATGACTGTGACCCACCATTGTTTTCTCATCCTTTGTTCAAGCAATTCCTTAGAGGGGCAAAGAATATAAGACCCCCACGTAGAGCTCCTACTCCTGCTTGGGATCTCAATTTTGTGTTGGAGAAACTCACTCTACAACCTTTTGAGCCTGCAGCTACTGCCGAGTTGAAATATTTATCATGGAAGACTGTTTGTTTGTTGGCCATTACTTCTGCAAGAAGGGTTTCTGAATTACAGGCCCTTATGGCGGTTGAGCCTTTCTTAATTTTTCATAAGGATAGGGTATCTTTGCGTACTAATCCTTCCTTTATGCCTAAAGTGGTTTCTAGTGTGGCTTTAAACCAAACTATTCATTTGCCTACTTTTTATGCAAATCCCCAAAATAAAGGGGAAAAGATTTTGCACACTTTAGATGTACACAGACAGTTGCGATATTATTTGAGCAGAACTAAAGGGTTCAGGCAGTCTCAGCAGTTATTTGTTTCATTTGCTTTGAGTTCTCAGGGCAAGCCTGTGTCAAAACAAACTATTTCTAAGTGGATTGGGTTTTGCATTGCTTTCTGTTATTCCCATCATGGTAAGGAGATTCCAGCTGGGATTAGGCCTCATTCCACTAGGGCTACTGCCACTTCTACAGCTTTTTAAGGGGTGGCAACTAAAGATATTTTGGAGGCAGCTACTTGGAGTTCAGTGCATACTTTCTCTAAGCATTATCACCTTCCACTTTACTCTAAATCTAGGGCTGGTTTTGCCACTGCAGTTTTACAGGGCATTTTGGCAGCTCCTGCTGCTTTATAGTTTTGCCATCCTCCCTTACCTCTGCTTTGGGATTCTACCCAAGTGTAAGGACTGCAGCAATGTGAGATGAAGAACATAGTACAGTTTTGTACCTACCATAAATGTAGATGTTCAAGATCCACATTGCTGCAGTCCAATTTACCCTCCCTCCTTCCCCTCTGTAGTTAGAGGCGGTTGTGTGGGTTGGGTTGTAAATATTGTGTATATTGTATATATTGTACATATAATTAGTGCAAGGGTGGTTGGTTGGTTTTTGCTGTCTTTTGGTTTTGACCTTTCTTTTTAGGGTCTTCTGACATCTGGGGCAAGAAAAGACTGAGGATATGATGTCGGTCATGCGCATTTGTACCCTGACGTCCTGATGTCAGTCTTAAGCGCCTTGACCGACGTCAGCCTAATACTTTGATATTCGGGCCGACCGAGGACAGCGGACTACCCAAGTGTAAGGACTGCAGCAATGTGGATCTTCGAACATCTACATTTATGGTAGGTACAAAACTGTACTTTTTGTATTTATTTTCTGTTTGGAGTTTTCATTAAAATAAAAATATTTGAGAAATGTGACATGGGCTCAAATGGAGCTGAGAAGAAATAACCATACAAAAGATCCACCTGCCAAACTTTACTGCATGCATGTGACACAAAAGCTGAAAATACACATAAAAAAGTGTCATTTATAGTAGGTGTGAACAACAACAACTTATCTTGATGACTATGCTGTCCATATTTTCCTGGAATGTGAATGGCCTTACAGGTATAGATGAAAAGGAAAGAGTATTGAATTATATTAAGAAATGCAGAGTGCAGATAGCAATGTTACAGGAGCCTGTAAATGTTTCATCTTCCAGGCCCTTGCTTGTAAATGTTTCACCTCCTAAGCAACTGTTTACTCTTATCAAAGGTACCAAAACTTGTCAGAGATTTGGGGTGCATAGCTACCCTTAAAAATAGCCCCTGTGGGTGTTAACACCACTAAATACCTATGAACTGGAGAAAGGTTTGGAAAGAAATGAACATGTGAATTTGACAAAGAGAGGATTTCAGAATGAATATTCAGCAGAATATCAAGGACAGAAGAAAGGGGAGTAATTATACTAATTGCTGGCGCGGCTGCAATAGTGATAGAGGAGGAAAAATGATAGATTTGTGGCAGTAAGGAGCTGTTGACAAGGGAGGAGGATTACAATGGCATGTATTTATATTCTACTGAAAACTGCCATTATGAAAAAAATGGGGAGAAATAATCTGCTTTCAGCAGGAAATTTTATTTATAGGTGTGGACTGGAATTTGATTTCCAATAGTGAGGATGTATCGGGGGGACCTAGAAGGAACAGTGAACAAAGGAGAGCAGATTTCTGAAGACTTTTATGAAAATATTTGGTATGGAAGATGTGAATTCAGTTCTAGAAGCTTTAACAGAATTTACATATTCTGCAAATGGCTAGACTAGGTAGAAATTATATTTCACAAGAATATGTGCATTTAAGTAAAAGCTTCACCACACATCAAGTGACTCTTTTTGATCATGCACCAATAAAAATGCACTGTAATGAAGTAAAAATAAGACACTGGTGCATTCTCACCTACCTGTTAAAAACAGAGGAATTTAAGTTATTTGGGAGTTATTAGGGAAGACTGAGATATCTTCAGATGTTGCTAGTGACTGGAATAAAATGAAAGGAGTTTAAAAACAGGGTTGAACTAAAAGAAATAGCGAGAAGAATTAAGAAGTAATAGCAATTACTAAGAAGGGCTGACAAAGGTTAAAATATTGCAGAATAAGGGGAATCTCACAAAACAAGAGGAGGAGCAAATGCAGAGTCCTAAAGAGAAAATAAGGGAATATTTGAATAATGTGCATGAGTTTGGAAAGATTGCAGTTAAGCAACTATTTTTTGATAACTCGAGAACACAAAGACTTAAGTAACAGAGCATTGAAAGGGTTGTCACCAAATTCAGGGAACCTATCTCAAAGAAAATAAGCAGAAATCCTGTAGAGGTTTTAGAGATATTGTGGAAAATGTATGAAAATGTTTCTAAAGCAGAGACATTTGGTTATCAAGAAAGAGTACAAATGGAAATATTTATAGAAGACTTAATTATACCAAGGTTAGAGGTAGATGAGGCTCAACAGCTAACAGTTAAGAAAGGAGGTGATGAGATGAAAACTGGTATGTATAATCGCTCTTATGGAAAGTCTACAGGAACAGATGGTATTCCTGTAGAAGAATGGAAATTAGGAGGAAGAAAGTGATAAAGATCTGAAGACTTTGCTTAATAGTATGTTAGGGGGGGGGGCACTAACATCTTGGAAGAAATCTGTGGTATCTGTGTTACCTAAAGATGGCAAAGACCATTCAGAGCCAGCTTCAATTTGAAACCGTTGTTATAAAGTGTTTATACTAGCTGAAAGAATGGCAAAGGTGTTTCGAAACTGTATAGCTATGGATTAGTAGGGTTTTGTGGAGGGGAGGCAAATATTTGACATTAATCGAACAGTAATGATCCAGAGTAAAGTAAAATGTAAGAAAATACATCTGTTGTTGGCTCTTAATACAGAGAAAGCATTTGACAGAGTAAGATGAGATTTTATAAGTAGTGCATTGGAAGTATTTGCATTCCCTGATATAGTAATAAGGTTAATTAGAAGGATATAAGAAAGACTAGAGGCAAGAATTAAAGTGGGAAGGTTCCTCTCAGATAAGCTGTGTTTAAACAGAGGACCCAGGCAGGGGTGTCCTCTTTCCCCTCTGTTATTTGCTTGGTCTTTAGAGCCATTGGCTCAGAAATACAATGATATAATTGGTGTGGAAGTCAAGAAAAGCTGGCTTTATTTTGTACCTGATAAATCCAGAAAAGGGCATCAGTGCTGTGAAACATTTTGAGACAGTTTCACAACTTTTTGGGATATAAAATTAATGAAGATAAAACAAAGACTATAGCCATTAAGTATGTGTCCACACATGAATTGGTTCACTAATACCCATGTTTATGGGGACATGGTAAGATGAAGTATTTAGGATTATGAATTAAAAAGGCTTTGTTATGGTAGGTAAGTATATGCTGAGAGAGACTTGCAAAAGATAATACCAGAAATTGAGAAACTGGAAACTCTTATTTATAGATATGGATAGTAAGATACAAGCAGTGAAAATGTTTTTAGTACCTTTAGTCTTGTATATGGGTCTGGCATACTTTTATCAACATGGACAGTAATTAGTAAAGAATTGAAGGAATTTGTTTGGTAGGAAAAGAACAAGAGTTAAGTGGGATAAGTTTGATCCTTTAATAGAACAAGGTGGTTTAGGTTTACCTGATTTTAAAAGGTTATTTTAGATCTACACAGCGAGAGAGTGGAGTTTTGGATGCTGATCCCTGAGAATAATTACCATACGGAATATTACTATATTCATAAAGTAGCAGAAAAAAAGAACTAAGCCAGTACGAGAAGGGAGAAATGACATTTTGCCAGTACGGGTGACTGCAAGCAGGAGTACAGAAAATAGGCAGGTGGGGTCTGGAATGTACTGAAGAAGCATGACAAAGGAATCAAGATATTGGGAGTAAATAACTCCAGCAGTAAAGATAATAGAGTGGGATGAGGCCAAGACCCCCAATTATGCAACAAAGTCCAGAAGGTTTAGGCTCTTTGTTTGGAAGTGTTTGCATAAGAATTTTTGTACCACAAGCAGACTCAAATCATTTTTTCTCTGGTAGATAGAAAATGTTGGAGGTGTGATGGAGAAGAAAGAGGTGAGTGGGGATGTATGTTTTGGTAATATAATGAGTTGACAGATGTTAAACATTCCCTACAGAGTACTGTGACAGAAATATTGGTTGAGCAAATAGCTTAAATAAATGATTCTTTTGAACTGGGATTCAGGATCTGAATTGCCATAGTAAGTCTTTAAGTTTAATTGTGCTGGCTGCCAAATAAGCAATTACTTAAAAATGGAAATACAAAGTCTACATCAACTGTATTTAAAGTATTGAATATTAGAGAGAAAAAGAAATGGAAGAGGAATCTTTAGAAAGACAAAGTCACACATGCATGCATAATAATGTTTAGAAGGAGGAGGAGTTAGATTAAGGGAAGGCATGAATTCAGCAGTATTTTGTAATGTTTGACTGATGATAGTAGCAACGATAATATTTGTGATGTATATTGTACTTAAATAGAAAATAAGTCTTTTATGTTAATGGATGTTTGCCTGTGTTTTAAGTGACAATTTAATAAAGGTGTTTAAAAAGATATGTAATATAGGTACATCCTACTTTAGTAAATTCTATGGCAAGCAGTCCTCCTCGTTCCACAACTAAAGAAGTCAGGTTATTTTCATTAACACACATTGAGCTTCCCAGAACTTGCTTCATAACTGCAAGAGCTATGGTCCTTTGTAATATTCTGTTCTTAGGGAGTTGCTCCTAGCCTGCTTATCTCCTCACAGGTTTTACAACAGTTAAACCACTTTTCTCTGATGTTCATCATGTTTCACTGTTGCACTCATTATATTTGGGTAATCTGCTGGCAGGTTGCCCTCAGTCGGCCTGATTAACAAAGTCTTGGGTCCTGCGTCAGTTGCTGTCCCTTCTTCCATGACGTCAGGTCGTCAGGGGGGTATAACATGCAGCCGACGCCATTACATCAGTCTTTCTTGCCACGTGGTGCCCGAAGCAGAAGCAGTTTAGAAGTGCCTGTCGGCCGATTCCTGAAATTTTCGTTTTTGAGTTTCAGAACCGAAGTCTTCAACTAAAAGCTAAGTACCCCGTTGGAGAAACTTTTTCTTGCTCCTTACCGATGTCAGTAAAAGTTAATAATTGTATTACTTGTGGGAAGCAAATACCTCATAAGGATTTCCATTTGCACTGTATTCCTTGCCTAGGACCTGACCACAAAGTACCTTGCTGTCGGTTTTGTGCTTTATTTAATCAGCACACAAAGCGTCGTCGGTACTTTTTTGCTTCAAAATATTTTGGTTCTTAATTTAATTGTCCAGAAATTATGTCGGTTAGCCATCCGACTACCGGAATACTGAAAAAACGCAAAGAAAATGAGAGAGGCCGTTGAGGTCCAAAACTGCTGACGACACTTCTCCTACACCAGTCGCCAGTTCACCGGGACTCGTGGAGGCGCTTTCGCAGCCCCTGATACCCACTACTTCTGATTCGCAGGCCTCTACTGAGACCCATTCGGAGTCCGGTATGCCGCAAGATGCTTCACATATGGAACCCGCAGATGTCTCTGCCTTGGATGGGTCCCGAGAGCTGCTGAGCAGGCACTGGCTTCTGAGGGTGTATTCAGGCCTACATACTTGCATAATAAACAGACTCCAACTTCAGTGCTAAAGCCTAAATCTCGATCTAGGTCTTCAAAACTGATGCCCAGGCCACATTTTTAGGCCCCTATGCCTAAAAAACAAATGATCAAAATGGCTGAAGATTTAATTTCTCTGATCAGGGGTAGTCAACCTTCCCCTTCTAAAAGGCCTAGGATTGATTTTAACTATGAATCTTCTGAACAGGACTCTGTTTCTTCTGACTCTTCTAATGATCTAGATTTTCCATACCTACTTCAGCGGACTCTAATGCACAGGACTCCATTCCCTCTGCTTCTCCCCCTGAGGATTTCTCTTTTGGGGAAACTTTACATACCTTAAGGGAGCATTTCCACTGGGAAAGTCAGGATTTCTCTGAATCCAAAAAGAGGTTTTGGGATTTCCTTCATCCTCAGCATAGGCCTTTGGCTGTACCTCCTGTACTAGATATCGTTGGATTATGTGTTTCGGAATCCAGTATGGCCTCTGACTCCTTGCCTCCAACCCCTAGCAAACCAGACAGGTACTACAGGGTTCCTGTATCCCACTAATTCCTTTTCAAAAATCCAGTTGCGGACCCTGAAACCATTTCTCAGGACCCCAAGGGCATTAAGGCTTCTACTGCTAAAAATCCTACCCCTTCTGATAGTGACTCTAGGGTGCTGTATAGATGGGGTAAAAAAGGTTTATACTTCTGCAACCTTAGCAATCAGGGCTTTAAACTGTTAATTCCATATGCTAAAATATCAACAGCATATCATGGGACTGCTTAAACAGAAAATTATGTTGATTTCTGACTATGGAGAATAAAGATTTGCAGGATTTATTGCATTCAGCTGAACAAGTTGGCAAACATACTTTGCAATGTGGTTTTGATTCTTTAGAGGCCTCTTGCAGGGCTGCTGTTACTGGGTCTGTGCTTAGAAGGCATGATTGGCTTAAGGAGCAATCTCTGCCTGATCATGTTAAAGCAAAACTTTTGGATGCTCCTTTACAGCAGGACCGCCTATTTGGCAATAAAGCTGAAGAAGTTCTAAAAAAGATGGAAGATAAAGCTAAATCTATGCAAACTGTGAAAGATTTCTTACAAGTGCATCCTCCTAGATTTAGTAGGCATTGGCCTACTAAGAACTGGTCCTTTCCAGTGCCACTACGGCAAACCCAGACATTCCAAAAGCACCAGGTTTCAGTCCCAAGGGACTTTCAGAACTAAGCAATGGGGTGCTTCCACTTCCAAATCTGGAAACAACAAGGCACCACCCTATTGTAAACAGTCTTAATGACTTCCCTTTGAAATTACCAAGCACTTAACCTCTTAGCTGCTCCTTTTGGGGGGGGGGGGGGGGACTTGGCTCTTCATTCAAGAAACTGGCAACTTATTACCCAGGACAAATGGGTTTTAAATAGTGTCCCAGGGATACAGATTTCATTTCCACACGCTGCCAACTCCAAACGGGTGGCCAGACCTGCCCCCAAATCAGAGGGCAGAGGCACAGATACAAGTACTTTCCCTCCTAAACATAGGAGCTATTCAGCTAGTACCAGAAGAGGAAAAGGGGCAAGGTTTCTATTCCAGACTTTTCCTGGTACCCAGAAAAGACAAATGGCATCCAATTCTGGACCCGTCTACTCTAAAAAAAAAAAAAAAAAAACAACCTTTCTGGACATTCCAAAATTCAAGATGCTGACTCGTCACCAGTTACTTCCTATGCTAGGCAAGGATGACTGGTTGGCAACTCTCGACTTAAAAGAGGCTTACCTGCATATCCCAATCGGGGAATCTTGCATAAGATTCCTACGCTTCAAAGCAGGCTGCATGCATTATCAGTTCTCTGCACTGCCCTTTGGCTTGTCTACTGCACCCAGGGTATTCACAAAATGCCTGGCTCCAGTAATTGTATTTTGCAGGCAAAGAAATATTCAAATATATCCATACCTGGGCGATTATCTAATTCAGGCAGAAAACCAGGCCAGTCTTCTAAAACATTTGATGTTTGTAAAAAGAGTTCTAATCTGTCTAGGGTACACCATAAATGAAAAGAAATCTCAACTAGTACCCTCTCAAATGATTACACTCCTGGGTGCAAGCTTGACTACAACTGCCCAGATGGCTTTCCTTACGCCAGAAAAGCAAATTCATTTGTTGACTTACTTCAAACAAGTGGCCACAAAAACCCTGCTATTTGCAAGGCAAATACTGCAAGCCTTGGGGTTCATGGCCTCCTGCATTCTTCTATTTCCATATGCAAGACTGCATATGAGGAAACTTCAGTGGTACTTAGAAAGTTTGTGGAGTCAACATTGTCACAGCCTGTAAACAATGATTCCTATCATACCTTGCCTGCGCCTAGAGTTCCTATGGTGGGCAGAGGCCTGCCACCAAAACAAGGGACTGCCATTCACACCACCCCCTGCCGCTCAAACCCAAACTACAGACGCATCAGACTATGCATGGGGATGCATAATCTGGCAGGGAAGTGCATTCAGGGCAAATGGAGCCCAAATCAAATGCACCTTCATATCAATCAAAAAGAAATGCTAGCTGTATAGAATGTTCTGACAGCCTTCAAGGACTGCCTTCATCCAGTACAATTATTGATAAAGACGGACAACACCACTGTTATGTGGTACATAAACAAACAGGGGGGGGTAAACATTCCTACACCCTCTGCAGACTAGCCATGGCATTGTGGAACACGGCCTTGAGCTACCAAGTATAACTACTAGCTCAATTCCTGCTAGGAAAGCAGAATGTCCTGGCAGACAGACTAAGCAGAAATTTCATGGACCCTCACTAATGGAAACTGGAACCATGGATTTTCGACATGTTGGCATGCAAATGGGGGAGCCCAGACGTAGATCTTTTTGCCTCACCCCAGAGCTACCAGTTGGACAACTTTTGCACAAGAACTCATCACAAAAAAGCCTGGAAAGTGGATGCTCTGTCCTTCAGCTGGAAAAACCTATCAGTCTATGCCTTTCCCCTCTGACTTTGCTCTCCCAAGTTCTACTAAAAGTCAAACAGGACAAACCATAAATGATTTTGATTGCTCCAGACTGGCCTCGCCAACACTGGTACCCACTGCTGCGCAGTGTGTCACACATTCCTCCGTGGCACCTGCCTCAGACACCTTCCTTACTGTCTCAGCAGGAGAACCAAATTCTGCACCCTCAGCTCCAAACATTGAACCTTGCAGCTTGGCTAATCACTTAAATTCTCCCTTGGCATCCCTCAGCAAACTTGTGATGGATGTAATTTTGGAGGTGAGAAGACCTAGTACTAGAAAATGTTATGCTGACAAATGGAAAAGATTCTGTGCCTGGAATCGATCTCAAGGGATGAGCACAGCAGTGCCCAATTTACCTCAGATTTTGCAATATTTAACTGAGATGCTTCACAAGGGCCTGTCTTATTCTTCCATAAAAATCCATGCCTCAGCCATTTCAGCTCATTACAACACAGACCCACCCCCCCTTCTCTCATTCTCTTTTAAAGCTGTATCTCAGAGGGGCCAAAAACGTGAGACCACCCAGGCGAGCTCCAACCCCTGCCTGGGACCTTAACTTTGTATTGGAGAAACTCACTCTACCTCCTTTAGAGCCAGCTGCAACTGCAGACTTAAAATTTCTTTCCTGGAAAACAGCCTTCCTTTTAACAATCACTTCAGCTAGAAGGATATCTGAATTACAGGCCCTTATAGCAGTGGAGCCTTTCATCATCTTTCATGCGGACAGGGTGTCACTCAGGACCAGTCCTTCATTCATACCCAAGGTGGTATCCAGTGTGGCTCTAAATCAGTCCATTCATTTGTCAACTTTCTTTCCCAATCCACAGAACAAGGGGGAGCAGATTCTGCATTCATTGGATGTACACAGACAGCTTAGATTCTACTTGGACAGGACTAAATCTCGAAGAAAATCTGAACAACTGCTGGTAGCATTTGCTGCAGGGGCAGAGGGGAAGGCTATTTCAAAGCAAACCATTTCTAAATAGATAAGCCATTGTATTCATTTCTGTTATAAGCACCATGGAAAACATATCCCCTAGGGGATCAGATCTCATTCCACCAGGGCTGCATCTACTTCAGCAGCCTTTCTCAGAGGTGTTCCTACCAGGGATATTTTAGAAGCTGCTACCTGGAGTTCAGTTCATACTTTCACCAAGCATTACTTACCAATTTTCTCTAAATCCAGAGCTGGCTTTGCCACTGCTGTTTTGCAGGGCTTTATAGCTGGTCCTAATACTGTATAAATCCATCCTCCCAACCTTAGCTGTGGGAATCTACCCAAATGTAATGACTGCAACAGTGAAACGCGATGAACATAGTAAAGTTGTGTACACTTACCATAAATGTAGATGTTCGAGTGTATTCACTGTTGCAGTCCTGGTTACCCTCCCCTCCAGCCCCCTGTTTTTCGTTTAGTATACCTCTTCTTTCTTTTACTATGCTTAAAAGCCTTTTTGGTGTATTTGCTTTTGTTTGGAGGTATATTTTTGTGTTTCTAATTTTATACTTATATTTTCCTTCCCATTTGGGGGGGGCACCTGATATCTGGGACAAGAAAAACTGATGTAATGGCGTCGGTTGCATGTTTTATACCCCTGACGACCTGACATCATGGAAGACGGGACAGCAACCGATGCAGTACCCAAGACTTTATTAATCAGGCCAACTGAGAGCAACCTGCCAGCAGATTACCTAAATGTAATGACTGCAACAGTGAATACACTCGAACATCTACATTTATGGTAAGTGCACACAACTGTACTTTACCACTTTCTTAACGTGAGCAGCATCATTAGTCACTTCCTCACCGTGAGCAGCATCATTAGTCACTTCCTCCACACTACTAGTTGCTATAATTTTCTTTCCTTTGGGGATCGTGATCTCGTTTATGGTGTAAATGCTTCTTGTGGCTATAAAAACAAAGCAGACATTTAACCTTTTTCTATGCATGTAACACTAAATGCAGCTGTGATTACGTTTGAAAAAGAAGAGTTTATTAGAAACTAAAGAGTTGAGTCATGTATAAATGCAATGCATTGAACTTTGTTGGTTGATAGAATTAAATGAATTGTGTAAATAAGTAGTACTGTGCAAGTGTCAGATTTTTAGCGGAGGGTAAGTTTGAATATGCATTGTGTTTTGGACAGCAAGTAGTTCACATAATGTGCTTTTGAAGGCCTGTACAATGGAAAAAATTCACACTTCATAACAAGGAACCAGGCAAGCAGCAAGCTTTGAGAAAATGAGTGCTCAGTAGAAGTGATGGTTAAATGATGTATTTTTAAAGCAATAGAGCCAGAGAGTTGTTTCAAGGGTGGAGTCAAGTGCATTTGCTGTTCAGATAGCTTCTTTATTGCGCATCCTTATAGAAATTAGACTTGCATTTAATGTTGAGGATTAACAATAGAGTTATCTGATTTTGAGAATAAAATAAAATCCTGCTCACAAGTGAAGATGTTACTGGCAGGCGTTTCCTTCGTTGAAGGTTGTGCGTTAGGCCCGGCAAGCCAGCACGTAAAAAATCTACTGCCAATCATTAGCGGACCGAAGTTCTGCTGTGGCGACCCCTAACCGGGAAAAGCCGAAAGACACAAACAAACTTGAGGTTCGGGCCTAGTGATGCCTGGCTGTGAATCAGGAAGTCGCATGAATTTTATTTAGGAAGATAGAGCAGAGAAACAGTGAGTTGCCACAGACATTCCAGGCAGAAAGCACTTATTCAAGAAATGAAGACATCAGCCCAGTTTATAATGGCAGCACAGGAGCAGTGTCAGGGGTTCTTCTGATACCACTGTCAGCATCAGTCCATTCAGGTTGCAGGTCCATCAACCTTCAGCATCATCTGCATCAGTTCGGAAACATGTTAAAAACAAGCAAAGCCAAATGATATCCCAATCATATTTGTGCCCTTAATAAGACTGAATAAACTCGGAGTGCTCCTTGGCAGACCGGTAGCGAGCCCCATGAAGAAACTGCTTACTGAGCTTCATCTGTACAATCTTCAGAAAGACATTCTACTCTTCCACCCCTATAAATAATGTAGGAAAAGAGCAGTAGGTTTGCTTCAGTATAAATAAAGAACTTGGACCATAGCAGCAGTGACAGATGATCCCAGCCATGTGAAGCTTCTTCACGGAAATGCATTTGATTATACTCAGCAGTAGATGGCAGAGTTGTACAATTGAACTATTGGTGAACTAACAATTCCAAACAATAAGAAGGCAAAATTTTAAAGTCTGCGCCATTCATGATTGCAACATTCTTTTGACTGTTGGCTGAGCATGGCAAAAATGTTCATTGAATGTCTAAGTCCTAAAAATGGAGAACATTGATATCTGTGCTGTAACTGAGATGTGGTTCAAGGCTCCAGAGAGCACCCCTGCAATACCAGGCTACAACTCTTACCACACTTTTCGGCCATCAAACCAGGATCGAAACACTAAAGGTAGAGGAGTGTCCATATTCACCAAGGATATTCACACCACCAGGCTAGTTGCCCAACACAATGCATCTGAAATTCTCCAGGTGCAACTAACACTAGGTAAGACTGCAATCCAAATTGTAGCTTGCTACAGATCCCCCACCATACCCCAAGGATGTTCTTCGTGTTTCATTGTTGCAGTCATTACATTTGGGTTATCTGCCTGCAGGTAGCCCTCAGCCAGCCTGATTATCAAAGTCTTGGGTCCTGCGTCAGATGCGGTCTCTTCTTCCATGACGTCAGGGGTATAAAGCATGCAGCCGACGCCATTACATCAGTCTTTCATGCTGTGCGGTGCCCAAAGCAGAAGCAGTTCGCAAGTGCTGGTTGGCCGACTCCTGAAATTTTCATTTTCTAGTTTCAGAACCGAAGTCTTCAGAAAAGCTAAGTACCCCATTGGGGATCCTTTTTCTTGCTCTAAACACGTCAGTAAAAGTTAACAATTGTGTTACCTGTGGAAAGCAAATACCTCATAATGATTATCATTCGTACTGCATTCCTTGCCTAGGCCCAGACCATGACGTCCTTCGCTGTTGGTGTTGTGCCTTATTCAATCCTCAAACTATTCGTCTGTCCATTTTTGCAGCAAACTATTTCGGTACTCTAATTATCCAGAAATGGCTTCTGTAAGCCATCCGACTATTGACATTCCGAAAAAACATAAAGATAAAGACAGACCGCATAGGTCCAGAGCTGCCGACGCTTCCATTAAGCTAGTCGCCAGTTTACCAGTGAGGCACTTTTGCAGCCCCTGATACCCGTACTTCAGATTTGCAGGCCTCTACTGAGACCCATTTGGAGTCTGGTATGCCACGAGATGTTTCCTCGACTGTGGAACCTGCGGATGTCTCTACCTTGGCTGCGTCCGGAGCTGCTGTGCAGGCACCGGCTTCTGAGGGTGTATTCAGGCCTACGGACTTACATTTCAAACCAATGCCATCTTCTTCTTCAAGGCCTAAAACTCGACCCACGCCTAGAAAACCGACGTCCAAACCGCATGGTCAGGCCCATATGCCTAAAAAACAAATTATAAGAATGGCTGAAGACCTTATTACTGTAATTAGGGGAAGCCAGCCTTCTCCCTCTAAGAGACCTAGAACTGATTTTCCTTCTGATTCTTCTGATCAGGATTCTGAAGTTTCTGTTTCTTCTGATGACCAGGATTGGCCCTTATCTACCTATGAGGATTCTGATGCAGAGGACTCCATACCCTCTGCTTCTCATCCAGAAGAGTTTTCTTTTGTTGAAACCTTGCACACTCTTAGGAAGCATTTCTGCTGGGAAAGCCAGGATTACTCTGACTCCAAAAAGGGACTTAGGGAATTCTTACTCCTACCTCAACACAGGCCTTTAGCTATCCCTCCTGTACTGGACATTGTAGATGATGCCTTCTTGGTATATAGCCTGGCCCCAGACACTTTACCTCCGGCTCCCAGGAAACCTGACCGGTATTACAGAGTACCTGACTCTCACAAGTTCCTCTTTAAGAATCCTGCTGTGGACCAGAGACCATTTCACAGGGACCCAAAGGCATTAAGGTTACTACTGCCAAAAACCCTACCCCCTCTGATAGAGATTCCAGGGCCCTGGACAGATGGGGTAAGAAGGTATACACTTCTGCTACTTTGGCCATTAGGGCCTTAAACTGCCAGTTTCATATGTTAAAGTATCAGCAGCATATTATTGGACTACTTATAAACAGAAAATGATGTTGATTCCTGACTGTGCTGAAAATAAAGAATTACAGGACTTAATGCATTCTGCTGAACAAGTTGGTAAACACATTTTGCAATGTGGTTTTGACTCTTTAGAAGCATCTTGCAGGGCTGCTGTCATTGGTTCTGTTCTTAGAAGGCATGCTTGGCTTAAGGAGCAAAATTTGCCACATCATGTTAAAGCTAAATTACCGGATGCTCCCTTAAACCAAAACCGCCTGTTTGGCAACAAAGCAGAAAAAGTTCTTAAAAAGATGGAGGAAAATGCTAAATCTATGCAAACTGTTAAAGATTTCCTGCAAGTACTGCCTCCCAGATTTAGTAGGCATTGGCCTTCTAAGAATTGGTCCTTTCCTGTCTCTTCCAGGCCTTCTCAGTCCAACCCAGGAACATCAGACCACCTAGGCTACAGTCTCAAGTTACTCACAGACCTAAACAGTAGGGAGCTCCCACTTCCAAAGCTGGAAGTAGTAAGACACCCCATGTGGTAAACTATCACAATGACTTAACCTTAAACCTTCCAAGCCCTGCTCAACTGTCTGCTCCCTTAGGGGGAAAGATCGCCTTGCATACAAAAAACTGGGAACTAATTACCCAAGACAAATGGGTTTTAAATATAGTTTCCCAATGATACAGATTCCACTTTCACTCCTTACCAACCCCAAACGGTTGGCCAGACTTACCCCCAAATCAGTGGGCAGAAGCTCAACAGCAGGTTCTCTCTCTTCTAAGTATCAGGGCTATTCAACCTGTCCCAGCAGAGGAATGGGGACAAGGTTTTTACTCAAGACTTTTCCTGGTACCAGAAAAGATGACTCCTGGCATCCTATCCTGGACCTGTCTATTCTAAACACCTTTTTGGTAATCGCAAAATTCAAAATGTTAACTCTTCATCAGCTGCTTCCCATGCTAGGCAAAAATGCCTGGTTGGCAACATTGGACTTAAAAGAAGCTTACCTGCACATTCCAATAAGGGTATCTTGCAGAAAATACCTACGCTTCAGAGCAGGCTACATGCACTGTCAGTTCTCTGCACTGCCCTTTGGTTTATCTACTGCGCCCAGGGTATTCACAAAGTGCCTAGCTCCAGTAATTGCATTCTGCAGGCAAAGAAATATTCATATATACCCATACGTGGATGATTGTCTAATTCAGGTAGAAAGCCAGGACATACTATTAAATCATCTGGCATTTGTAAAGAAACTGCTTACCTCACTGGGGTACACTCTAAACAAAAAGAAATCCTCACCTAGTACCCTGCTAACAAATTGTATTCTTGGGAGCAAGCTTGAACACAACTTCCCAGATGGCCTACCTCACGCCAGAGAAACAAGTCTATTTGTTAGCCTACTTCAAACTACTGGCCACAAAGACCCAGCTATCTGCAAGGAATATACTGCATGCCCTGGGGTTCATGGCTTCTTGCATCCTACTAATTCCATATGCAAGACTGCATATGAGGAAACCACAATGGTATCTGAAAAGCGTATGGTGTCAACATTCTCAGGATTTGGAATCCATGATTCCTATCATTCCTTGTATAAAGACAGAGTTCCTTTGGTGGGCAGAGGCCTGCTACCAGAACAAAGGACTGCCATTCACTCTACCTCCCTGCCGCCCAAACCCTAACAGACGCATTAGACTATGTATGGGGGGCTCACTTGGCAAGGCAGTGCATTCAGGGCAAATGAGTCCCCCATGCATAGTCTGATGCGTCTGTTGTTAAGGTTTGGGCAGCAGGGGGTAGAGTGAACCCTAACAACAGATGCATCAGACTATGCATGGGGGGCTCACTTGGCAGAGCAGTGCATTCAGGGCAAATGGAACCCGCGTCAAATGCACCTGCATATCAATCAAAAAGAAATGTTAGCTGCACAGAATTCTCTGACAGCCTTCAAGGACCACATTCTTCCAGGACAATTGTTGGTAAAGACAGACAACACCACTGTTATGTGGTACATAAACAAGCAGGGGGGAACCCACTTGTACCCTCTCTGCAGACTAGCTATGGCTCTGTGGAACACAGCCTTAAGCTACCAAGTGCACCTACGAGCTCAATACCTGCCCAGGCAAGCTAAATTCACTGACAAACGACCTAAGCAGAAATCACATGGACCTACATGAGTGGAAACTGGAACCAAAGATATTCAACATTTTGAGAAACAAATGGCGGAGCCCAGAGATAGACCTGTTTGCCTCCCCATAGAACTACCAATTGGACAAATTCTGAACAAGGACTCCCCGCAGACAAGCTTAGAAAGTGGATGCCCTATCCTTCACCTGGAAAAGCCTCTCAGTTTATGCCTTCCCCCCTCTGCCTCTCCTCTCCTCTCAAAAGTTCTGCTAAAGATCAAACGGGACAAACCAAGGACATTTCTCATTGTACCAGACTGGCCACGCCAACACTTGTACCCCCTCTTGCGCAGTATGTCACTGTTGGAACCATGGCACCTGCCTCAGACTCCTTCCCTGCTGTCCCAGCAGGAGGGCCAGATTCTGCACCCCCAGCTTCATACCCTGAACCTTGCAGCCTGGCTAATTACCTGAACTCTCCAGTGCCTTCCCTCAGTAAGCAAATGCTGGATGTCATTCTGGAGGCAAGGAGGCCAAGTACTAGAAAATCCTATGCTGATAAGTGGAAAAGATACTGTTCCTGGAGACAGACTCAGGGGATGGGCACAGCTTACTGTATATTCTTCAATACTTAACAGAGATGCTCCACAAGGGCCTTTCCTTCTCATCTATTAAAATTCATGCCTCAGCCATTTTAGCACATTACAATACTGAGCCAGACCTCTTCTCTTACCCCCTGCTGAAGCAATTCCTCAGAGGGGCCAAATAAGACCACCCAGGAGAGCCCTTACTCCAGCATGGGACCTTAACTTTGTATTAGAAAAGCTCACTCTACCTCCTTTTGAGCCAGCTGCATCTGCAGAGTTGAAATACCTTTCTTGGAAAACAGCCTTTCTTCTAGCCATCACTTCAGCAAGAAGAGTGTCTGAATTACAGGCCCTCATGGCAGTGAGCCTTTCATCATCTTCCATGCAGACAGGGTGCCCCTCAAGACCAATCCTTCCTGTATGTCCAAGGTGGTATCCAGTGTGGCCCTTAATCAGACCATTAATTTGCCAACCTTCTTTTCTGACTCACAGAACAAAGGAGAATGAATATTGCTCTCTTTGGACGTGCACAGACAACTTAGATTTTATTTGGACAGGACTAAGCCTCTCCGGAAAACTGAACAGCTGCTAGTTGCCTTTGCTGCAGGGGCAGAGGGGAAGGCCATTTCAAAGCAAACCATTTCTAAGTGGATAGGCCATTGCATTAATTTCTGCTGTAAGTACTATGAAAAACCTACACCACAGGGGATAAGATCACATTCCATCAGGGCTGCGTCTACTTCAACAGCCTTTTTCAGAGGTGTTCCTACCAGGGACATCCAAGAAGCTGTTACCTGGAGCTCTGTACATACTTTCACCAAGCATTACCACTTGCCTATTTTCTCTAAATCCAGAACTGGTTTTGGCACTGCAGTCTTGCAGGGCTTAATAGCTGGTCCTAATTCTCTCTAACTGCCTCCTCCCTTCCTTAGCTTTGGGAATATACCCAAATGTAATGACTGCAACAGTGAAACACAAAGAACATAGTACAGTTGTGTACACTTGCCATAAATGTAGATGTTCGAGTGTATTCACTATTGCAGTCCTGGTTACCCTCCAGCCCCCTGACTTCAATTGGATTTACTTTTCTTCTTGTTTATTGTATTTTAGCTTTCTGGTGTATTTTCTTTTTGATGGAGATGTAACCTTGTATATAATTACTTCCTGTTATGGGGGCACCGGACTCCTGGGGCAAGAAAAACTGATGTAATGGCATCAGTTGCATGCCTTATACCCCTGACTACCTGACGTCATGGAAGAAGAGACAGCATCCGACACAGGACCCTGATAATCAGGCTGGCTGAGGGCTACCTGCAGGCAGATAACCCAAATGTAATGACTGCAGCAGTGAATACACTCAAACGTCTACATTTATGGTAAGTGTACACAACTGTACTTTCTCACTACACATTTGTAAATGTACTGGAAAATATTAAGATACAACCAAACACCCTAATACTGGGTGATTTCAACTACCCTGCCATTAACTAGGAAAACTACTCATGTACCATCACCTTTGCCCAGTGGTTCTTGGAATTCATAAATTCCAACGCCCTGGGTAAACTAATCCATAGTCCCACCAGGGGTTCTAATATCCTAGACCTGATTATTGCCAACATGAGAAATCGATGCCACACACCTATGGTCACCCCCTCGTTAGGTCAGACCATAAGCTAATCACCCTTAACATCCACATCCCACCCCCCAGTAAGGAAAACTCCATAAAAACTTCTCCAAAGCCAACTTCAGGCTGCTCAAGTCAGAAGTGACAAACTTCATGACACTCATGCAGACGGAAACTGAAAGTTCGACTGCTGAGTCCTGCACTAAGGCACTGTATGAGCACATCCACTCATGCATGAATCATGCCATCCCAAAGAAAACCAAGATGCTCTCCTCCAAAAAAAGGAAGCCAATCTGGTGGTCCCCTGCCATAAACAAACTTTACAACAAAAGGAAGAAACTGTTGCAGAAAAGAGGAAGCTCCCAGGATGCAAAAAACTCCCTTACCAGCCTCAGTAAGAAGCTGAGATCCCTCATAAAAATCCTCCAAAGCTAGTTACGAAAATAAAATTGCCAAAGATTCCAAAGACAACCTCAAGGCATTCTGTAACTGTGTCAAGAATCTAAATGGCAATGCTCAGATCTGCTCTGAGCTACAACAGAATGGCATTAAATATACTGATCCCAAGGATATTGCCAATATCCTGGCAGATTGATTCAGTGCCAGCTTCACCCCCCTCTTACCCCCTAAATGGCCCATCTCAATACCAGAAGATTGCCAAATTCCGGTAATAACGGCCACACAGGTAAAAACCACACTATCCAAAGCTAAGAATACAGCATCCATGGGACCAGATGACATCCCAGGCTGTGTACTACATGAACTACAAAATGAACTGGCACCTCACCTAAGTATCATGTTTAATCATACCCTCAACTCAGGCTTTGTGCCCTCTGAGTGGCGCAGAGTTACAGTTATACCACTCCACAAGGGGGGATCCACCTTGGATCCCAGGAACTACCGCCCCAGCAGTCTCACGAGCCTGATCTGCAAGGCCATGGAACGTATTATCATGGAACTTATAAACAAAGACATTGGCAACCTTCAAACATTGGACCCCACCCAGTTTGGGTTCATGAAGGGCTAATCTGGTCTCCTGAACCTGACTGACTTCTTCGAATCAGCCTCCAGAGCCATGGACGAGGATAAGACAGTCCACACAGCCTATTTGGATCTCACCAAGGCCTTTGACACCCCCCCCAACTCTGGAATCATAGATAAACTTACTAAGCTGGGCATTAATCCCTACGTCACTCGATGGATTGCCAGCTGGCTTACTGCAGAACCCACACTGTAAAAGTAGCTGACTCCAAGTCCAGCTCCAGACAAGTGACAAGTGGAGTACCTCAGGGTTCAGTCCTGGGACCACTCTTGTTTGGCATCTACTTCTCTGAAGTACAGGCCAACACTAAGGGACTCAGGCTAACAAAGTTTGCAGATGACTGCAAACTGGGAGCCATTATTGAATCCCCAAATTATGTGGATACTCTACAAAAGGGCCTTACAGAAACAGATGCTTGGTGCCAGAGTCATGGGCTCAAGCTCAATGCCAAGAAATGTATAGTTATCCCCTTTGGGAAAAAACATGTTCCTGTGAATTATCACATAAGTGGGAGTACACTAAACACCGAAATTGTGATAAGAGACTTGGGGGCACAGGTGGATAGTGGTCTCACCTTCGATAACCACATCGCCACAACAGTCAGGAAATCCTTCTGTGTGGCACACCATCACTAAGGGCTTTTCATTCAGAAAAAAGGAGGTCATTGTCCCACTGTACACATCCCTCGTTAGACCCATTATAGAATACAGCGCCCTATTTGGTATGTACCTCTCAAGACATCTGCAACAACTGGAAAGGCCGCAGAAATACCTCACTAAAAGAATCACAGGCCTAAAGCAGATGCCCTATGCTGACCGCCTTAAACTCCAGCTATACTCTGTCGTATATCGTCTACTCAGAGGCTATTTCTGCTTAACATACAAGGCCATGTCAAACCCAGAGCTGTTCGACATGCTACACTTAAAGAAATCCCAATCCCTCAGAGCCACACGCTCCAGGGATCTAAACCTTGTCATCACAATAAACAAAACATGCTGGAGGGATAGATTTCTGACAGAGACTCCTCGGACTCTGGAATAGACTGCTCATACATGTCAAGCAGTGCGCCTCTTTGGCCCTCTTCAAAAGGAACCTTAACGATTGGTTGGGAGAAAGGAAATTCACCGCGGGGATCACGTCAGTTGCCTTGCTAGACAGGGGTCCAGGGAAGTAAATAGTGTGGGAAGAAATAGCCAGGGAATTGTTATGGCTAGGCTTGTATAGGCCCTAAGGCCGATAGCCTAGTACCATCCTATAAACCTATGTAGAAAGGCCAACTGGAAATGTAGAGCTACTTCAGCTGTATCTGGATTCTTTAGTAATTTTCAGTCCGATCTTAATTTCAGGGCGGCCACGGTGGTGCAGCGGTTAGCATTGTCACCTCACAGCAAGAGGTTCTCCAGTTCGATTCTTGGTTGGGGTGCTTTCTGTGTGGAGTCTGCATGTCCTCCCTGTGGTTGTGTGGGTTTCCTCCCACATCCCAAAGACATATGCTGTATGTGGATTGCACGCTCTAAATTGGCCCTTCGTGAGTGCGTGCATGTGTGTGCCTTCCGTGGAAGTGTGCCTTCTGTGGAAGGTTGGGCATCAGGCTGGCAACTTGACACCATAAAACTCCACTGCCAGTCGTGAGCAGGCAGGTGATCTGCTGTGGAGACCCCTAACTGGGAAAAGCCGAAAGAAGAAGTCAGATCTTAATTTCATTGCATGAACTACATCATTATGCAAGTAGATTAAATCTGTCTACACTGATGGAAAGAGGCATTATATTTTTTCAAATATTTTAGGGGTTTGGGTGTCACAGGGTCACTTAACCCTCAGTTTACGGTTATCTGCAGATTTTCTCAGCCAGAAATCTTGCCTCTCTGCTTGGAGATACGAGAAGTAAGTACTGAAAAGGAGAGGTCGCAGCACCAAGCCAAGTGGGACAGTACTGGTCACTATTACACTGTACATTGTGGTGCCTGTGAGTTCTGTCTTTCAGCCACTTTGCTGTCCATCTTACCACATATGACTTGATTTTTCAAACATTTAGCTTCAGTATTATAGGGAGTGATGCTTAAGTCCTTGGCCAGAATAAGATATGCCACATGTACTCAGCGGTCATCATTTGTAGCCTCTCTAACTCTTTTGAAGAGGTTTACCAGATTCAGTAGACATGAATGATCTACATACACAGCGTAGCTCTTGTGGGTCATGTTTAATACTATTAATTATCAACCAAGTTCTATTTTTGGGTCCCTTTGAGGAAGTATTTTAGTCACGGTTAACACTTCCAGTAAGTGGCATTTAGATGTGATTGGAGAAGTAAGAATTCAAATATTTCAGAGCTTTGGCTAGAAGTCTCAAGAGGTGAAATTGGTATTAAGTCAGTTTGCAAGGTAATAAAAATGCAGTTTACCTGCTATTCCCTTTCATTGTGCATATTCATCTCTTTTACTTCTAGGTCTACTAGTAGTCTGTCCTGTCCCCCATAGATATATTTGATGTTTCTTTGTGTGTTCAGAGTGGAGATGTTGGTGTGCAGCTTGCATGTTTGTGTCTGCTTGTATAGATGTACGTATCTATGTGTATAATGGATCTGTGACGCCAAACTGCTTGTAAAATATTCAGCAGTTGTATCTTTCGGCTTTTCCCGGTTAGGGGTCGCCACAGCAGAACTCTGGTCCGCTAATGATTGGCAGTAGATTTTTACGTACCGAGTTGCCAGCCCTGACATACAACCCTGAACGAAGGTACACCCATTCACGCATATCTCCACACAGAAGACGCTTTAGCTGAGACTCGAACAGGACAACGTCTTACTGTAAGGCGACAACGCTACTGCAGCACCGCTGCAATAATGATCTTCATCTAAAGTGAGCAAAACATAAGCTGCATAAACACCAGAAAGTGTGTTTACACGGTTAGACTTCCCTGCACCCCCACCCCCTCCTTACATCTACTAACTCCATAGTCACAGTGACTGTGATAAGGAGCAGAATGAAATTTAAAGTGCATCTTTCCATTCTTTTGTTTCTCGCTTTCATTGTGACCCCATTCCATATTTGCTTTTTATTTGTTGACTGGCATAGTGGACCGATCTGATGTGGATCCATTTCAGCCACAGCAGAAATTTCAAAAAGATAATGTGATTGAGTCCACAGTCACATAGTACACTGTTAGCAAATAACTGTGCATAGTTAAAAAAGAAACCCAAGCTTGTAATATATGGAGTGAAAGAGTCTTAACAGCTGCAGAATTAGTAATACATGCATATGTACAATGTTACAGTAGAAAAGCTGGATTTGTAGGTTGAGTAAAGGGATGTCCGCTATAAAAGGTTGGGGTAGGTGATAGTTTTTTAATTTTGTTGGTTTGGTGGGCGAGAGTACAAAGAATAAAAAAGGGGGATGTTGGTAGAAAGGGTGGTGGAAGTAGACTAGTTAGTAGTGTGTGTGTATTACTGACATTAAGGCAAACAGAAGTAGTAGTAGTTTTGCATACGAGTAACAGGCTTGAGATCAACAGATCTCAAGGATTTGTCTTGCAAGATGTAAGGGAAGATGTATATTTACATATGCATACATTTATACGCAAGTGCATTTGACATCAAGAATTTATGTAGTTACCCAGCTATCAGTGGGATAAAGTCAGAAAGTATTTTTTTAAATGCTTCCTCATCTGATCACTTACATAGTTGCTATACCTGTCCAGCCACCCTGGTATTTCTGATTATGTATAATAGGTTCATAAATTCACAGGTAGGTAGAAGCACTGTCTGGTTAAGCGACTTGCTCAAGATCACATAGTAGGCAAATAAGGCTTGAGGGAATCAAATCCTACACCACTGAAATTACAGCTCAGAGCCTTAACTCCTGCACCAACTGCCAGACTGATAACTTATAAACAAGTGATGCATGAAAAGAACGTTATACAGTTTTGTGAAACACTCTCCGTAAGAGTAAACCTTCTAGGACAGACTCGTTGCAGTTAAAGATCTGTTTCTTTCCATTTGTATGAGGAGGTACTGTAGAAGTTTAAATGGGACCGTATTAAAAAGTTGGCACTTGAAATGTCGAGTGCCAACAATCCAAAAATACAGAAGATTGCTCTTTTCTTTAAAACTTTTTTGCAGGTGGGCAAGCTCTCCCTGAACCCCCCCCCCCAATGTGGGTGAGAAGTCTTCTCCAACACCCAAACTTATGTATACCAATTGTGAGATGACCACACCTTGGATAAAAGGGAATATTCTGAGAAATAGCATCTCAGACTTTAGTACATGTAAGTCTGTTTTTTCAGCCATTCATTTTCCACATTTCAGGACTCGCTGTAGTGGGTCCCGACATTTCAAATGGTTACCAGTTTAAACCCAGTTGTTTCATTTATATTTTTATTTTACACTTCTCTGGGCCAGTTTGTTCATAAACAGGAGCACAGAAATGGTTAAGTAGTGTACCTGCACACACCCTAGGCAGAAGATCATTTTCTAGCTCAAGGAAGATGGTGGTTGTGTGGCTGTAACTTTCTAGCATTTAGCTTACTTTATCAAGTTATGGGATCTAATGTAAGAAGCCCTCCTTGAGGGTGTATTTACTCTTTTATTAGAATTTGGTACTTTTCTTGATTCCCACACTTGGGAGTTCTTGGCTCTACTGCACTGTAATATACTAGGTAAACAAATGTGCATATACTTGGAGCCTTTCACTTCTTTATTGCAACTCGTACAAATTTAGATCTTCATCCTTGCTGTTTTGGTGTTGCCTTAAATTCTTATCCCTAAGCTGCACAGTAAACTCTTTGTGATTGTTAAATTACCAGCCAAGACCTGGACCAGCATTGCCTCTGCCATTGTGGGGAACTGCTTGATATTGACAATTGCAATTAGCTTCATAGGTTCCTACCAGCTGTTCACAGTCAGAAGCGAGAGTAGCTGTTGGCCTATTTTACTACCAAGAAAATAGAACCACAAATGACTCTTCCCATAGTGGCTATCTGGAGAATCCTTTTAACATCAGGTATATGCAAGAGCATTAATGCAAGGATACATTTGTAAGAGTAGGTCTAGCACTGGTTTCCGTAAAGGTAAATTTTAGTGTTTATTCTGCTGCAAACCACAGAAGTGGTGAATTTGCCCTCTGTTAGGGAAAGCCTCAGCTTTGGTTCAGGAAGAAGGGATTGATGAGGTGCACCCTTTTCTGCAAATTGGGAGGTATTTCCCAAACATTTTGCAGTGCTCTGAAACCCATAGTTAACCAGCTTGATACCAGAGAGAGGCTCCTGAATAATCTGGTTACTGATCCAGGGGCACCTTGGACAAAAAGACTGTCCTCCTGGTATGGCATGTTCAGGTCAGAGTAAGTAGGCATGTC